>NC_137950.1:27344580-27847080 GCF_963969265.1 Rhamphochromis sp. 'chilingali'
AGTCCCGAGGTCAAAATGGGAGATGCCCCCAAGGGTGGTGGAGAATGACCGAGCTAAGATCCTGTGGGACTTCCAGATACAGACGGACAAAATGGTGGTGGCTAACCAACCGGACATAGTGGTGGTAGACAAACAGAAGAAGACGGCCGTAGTGATCGATGTAGCGGTTCCGAATGACAGCAATATCAGGAAGAAGGAACACGAGAAGCTGGAGAAATACCAAGGGCTCAGAGAAGAGCTCGAGAGGATGTGGAGGGTGAAGGTAACGGTGGTCCCCGTGGTAATCGGAGCACTAGGTGCGGTGACTCCCAAGATAGGCGAGTGGCTCCAGCAGATCCCGGGAACAACATCGGAGATCTCTGTCCAGAAGAGCGCAGTCCTGGGAACAGCTAAGATACTGCGCAGGACCCTCAAGCTCCCAGGCCTCTGGTAGAGGACCCGAGCTTGAAGGATAAACCGCCCGCAGGGGCGTGCTGGGTGTTTTTTTATATATATATATATATATAATTTTTGAAGCATTGCTAGTAAAAACAAAGAAGAGATTTGTTTCATTTCCAGGTTTTTAGATTATGCAAGTGGTTACAGCTTCTGTAATCAGTAAACATATGTTCGCAGTATGAACTGATTTAATATAAAAACAGCACAAATGTTCTTTGTATGAGCTGAAAAATGAAACAAATATAAACGTGCTGTTGGTGCCTTTTGTAGCATTTTAATGCCGTGTTCTAACAAGTAATCGTGTTTACTGTGAGGCCATCCAACAACCTTCATCTCCAATTTTGGTAAGTGACATTATAATATTTTATTAGCCTCCTGGGACCAATGAGCAGATATCTGTCTGTGTGATTAACTCAAAGTTTCAAAGTCCATGAATACAGATTACTAACCAAGTTTATGGTCAGGTTTAGAGTTAACTTTCCTAATTAGCACTAAACTGTTTGTGTATTATTAGAAAGTTAATTTTGACCCAGTGATTTATTGCTTAAGGTAAAGTTGGGCTGACTCATTGCTATAGGTGGCAAATTAAAGTCCCTCAAAACCACACAATGTCAGTGTCCTGATGGTGGAAGAGGAAAACTCAGGGGCTTGGCCCCAAAGAGGAATTCATCATCTTGCTGCAGTATGTTTGTATAAAATCCAACAAAGACTTTAACTTGCATGAAAGTCAGACAAATCCAGCCTTTGGGCATTGTGAATATATTGTTCAGAATTTTATGGCGAGCCATCCAAAAGCTGTGGAGGCATGTCACTAACGGCCAGGAACGTCACCCCTATGATGGTGCTGAGGGAAAAGCTGACGGATCACTACAATAAGTAGCCTGAATTCGGGAAGCATGAGCAAAATTTAAAGCCTTCCAACTGACGTTTGTTGAAGTATTTCCATCTGTAAAGTGGTCATCTGACTCATGCTGATGCTGCCATCCACGGAGCTGTGCCTGGTTTAAAATGGGCTTCACACACGCACAGCATTAGGATATGTAATACAGGCGTCACAGAGAGCGTGCAGGACCAGGCACAGTTCGTGGAGAATTGATTATGTCTTGTCAGCGGTTCCGGTGTCAGGCTTTTATTTATCAAGTGGTTGTGTTCCCATGGCCCTGGCAGAGCTGCAGCAGGTGTGAAGGTCAACAGGAGAGTCATATTTTAATCAAAGACCAAGGAGCTAAAAATAAAACTCCCCCAGCGTGCTCTGCACTGTGAGACTCAAGGAGATGTGAAAAGGCTCTGTAGCGCACACGTTTTAATTATCACGCATACACACTGGGGTTGTTGTTATGCATAAATGTCTGCTAGACAGGGCTGCGCCGAGGAAGCGATAGCAGTGCTCCCGGAGTCTGAACTCGAGCCAAGACTGACAGCAGGAATCAGACTGCACCAACAAAGTGACACAGGCAGCAGTTACTGACATGTGTGCCAAGGCTCGAGACTCATCTGATATGTGTGTGCCTGCGTGTGTTTCCATCTGCTTTTATATTATATGCAGAGTAGATGCTGCGGTCAAAATAATTGCCTCATCACTATATATCGCCAGGGCGTGTTGATTACTTTGGTGCAACACCGAGTGGAAGCCAAGGTGTGAATTTATAGGCAGGCTGAAAATTAAACGCCCTTGAAAAATAAACAGGTACATGAATACTGAGAAGGTGCAGAGAGAAACAAAAGACAAACACACAAGAGAGCAGAATTTTCTTTTTGTTCATTAACTTGCTGGGCTTCGTTGGCTTTCCTCAAATTAGAAAACACGGCTGATGTTTGAGCCCAAATTGCTTCATCTTATGAGGGTTGCTCTGTCTGGTAGCTCCAAATACTATCAGGAACTAAATGTACTACTGAAAATACGAGCTAAACTCCAAAGAAACCGTGATTTTGGTGAAGTCGGGTATTTATAAATCCACTAAAAGTTGTTCACAAATCCTTGAAATGTCTCTCATGCAAACATAAAGCCTTAAAATGACAATAAAGCCTTAAATCCACATTTCACAACTGCTGCAGACAACACAAGTGAGATCTGCTGTCTATCTGAAAATTATTGCAAAGTAATTTGATGGAGACTTTACTGCAGACCAGATGCAAGCTCTAAATCATGGCGTGAATGTTATTTTTCTGGCTTTCATTGTGACTCCAGCGGCATAACAGCAGGGCTAACAAAAGCAACCCTTAGTATAATAATGGCTGTAATTTCTTAATGGTCAGTGCTGTGATTTTACTCAGCCCCTCCAGTTAAAGCTGTAAGTCTGCACTTTTAGCTCAAATTCATTATGTAATCATAACTTGATTTTCTTTTTTTCTATGTCCCAGTATGAACCTAACTGCAGCTTTCACACACAAGTACACACAATGCTGGCATAATGGGCAGACTGTGGGTTTCCAGGCCCATCCAAGACATCCCTGTGCTCCCTCACTGGAAATCATACATACTTTTAAAACTACAAATCAAGTCAAACTATATTAGGTAGGAAGTCATTGTAGTTATAACCAGGTTCAAGCTAATGATTTGGTTAATGATAGCTAAATAGAGGTAGGCAACATGACTGAGGAGGACACAGACCTCATTAGGAAGCAAAGCACTTCCAAACTCTTGCTGCCTTTAATTCTGATTGGATAGTCTTGAATATTTTCATCCTGTTTGTATTCATTGATGAAAGTGTCAACACATTTCGTCGTAGTTTGTCATTGTACATTTGTTTTTATTTATCGTCTCGTTTTCGTCAGAAAAAAAAACTGACCAGTCTAAAAAGAAAACTAAGAAAAGTATCAGTCAACAAAATCAACACTGCTGTTAACTCTACATTGTTTAGGAAGGGAAACAGGGAGAAAATGCTGCACACAGTGGAGGCTCTGTCACAGTTTGAAGCAGCCTTTCAGTCAGTGGTTTAAGATCTTGTTGGATTATTAACTCACCTGCAGCAGATGGCTGCCCCTCCCTGAACCTGGTTCTCCTGGAGGTTTCTTCCTGTTAAAAGGGAGGGCCGGTGTCCTGCAGGTTTTAGATGTGTCCTTGATCCAACACAGCTGATTTAAATGGCTAAACTACCTCCTCAACATGTCTTGAAGTTCTCCAGAGGCCTGGCAATGTACTAATCATTTGGTTCAGGTGTGTTGACCCAGAGTGATATCCAAATCCTGCAGGACACCGGCCCTCGAGGCCTCGAGTTCCCCATCCCTGTCATAGGGGGTCATATGATTGTTGGGTTTTTCTCTGGACGTATTATTTCAGCGTCTACCTTATAATATAAAGCACCTTGTGGTGACCGTTGTTGTGATTTGGTGCTGTACAAATAAGTGTCTGATATACAATACAGTAAAAGCACACCTGAATAGAAAAAAGCACACAATGCACTGAGACAGAGCCGGGACACCAACACTATTGAAGCAGTGTGGGATCATCTTGACAGAGAACCGAACAAAAGGCGGTGAAAACCCAAAGAAAGGCCTTGAATGTCCTTCAAGAAGCCTGAGCTGTCAGTAAACAAACAAATATAAGTGCAATAACTAATGAAGGTTACACAATAAACAAAGCTAAGAGCAAAGACATCACGAAGCACCCAAGAATGTAAGAATGTTAGCTAACGTTAGATTTGTTAGCTATGGTTTTTAAATATTAACAGTTCATCTCTGACCATGAACCTTTTTTTTTTTTTTTTTTTGAAGTAGTCGTTTCAATTTTCAAAACTTTTAAGTATGCTAGCTTATAGCTGAACGATCTCTGCGAGCTCCCACAGGACTAGTTACACTGAAACAACAGAGATGTGTTATACTTTGGATAATTATGTGTATTTATGTGCCCTTTGTTCATGACTCACTTTCATTTGTCAGTGGATACAATCAAGACTTTTCTTTTAAGACTGATTTGATTAACACTTTTAACTTAAACACACTCTTGATTATATGGAGCCATGCATCAATTTTCTGTTCTTTTTTTTTTTGGCCTGTCCCATTTGGTTCTTTAGCCGTCAGAATTGTTGTCTGAAGACCAACAAGGATACCCAATGGATTTACTTTACCAAATGGATCATCATGGCCTTGCCGTATTGGTCCATTTGATCGACCTTTGTTGTTATTATTTATTTTATTATATTTTCAGTTGTTACAGACGGGACAGACATGACTGAGGGATAGGAAAGGGAAAAAGAAAGATGAAGGAAAAGAAAAACAGAAGGGAAGAGGGACAGTGAGAGAGGGCACTTAAAAGAGAAAATCTCCTGACCTGGATCACCTGTTGAGAGAAAAAGAAGAGAAAACAAGCAAAAAACAAAACAAAACAGAGCAACATACTAAACACAACACCATCACGTTAATCAGCAGTAAATACGAAATGTTGAATGTTGTTGTGTAGCAAGCAGGACCGACAGCGCACAATGTGCTTGGAAATAGCACCAATAAAGGTGTAGTTTATGTCTATGAACAGTGGACACCCGCGTGCAATTTTCTGTTCTCCACTGAAGTGGACCCATTAATTCCTCCGGGTTTACAGAGGTGACACCTCACATTGTAATATAACTGTTTTTCCTGAAGCACATATATAATTCAAATAGGCTATAATTTCACAACTCTTCAGCTGCTGTGTTATCTCAGAACAAACTTTTGCTTACAGAACGTGTTTTGCAGTCTTTCTGCTGCCTCATCCTTAATTACTGCAGCTTGTTTTGAGTTTACAAAATGATACGAGAAAATCAGGGTTTTACTGAGTAATAACAGCTTTTAGAAAATAACACGCCTCACTAAATATGAGCATTTCCTTTTAAAAATCAACATTGTCCCCTTATAATGACTTGAGAGCTGCTCTTTAAGGACACTGCACTTCACTGGAAGTAGGACCGCTTGATGAATGTGTCCTATTCTTGAGCTTTCATGAAAAGAACTTTTTCACCCTGAAGCTAGACTTTTGTCTTTGGTGCTACTGATCTCAAGTGGTAGCTGACACTTTTGTTACCTACTTATTATTATGAAGTATGAACAGTAGAAAAGGTGTAGCCAGCATTTTCTGTAACAGGGCCAGAATGAAGAGAAAGACTGGATAGAAACATGCAAATGACTAAAACCCTTTTATTTTGGTCTATAAGCTTCCTTGTTCTACTTTTATCTTGCGCTTGATTCACAGATTACTTTCTGAGGATGTTTTGTGATTTTAATTGTAAATTGTTTTTAGTGATTTAAAGTTCGGTAACCGCTAACAAGCTAGCCCTGTCTCATTTTCCCATTGTCGGGTAGGTGTTGTGGAGGTGGGCATCTCACTACATCTCCTCCGACAGAAGATTTTCTTCTGAGCATTTTCAGCTGTGTGGAACTCAGCGAGGCTACAGAGAAGAACAAGGATTACTTTACATCTCAATCATGTTTTTGAACATTGGTTCCTTGCATATTCCTCCTGTCTGCATCTAATCCCGGGAATATACGTGCTCCATGTCAGTGCATCTTCAACTTTCTGAAGAGGTTGTTTTCAGATCTCATTAGGAGTCTTTCATTTAGTCCGCACAGGGTCTTTTATATAATTGTCTCTATGGCACTTTGGAATCTGAAGATCATCTGTAATTACCCCGAGAGACTAAAACCCATTTTTGTGGTGCAGAAACAGTAAACGGTGTCATTTTTGTACCACAGATCAGGTTCGTTAATTAAAAGAAAACCCAAATAATTAAGAGACATTAAAATAGTTCTGAGTCAAGAACTGCTCAGATAAAGAGTGACTTATATTTAAAATTTGCTGCTTTTTTTTTAATAATAAATGTTTCATTAGATTTTTTTCGTGTATCAATTACCCACACTTTGGAAATCTCTGCAGCTCCTGAATCAAACTTCCTGGCCTCACTATCTTGTCGGTGCAGCTTGTGTATTTTGAGTTGTAGGGAGCAGAGAGTCACTTCTGAGACATCTCTGAGATGAACTGTGTTGCACTGAGTGGGATTACACTTATTGTTTTGAATGGGTGTGAGGTGGCTGCAGCTGTGCCTGATTATATCACTTTCTTCTTCTACTTCTTTGTCCTTTATTCAGATTTCGTTTTTGCTTTACGTTAAGGGTCCGTGTTTTTTCTCCACTTACCTCCTCCGCTCCTTTTTTCACATCCTTGTTATTGTCCTAATTGAGCTCACCTGTGCCTTATTATCCCTCCCACAGTGACTGCAGGGAGTCCGTCTACTCCCTGCAGTCTTTGTTAAGAGTGTCTCTTCTTCATGTTCCTAAATCATCTTCTGTTGGCTGCCTGTTTACTGGCTTTCATTTCTTTTGAATTTTGACATGATTTTGGACTTCATCAGCTGCTTTTGTAATCTTAACCTCTCTGCTAGGCTCCACTGCCTCGTGTTTAGCAGGTGTTTTCTCCTGTTGAATTTATTTTTGACTGGACTCTCCCGACTCATCGAGCAGCGCTTTTCTTTTTTATACGAGCAATTAAAGTTTCATTTACCTCGTTGCCAGGCCGTCGTCTTTTGTCTGCACTTGGGTTCACGTTAATCTTGTATAATCTCTGCACAGCCAGAACACTTACATGGTGAATAAAGAATCTGACTCTCTTAGCTGTTGTTTCATCACTTAAGCTCTGCTCATTGTGACAACAAAAGAGAGACCAAAAGTAGATGATGCAATTTCTGGAAAAACTGTGGGCTTGGTCTTTGGCTTGCTGTTAAATAGTTTAAAGTGGAAATGTTGGCTAAAAAAAACGCTAAAGGGAGATAACAGTTTATGCTATTATCAGAAAAAGATGAAAAAATGTGATTTAGGAGAGAGTGAATAATCTAGTCATCAGAAGGTTGGTGGTTTAATCACAGGTTTAAAAGTGCCTAGCCAAGAAAAAAGTAATTGTGTGAATACGTGCGAGTAATGCTTGTACTAAGAAAAGTTCAAATAGACTAGACGTGTTATTTAAGTACAAGTGCATTTGCACAGATGGGTTTAAACAGGCTAAATAAGTGTGCAGGTTCATTTTAGCTGGGACTGTATTGAGGTTTTGCAGACATGTAACGTCAACTTGTTCCCCATTTTGGATGTGTGACAGTCGTGGTGACAATGTACGATCAAGTGAACAATCAAACAAGCCTGGAGACCTGTCCACTGGTGATCTGGCAACCACGCTTTCCCTCACGAAAAATAACCATTCCTCCATCAGA
Organism: Rhamphochromis sp. 'chilingali'; assembly: GCF_963969265.1. Lineage (NCBI taxonomy): Eukaryota > Metazoa > Chordata > Actinopteri > Cichliformes > Cichlidae > Rhamphochromis > Rhamphochromis sp. 'chilingali'. The sequence continues at coordinate 27,352,188 of NC_137950.1, forward strand.
TGTGTTTCCTGGTGTCCTAGTCATGCTACAGACTGGTCAGTGACCCCTGAGTGAGGTAAAAAAGAGAAACAGTCACTCGGTCCTGTACGTAGTGGAGGCTTGCGTTTGCTCACTGGGTGCAGAATGTTTCTTCATCGCTTCGTTTTGGCCACGTTTTACCACAAGTCTAGTGATAAATCTACAATAGACTAAGGTTAAAATCCCAATCTAGTAAGTGTCCCCAGGCTAAACCTGGAACACTAATGGTACCGAATCCCTCTTTGTGGGAGTCAAGCAGAGAGAGGTTGAACATAGGCAAAGTAGCGCTAAGTGACAGAGAGGCAATCTCTTTCCACTGAACAAACTCATGTCTCCGCTACATAACACTTACCATTACCCACACGGCCGATATACATTGGCAATGCTTCGCTGTGGTGTCTGGGAGTCACTAGAATTTTAGAAGAATCAGAAGAATTTTAATGCAGCACCTTCTTTGCAATCAATTTCATCCAGTGAGAGCAAGCAGGCTTCTGGAGCTACCACCAGCCCGCTGGGTAATACATAGTTTTCCTTAGGAACCAGTGGTTATCTGACAACCAGTAAGATGGACAAGTCGTGAGTGATGTGCATATGAGGCCTCATGAGAATTCTCACTTGAGTTAAATCATATCAACCAATTGGGGTTGAGTTGGGGGGTTTTCTGCACAACAAACATATAACAAGATTGTTTCTTTTGGAATAATCCCACCAATGAGTAATGGAAAGCTGAGCTGCATGCATGACTTAATGGATGTATGCGTGTGACAGAGAGGTGCAGCTCAAGAGTTCAACATCATGTAAATACAAACAACATCTCCTTCCAATCAATTGGAAGCCCTTCCAGATTTCTAAGCCAAACTGTTTGCAGCTATGCCTCAGTAATGTCAAAGCAGTGTGTATATCGATCCCACTCAGGCGGTCAAAGCTGAAGCTTTTAGGCACCTGTGGCATTTGGATCATGATGCACACTTGACTATCAAATCACTCTCAAATCATTATATAAACAATGACATAAAACTAAAAGTCAGGTGCAAGGAGAGCGTCAGCAGATTCTGCTCACATGTGGAAAGTAAGTCATGTAAACATCTTCTCAGTAAAAGCTGTCTCATTATGAGGGGGCAATAAACTCACAAAAGGAGGGTAAAGCTAAAGAAGGGACCCTTGAAGCTGGCCTGCAGAGGAATAAACACCATAGTTTGATACAGAGCAAGCCTAAAAGGCTTATGTAGGCTTGATATATCTCATTTTAATGAAGAGCTTTCTCGAAAACATGTAGCTGATTCTAAAATCAAAATTAATGAGACACTGATGTGCAAATCCTTCAGATTTATCACAGAGAGAAGAGGCCCTGGTCCTGATGGTCTGGGAGGGAAAATACAGAAGTATTGCGTGCATTTACCATCCTCTTTGGAATGACAGAAAGTTCCCAGCATATGGAAAGAATCTGCTGTGATGCCAGCGACAAAGGGTAAGTCTCTTACTGCACTCAGTTATCATAGTTCTGTGGCCCTCGCATCTGTTATTATGAAAACATTTGATCACATTGTTAAATCTGAAGTTTTATATGCAGTGTGTGCCATGCTGAAGTCCACACAGTTTGCCTTTAGGGCACATTGGGAAACGGGCTGCGCTGTTAAAACACTGCACTAAGTGGCAGTGAAAGAAATCAGATCCATCCATGTTTGCTTTTTATTAACTTTTCATCTGCTTTTAATTTCATTCATCCATATTTTCTTGCACAAAGGCTTTCATCTGATTTCAATGTCGCAGTGAGTCGGCCCACTTACTTTTTAACAACCAGATCCCACAGAGTTGGCTTAATGTACCTGGTAGGTGCTCATCATCCACTGGATCCCTTCGGGGTTGTGTGCTTTCATCGCTTTTATTTGTTTTATTTGCTAATTAAGGTCAGAGCAGTCAGATCAAGAATTATTGTTAGGTGTGTCGATGACTCTGTAATTATCTTCTGCAGGGAGTGGAGCATTATCACAATCACAATCCTTGATTAACTTAACTGGTATAACTGGAGATAACATCATGAAAATGCAGCTAAAGCCTAAAGAAATGATTGTTTATTTTTGGATTGGGCCCCTTCCCTTCCCTTCTGAACCACCGCTGATCAAAGTTAAATTTTTCAGTGCTAGTTTTTTTTGTTTCAAGGAACTTGCAATGTTTTCATGTAAATGTAATTTACAATCATTTATTGAGTTAGTACTTCTCTTTTCTATGATTAATCCTAAAAAGAGGAGCAAATGGAGAAGACAGTCAGAGATGGCTGAAAGATCACCTGAGCTGTGCTTTACAAGCTTCATCTATTTGATGTCAGGGTGTTTTCAAGCACACAAACCATCATTTCAGACCCTCAACATTCTCTACGTGTTGAATTCCAGATGCTGTCGCCATGGTGAAGGTTTGATTGACACCATGAGATTCAGATTGTGGTAACAGTGTAGTTACATTGTACCTTATGTATGCTTACATGTTGTCTTTGAAGCATGTGCCCTGTGGCGAGATTAAACTTTGGACGCTACATTTCTACTCATACCTGTTCCTTTAGTAGAATCAGTGTCACCACAACAGTTTTATCTCAAGTGCAATTTTCCTTATTTTTATTCCCTTTAGGAGTCACCACAGCCGATCATCTGCCTCCATATCACCTGTGCATGTCCTCCTTCATGACATCCACAAACCTCCTCTTCCTCTTTCTTCAACATCCTTTGTCCAGTATTTGCACTATTGCACCTCTGCACATGTCCGAACCATCTCAACCTTGCGTCTCAAACTTTGAGCTGTTCCTCTGATGCACTTTTATCTGCTCTATGGGCTGTTTTCACTTACTCTGCTGTCAGCTTTGTGGTCACACTAAAGCAGGCTACTTAAGGAAAGATCTCCTTATTAAAAAGAGTATTTAAGTAGAAATGTTTCAATGTGAAATGCTCAAGGGATATCACCCAGGTGATGGAGTATTGCAAAAATAACATATAACAAGTAGCGTGATGTGAATAACTCCAGTATTGCATGATTTTAATTCAAAATCTCAGCACTATTTATAGCACTTAGATTTTCTCTGTTGAAAAATTCACAGGTTTTCAGCATTATTCTTTATCTCTGAGCTAAGAGAAGCTCCGTGTGAGTTTTACAATGTGCAGCTTTCAGAAAAAATAAAAGCACTGATGAAAGGCATTGATAAACTTAGATACATAAAATTACAGGAGATACGATTTGATTGGCAATTCCTTCTCCTCCTTGCTGCACAGGAGTCACATGGTGACCTGCTTTAATCTGATGAGACTCCCATAAAGGCTAACAGAACTACAATTAGCATGCAGCAGAAACACCCTCGTGGATTTCAGCATCTGTATGTCAGCACACAAGGGGGATCTGATCATTTAAAGCCTGGTGCTGATCACGTCTCTGCATCGCTTTCATCAAGCCCTGAAGGGGTGCTGTGATCCCACGGCTCGCATGAAGATCAGAGGTGCTGATGGTGAAGTGGTGTGCTTCATTTCAAATAATCATGCATTATATAAATCCCACTGTTCACTCGCGGGTGACCCGAATTCAGCAAGAGCACGGTGACACAGGTCACTGACAGCTGGAAACCACTTCTCAAGCTCTCCTCTGCCCCCTGCTGGTGCACTTCACTCCATGCATGTGCCAGAATCCAGTAAGGACATGCAGGTGACAGTGCCGATGCACAAATATAAGGTGTCAGTGAGGATGTAAGAGACTGCATTATTCCATAAACACTCATGTATGTAATAATAAAATATATTTTAGCTTTAGCATTTATAAAGCGCTTGTCAAAAGAGCGAAAAATATAATAGTCAAAGACAAGATTTTAAACAGCGAGACAAATGTTACACAAAAGCCATAAAAAAACATCAATGGTAAACAAAAATGAAACAGTGAAAAGGACAAACGGTTGAGTCAGACACTGAAAGACACCACGTTTAATGCCAAAGGTTTTAAGATGTTATTTTAAAGTATGTCACTGATTCTGTGAGGCTGATCTCCTCAGGCAGGTTGTTCCAAAACCATGAGATCCTGATGGCTCCTTGTAACCACCAAGAAGGGCAGCATGTGAGGAATTGTGAGCTGGCTAATATGGAGCTTAGGGATGGATCAAGATGGGCTTTGACCCACTGAGGTGTAAACCTAACCTGTCAGAATAAGCCTACTTGATATTCTTTTAATGGTTACTAAATTGTTCTCCCAAGTCTTAACAAACAGCAGTCTGTTTTACATTTCTCCAAAATATAAGGTTAGCACTTCTGATGACTTGGATATCAGAGGGTTAAAAGAGATGAATAAAAGTTGGTTCTAAATGATCCAGAAACTCAGAAGAGTTCATGATGGGATTTGATGCCATCAGTGAGAACCAGTAAGAAACCAAAGAGGGTCACTTTGAACCAGCTGGAGATGAGATGAAGGTTGTTGCAATATTTAAACCGTAAGAAAACAAATAATTTCCCACATTTGTCATGCTGTTGTGTTTTAGAAGCTTTGATTGATAAACTTTTACAGATTTAATGAAATTAGAATTTCATTATAGCTTAATTTACTTTGCTTTAACATGGAGCTCCTGAGCTGCATGGACTCATCGAGTCTGCTCAAACTATAAGTCGTGTTGTCAGAGAATTATCTGAAGACGTCTCAAAGAACTTCTTCTAAACGTTCACATGGTCAGGTTGCAGTGAAGGGATCTGAGTAACAGTAAGCCTTCTTTGGTCTCCCAGTAGTTCTTCAAAGCTCTGAGATATGTTTGGACTTATTATCCTGCTGCACTGTGGATGCAGAGCTCAGGGTGGAGCAGGTTTCTGAAGAACAGAGTGCCGTTTCTTCTCAGTCAGTGTGGAGTCGATTTAGTCCAACTCTAGAGTAGCTAAGCATCTCAGACACCGTGGCATCCTTCTGTTTCCTGTTTGCCTCCTTGCATTCCCCCTGCTGTTACTCCCACTAACTTCTAACTGGGATTCATAAGGAAATAGGACTTTTTTTTCTCCATCATACACTGAAATCCTGGTATGTCTGTCTTAGTCTGCTCCAAGGGTTTAGCCTTATTTGCCATCCTTCAAAGTGATTTACAGGCTCCGCTCATCCTCAGAGACCAATGGAGGAGACAGACAATTTTTATATGACTTGCCAGACTGAGATGATTACTCACATTTGGGATGAAACAGAAACTGATGCCCTGCATTAATATAGCAAATAGTGCTGTCGTTCCTATGATGGTTAATCAAACGCTTAATTATAAAAGGCATGACTGCCTTGTACATCATGAAGACTAATAAGGATTTTATGAAGCCCTTAATTGGAGAGGATGTAAAAGTGATGGTAAAGTTCAAAAGATAATTACAATTTTAGTGGTTTTGATGTTAAAATGTTTCCATGTGGAAATGTTTCCACAACAAAATGCTTTTGCTTGGAAAACAGTAGTTACTGGATGTAACTCCAGTTCTATGAGGTTTTTTGGAGCTTCACGTTGAGTTTCTGTGGCCACACTTTTTCTGCACTGGCTATAACCACCACTTAGCTCCACCCCTGTCTGAGACCACTATGACTCTGGCTTATTTTTATGGAACTATTGCTGATTATAATCTGACACTGTCATTTATTTTTTGATGTTTTTCCACCTTTGTGTTGCTAAATTTCCAGCAAAGTGGAAACTTGCTGGAAACTTGAGGCACAGTCATATTTCTAGCCCATTAAAATGGCTTTAAGCATTGATTCTCGTGAGAAGATTTACCTGCTAAGTTTGTTTCCGCAGCCACTGGATGTGCTTTTCCATTTCATACAAGTAATAAAAATTTGAACCGTGACTTTTAAATTTATTTACATTCAAGCCAGTAAATTAGCCGATTTAGAAGAATCTGGCTTCTTTAGCCTCTGCTGTTGCAGAGAAAGGAGTCAGGTAAGGCAGCAGACTTTAGTCTGAGGGAGTTGGACTTGTCATGTGTTTTCCAATTCATCCCAATGTCTGAAAAAGAGACAACTTCCTGGAAAACCTTGTGCAATACCGCCCAAGCTGAGGGTGCATGAATGCCAACCTTTCAAAAGCTGTGCTCATCTGAGTCAAGATGGCACTACTCTGAGACAGCCAGCTCGCAGCGTGAAAGCCATGCAGAGCAAAGGACACTAATGGTTAAACAGCTCCGAATGCACAGACCCACATCTGAACAGTCTAAGAATTTTATTTACTTCTGTAATTTGGCAAAATAGGCTTCAATACCTCACAAATACTGCCAAGTGTCAGCATCAGGGGTACAGTACACAGCAAATCCAGCATGTCCAAATTAACACTGTCGGATTTGATTTCAACACTATTAAAGTGTCTATATGGGTCCACACCAGAGAGTGTTAATTTAACTCTTTTTGGAGAGTTGGTACGTTAACTCTGATTTAGTGTTAAACACCAAATCTGTCTGGAGTTGATAATTTAACACTTGGTGTTAAGAGTTTATATATTAACTCTCAAAGAGTATTTTAGTTTAACTACGTAAGAGTTATCTTCTAATTCATTCTAAAAAGCGGGAATTTTACTGTTCTGAACTTCTAGAAATTTATTTTGGAAATAAACATTTACTAAAAAGATGCAATGGTTTTTGAAAAACATTTATTCTGAACTGTGCACCACAATTTCAAAACATTTTCTGAAAGATGTAACAGTGTACATGTTCTCACTTTCATTAGAATTTTGTTTATCAAAAGGTCTGACATGGTAAATGCAAATAACAGCATTCTCATCACTTATTTCTTCAATACAATATGCATGTCCTTTAGTGATGGGATTTCCGGCTCTTTTTAGAGAACCGGCTCTTTCGGTTCGGCTCACTAAAAAGAGCCGGCTCTTTCGGCTCCGAACCGGCTCTTCAGGTTGTTTTGTTGCTTTAATTAATTTATTATTAACAATAATATAAAATTATGCACAAAAGGAATTACTAACGTAAAAACAAGTGGTTTTATTTATATATGTTTATATATAAATATATGCGGTGGCCCCTAGAGACAAAACACGTACAAACTCCAAAACACATTTCTAGCATGAACTGAACTTCCAAAGCAGAGCTACTAGATCACTTAAATGACACAATTGAAAGCATGTGTGTATTGTTTGTGTATTTATACACAGGCACTCATATATATATTCAAATAATTTAAAAAAAAATTTCATTTACCTGTTATTACCACACACCAAATCCGGTCATTGGTACTTGCTGGCTTGTGTAGCCACAAGATAACAAAGGCTCAACACTGCGCCCAGCATCCTGGAGCACTTCTGTTGTTCTTCTGTACGTGTTTTGAGTTTTTATGTGCTTCTGAGTTTTTATATGCTTCTGAGTTTTTACGTGCTTCGGAGTTTGTACGTGTTTTTACGTGTTTTGGAGTTTTTACGTGTTTTGGAGTTTGTACGTGTTTTTACGTGTTTTGGAGTTTGTACATGCTTCAGAGTTCGTACGTGATTTGAAGTTTGTATGTGCTTTGTCTCTAGGGGCCACCGTAAATATACTTTTATTTATTCACTCCACATAAAATGTAATAAATAAATCATCTAATACAAAAATCAACTATTCACATTTCAAGTTTTAACTATTTACATTTTCAGCTTTTTCCTTTCACAAATTTAAAGTGAAAAGAACACAAAACACTGCAAACCACAACACAATTAAATATAAATTATAATATGAAAACTAAAAGAACATGCATATTCTCTGTCATATGGACCTGCATGAATAAACTTTCTCAATCCTTTATCATCTGCAACCGAAAATAGTTGTGGATGATTACTATACCTTTCTAATGTTGTTGTCCCTGCCTCTCTTTCTCTCTCTCTGGCTCTGTTCCTGTGCTACTGAGTGTAACTACCGCCCCTCCCCCCTCTGCCCAGCGTAAAGCACAAGGCTCGCGTGCAGAGTGAAGCGGAAAAAAAGTGCGAGAGAGAGGCTGAGAGAAAGAAAAAAAAAAAAAAAACCCACGTGACGGCTCGCGATAAGGAGCCGGCTCGCGTCGTTCACGTCAAAGAGCCGGCTCTAAGAGCCATTTCGTTCGCGAACGACCCATCACTAATGTCCTTCATTCATCACTTTGTGGAACTTCAACGCACTTCTGCTCTCCCCCATATTCCATCTTCACAAGCATATCCTGTGCGGAGATCGAATAAAAATTAGCTGACACTAATTAATGGCACAAATAATCCAGTAAACAATTGCAGCACAGTAAAAAAAAAAAAAAAAAAAAGGAATCCTCTTTGAGCCATTACTTGTGTAAAGTATTTTCCCAAAAGACAAGGACACAGGCAACAGGTAATACTGAACTAAATGTAAAACCTCAACCTTTTTAATTTTTACCTAAACCGTGTGCACAAAACTCTGGAGGGATCTATGCTAACGTAGAATCCAGTCAGGACGTCAGCTACTGCTGTTTGCTCGTTTTTGTTTTTTTATGGGCGATCGTTTTCAGGCTTCAAGTAGCACCATTATACCAACATTTCATATTCTAGACATTGTTTTAGGTGTATTTGACCAAAAGTTTGACTGAAAATTCACATGCAAGCTTTTTTTCAAGGCTGTGGTATTTGCCCGCAAACAATACCTTTCAGCTAGCTAAAACAGAATATTATGCTATCAGCGAGCAACATGGCTAATGCCTTTCACACAGCTTTGTCTCAACTCCAAAGAGCCACAGAAGTAAAAGCTCATAATAATAATTGAAACAATCTTTGAAAAAATGACTTACCAAGCATGGCAAACAACTCAAATATGTAGAGCAAAATGTTCTGAAACGGCTTCACTTCAGCTTCGATTGGAGCCGTGCTAGGGGCGGAGTCTGTGAATTTACTCTGTTGGTGTCATAGCCCCTCTAGGAGTTCAGAGTTAAGAGGTCAAGAGTTAATGTTTCCATTTTAACACCTCCAGATTTGACAGAGAAACGCTCATTTTTAACACTCGATTTTAACTACTATCATTTTACACCTCAGAGTTACATTAAAAGAATGTGACTCTGCTTAGAGTAAAATTAACTCTACCTTTGCAAGGAGACTATTAACACCAAAAAATTTAACACTTTTGAATTTGCTGTGTACTACAGGGGGACAAGGCAAATTAACTTATTATGGTTTACAGAGTTTAAGTTGGAAACACTTCATACAGTCTCTTTATTTAAAATAAGCTGAGAAAATGTCCCTGTGAGTGGTCTGGAGTTTCTTTTAGAGTTTTGTTTTACTTGTTTATGTAAGATTTAGAAACAATAGATCTGAGGCTATGTTGCATTTCTGCACAGTTACAATAATACTGGCAAAACAAATCTGCACATGATCACTGACCGGGAGTCATTAAAACACAGCAGGAGCCTCAGCTGGTCACATCTACAAGTATCTAAATCCAAACATGACATCAGTAAAATAATGATCACAACTCTGCTAAGAGAAGGATTTAAAGTAAAGCAGGCCTGTGAATCTGTGCTGCTCAGTTCAGAAGTGTTTGTGGTTTGTTTATATAGATAACGCAGTATAAGTACACACTACAGACCAGCAGAAACTGAGTTTAATGCTGTCACGATTAAACAGGCAGGACTTAAATGCAGGACTCTGAATGATGCATTAAACGGAGTTTATTTACAGCTAGACACAAACTGATATTTATATACAGTGATGGGGGGGAAGAGGGCTCAAGGGAATCCAGTGAATCCGGGAAAGGGAACACACATCCAAGCTCCTCTTCACACAACCTGTGACTCACACATCCGAAATCTCACTCCAAGCAGGTTCTGCACAAGGACAGGAAACACACAGAAAACCAAGATAGCACGATGATGGAAACGGGACTCACGAGGAGAGTTGGGGCTACGCTAACTGTGATAAGGACTGGAGGACCCTGACAAATGTACCAGTATCAGTTTACAGTGCATTTGTTGCTTTTAGGCTACAACTACTATAATTTCTCATTATCAAGTTTTAAAAGCTCTTTGGAAAGACTTCAGTTGATCCAAAATACTACAGAGAGTACTGGCAAAGACTGATGATGTTGCTCCCATGTTCGATTCTCTTCAATGGCCTCCTGTAAACCCCAGATTTTAAGAACTATCCTTCCATACTAAGTCTTGAATAATCAGTCCTCATCATATTTTTAAAACACTATAGTATCAGCGTATAAGCTTAAAAGTAAGAGAGCATCTTCAGCTAATAGGCTCGTTTCCTGTGGAACCAGCTCCCCGTTCGTGTTTAGGGGACACACTTTCTCTGCTTTTGAATTAAAGCTAGCATGGAGAAGCTATTATTAGGTATAGACGAATACAATCACGTACTACCAAGTGTGGGGAAAAGGAAACAAACTAACAAATATTGAAAAATATTGTTAGTTTGGAGGAATAGAAGAACATTAGAAGATAACACTATGAAATAAATCTATGATTTAGAACATAAACCAGGCTTTCGGATACTATATCGCAAGTATGAGCAAGACTGTGGCTATTAAAAAGATTTGGTAACACGCTTTTACTCAGTAGAAACAGATTTAGAAAATATCCATAATAATTGATTCAACAGAGGCTGAGATATGAGTTTTTGCAGTACGAGTCAGGCAATTAATCCTGAACTTGCTGAAATGTGATTCAATACCAAATAAAACAATTTTTTATGCTTGATGCTTTGAAAGGCTGTCTGTTGTACCTCAGGTCTAAACAACTGAGCATATGAAAATCATTTTTGACACAAATAGGGCAGGCGGGCAGACACACACAGGATATATGATAGCAGATCACGACACAGACAAAGGAAAACACAGGGCTTAAATACACAGAATGGGAAACAGGAGGGAAACACAGCTGGGACAAATCAGGGCTAACGAGACAAAGGAAGTGAAACCAGACACATTAACATAAGACATGGACCTTCAAAGTAAAACAGGAAACACAGACTGAACTTACAGACACAGACTCACAAGCGGACTGCAACAGAGGGAACAGAGATGTGAGACCAGGGCAGACACAGACACTGACTGGACACAGAACAGAGGGAGTATGGAACCAAACTTAAGAACTACAAAATCACACACCAAGAAGAACTGGGGAAAAGAGAAATGCAAAACAGAAACCAAAACCTTCGCAGTAATAAACCAAAATGCGAACACATAAAGGTACAAAACTGAAAACACTGGGTCAACGACCCAGGTACCCTAACAATTCCAAACTGCTGTCCATATTTATTACCAGTATAGGTTCATTTATGTCTAAAATGATGTCTTACTCAGAATTCAATTTTCTTTTTTGCACTCCTTTAGCACTTTTGTTTTGTGCTAAAGGAGTGCAGATTTGATTCCATGTTATCCAGTTGTGTGTCTGTGTCCATCGCCGTTGCTCTGATTTCAGATTGACCGCTTGACCATCTTCTTTGTGAGAGCTGATGAAGCCAAATATCATCTAGTACAGAAATATCAGGCTCAAATGTCAGAGCTGCTGGACGGCTCAGCTGGTCGCCTCTGTGGCTTTTCGTGCAGAGGCTCAGGGTTCAAGTCTGGGTCTTTTTATTTTTTCATAGATCATGTTCATTTTTAGTTTAGAAGAGCACAATGAATGAGTCCAGCTTAGAGTGAAGACGGGAAACAAGCACGAAATAGAAGTGATCCTTTACTGTGGCTGATACAAAGCCCCAAAACTATAAAGTCCATAACGGTAAAAAGGAATGCAAAAGCATGAAAGACAGGCAATAAATGAATTAAACACCCAAGAGTAAAGTGTGCTGAATGAGAGGAGAACATAACAGAAACACATCTATATCTAGATGATCGATATAGATATCTATCTGGCTCAAGAATCTTAAAAATTACTATTCTTTGGTCGTCATAAGAGCTGGAGAAATTGTTTAGAACCTTTCCTTTAGTAAAAGTAGCAAGAAAACACAGATAAACACAGGTACACCCAAGTGAATTCTCAGATACTAACTGATACAGCATATGCATCTGTTCATTTTGCCCTTTTTTTTTAAAACCATATATGGCAGGAGTTCCCCTCTCCATCTCTAAAAACTTCTTTACACTGCACTCCAACTCCTCTACATCACACATGTTGCCTGAGGTGGCTTGCAAGAGAAAACACATCTGTCAAAACAAATCAGAGTGATTGTTTCTTTGCTAATGCTAGCACTATTCCACACAAGACACAGATCGTTTCTGATCTCAGAGCAGTAAAGGCAAAGCCTGGGACAGTTTATCCGGCATGCTGCTCTCAATTAAGGTTCTACGGATGTAAATGGAATCAGAAGCGAGCGGAGTTAATCCAGCTTCCGGAGACCATAGCCAACTGTGGCCACAAGATGGCAGAAATTTAATTAAATTTTCTTGTGCAAACAAGCTAGAAGCTTTATGACAGTGCAGTCTTTGCATGTAAGGCGAGAGATTGCTTCAACTTTGGTCTTAATTAATGTCTGCTTTTTACATTCCATGGGGCAAGCCTGCCTACACACACACACACACACACACACACACACACACACACACACACACACACACACACACACACACACACACACACACATAGATACAGTGTAATTAAGGGCACAGGTGCGGTCAGAAAACAAGAGAAAGCAATTATAAGCGGGTGAAATACTCACAGAGAAACTGCCTTGCCCTTCCCCACAAAGGATTAGGTGGGAAGTAAAACTGAACACAAAAAAACCCTGAAACATAATCTTAAAAGTACACTGGATGCTGATGGCATGAACACAGAAAAAGAAAGAAAGAACAGAAATATGGAATGAACAAAATGCATAAGAAATAACCAACTCAGAATATAAGCTAGGACTAAATAAAGACCAAGGGCTCTAATATTTATGGAGTTTAGAGGCTTTCCTGCTTTAAGCCTAATCAGCAATTAGAACAAACAAACAAAAAAAAAAACCCAAAGAATCAAAATAATAATAAAAAAACTAAACAGAAACGCATAATGCACCATAGTAACCATAATAATAATAATGGATACTTTATTGATCCCCATGGGGAAATTACTTGTTTTTCTCTGCATTTGACCCATTCACTCAGTGAAGCAGTGGGCAGCCCACTAAGCAGGCGCCCGGGGAGCAGTGTGTAGGGACGGTACCTTGCTCAGGGGTACCTCAGGGTAGCCATTAAGTGGATTCGAACCGCCGACCTTCCGATCATGGGGCGACCACTTTACCTACTGAGCTATCCCTACCCAAAGTTAATAAATGAAGAAACTTGAGATTTACATGCAGATTGGCAGGAAGTATCAGACAAGCTGGAGAATTCAGCCGGTCATCTCTCTGTGGATTTTAACTCAAAGTTTCAAGCCCAGAAAAACTTATATTATATCATTTTATAATCACAATGTAAGAACCTCCAGGTGCTACTGATTTAGCACCTGGCTCCACAGCTGCACATCTCAGTAGGTTAAATGAAGGGTTAGAGATCAGAGGGTGAGTGTTTCAGACTTCTTGTGCACTCTCCATGAGGAAGTCGGTACTCATCTGTAGTGTCCAGGTAAGAGACACTATAGATGTATAAACCAGCATAAACCAGCATACTCATGCTGGTTTATGCTGCAAGTTAGATTTTATGATGGTGTATCCTAACTGCATATGACTCGTGCTCAGTGTCTCGCTTTAACAGATAACCCATCTCTGATGCTTCATATGATGATCCACTCCACCCCCTCTTCCTTTCAGCCTTTTTATGTGGCAGGTCTAATCTGCAGGCACTGGAGGGCTGGTGCAGCTCGTTTTCACATCAGTGACACTGATGTGCCAAAAGCCCTCAGAGCCTCTCCTCCCTGAGATACCGTTTTTGATTTTGGTTGCTCTTTGATTTGACTTTTGCATACATCATTTTTTTGTTACAACACACTTATTTATACGACTAATTCTGCCGACTACAGACACCATAGTTAGCTTGAGTTTGTCATGAAATCAATATCCTTAGTATCCTTATTTTCCTATTATATTGTTTTATGTACTTTAATAATGAAGGCTTGTAGAGCAAGGCCACTTTTGACTCACAAAGTGCTCACCCAGACTAAAAAACAGGAAGTTTTAGTGCACAGGCATATTAATAGATAAAGACACAGAAAAGAGGAACTTTCCATATAAGCAATGTTTAAAAAGAAATATAAATGTTTTAACACACTATGGGTCGGTTTTCTCTGTTCTATCATGGGGACAAAAGAATCGGGGATAAGTTCTTTCCTTGTTTATTTAATTTAAAATAAATAGTCTTAGTCTGCATTTGTGTAAGTCTCCCTTTTTTAAAGGCCTTGTGACTATTTGTTCACCTGTAGCAGAAAATCCAGCTTGTTTGCACACTCTCCTGGTATAAGTTCCTACATAAGCCCTCTGACTCCCTGTTGGCATCTTGGTCAGACTGACTGAGAGTCTCTCTCTCTCCCTTAGGGTTTGCAGTATATCGAGTGGAGCAGAGCCTCATAGTTACCATTTCATCAAACATGAAGCCTTTTCAAGCACATGCCAGAGCTGTCAGTGTCCACGCTTTAAGCAAGACTTGTGTTTATTATTCTGCATTTTCTTTATTAAACTCACTTTGACCCTCCAGACCTGCTCAGACCTGCATCTCTGGCCCCTGCTTTCCACTCCTCTTGGTACATTCCCTCAGCTTCTTTGCTACAAAACAACAGCCCCCCTTCACCCAGCCTGCCAAACTACCCGCTCTCTTTCTTATTCCCGGGGAGTCAATTAATGCTGTTTTGTCAAAGCTGCTGGCGTGTCTCTGTTACGCAGCAGTTAGTGGTGCATTAGGGCATCACAGTCCGTTCATCTGGGTGTTTTTTTTCACACAAGAGATTGCCTCGCTTCACAGCACTGGATACTTGATACACAATCCACTAGACAGTGATGATAGATGATTGACAGGTGTGGTCCTTCTCATACAGTCTTCTGCAGAAGTACAGTAAGGTGTACCTGACTCACAGGTGCTGTCTATGTCCAGATTTTAATGTCCAACATGTCTCCTCATCCTCCATTCATTTTATCCAAGCTGTCATGGGGTGAAATGTAGGTGCACCCTGGACAGGTCTCTAGTCTATCACAGGGGTAACACTGAGAGACAGCTATTCACTCTCACACCTATGGGTGATTAACCTAACCCATGCATGTTTGGAGTGTGGGAAGAAGTCAAAAAGGCCACTCAACCACAGGGAGAAATCTACTGGCTTTATAAAGTGGGCTAGATGTTGACTAAATATTCATCGATCCATCTTATAGATAAAATGACAAAACAAAGGTGAAATGAAGTCAAAAGCTAAATACAGTGCAACAAAAGACAAAGACAAAAAACTGCAGTAAGTTCATTCATTTAACAAGTGCATTAAAGCTTTAAAGAAAAAACATCCTGACATTATTCTGCAAGATTTCAATTTTCTTTTTTTGCTCTGTCCTTTGCACTGAAGTGACTGGTGCAGCAAAGAATGAGTCCTCTGTGAAATACCCAACAAATGCAATTTTGCACAAAGCATCTGTATGAAAATTAATGTCCAAAGATAGGAAATAGTTTAATATATGTGAGTAGGTCATGTTCCCCTTGTCCTCTCAGGCTGAGACCAACCACCTTTCTATCGTTTCTGCATGTGTATGTTGTTAACTGTACTTATCTCTGCTCGCACACCTGTTTCTAATCAATACTGACCTGCAGTATTTAACCACAGCTGCCCTTTCATCACCAGATCAGTGGGATTCTTCCTGATGTGTCAGCCTGCCTGTGCAAAAACCTGTGGAAAGCTGAAAGAGCTTATCTGTGCCAAAGCTCGTTAAACTGCATCCAAAGTAACTTTGAATCCTTGGATTGAATATTATTTAATATCTGATGTAACAATTGGGTTTTTTTTGTCTCATCCTTTGTGTAAATTTGAGTTAAAACTGTAACATAATTATCAGTCATCAACATAATAGATCTGGCTAACAACCTTCACATAAGGAATTTCAGCTAACACAGGTTAACATGGTCAAACTTTAATATCTAAATCATATCAGTTATGCACAAATGAACATATAATTAATTTTTATTTTTTATTTTATTTATTTTTTC
This sequence comes from Rhamphochromis sp. 'chilingali', assembly GCF_963969265.1. Taxonomy (NCBI): domain Eukaryota; kingdom Metazoa; phylum Chordata; class Actinopteri; order Cichliformes; family Cichlidae; genus Rhamphochromis; species Rhamphochromis sp. 'chilingali'. Next base: position 27,368,249 of record NC_137950.1, read on the forward strand.
TAGAAAAATTTGTAGAAAAATTAATCCTTTGTCATGTATAGGAACACACTGTACACACCTATTACAGTCTCCTAGTATACATATCACAGTATAAAACTTTTCAGATCAAAATACAAAATACAATAGAATAAAAGTTGTTTATTAAATGCAGCACAGCAAATTTAAACTGCCTCTGTAAAGCTAGATCAGGATGTTTAGTGAGCATTTAATGGCACTTTCTCACTTCCACATATAAACCAGCCTCTGTCACTTTATCGTTCATTTCCTAAGGAGACATCGAACAGGCGACCATCTGCCTTTGATGAAATATATGCTCACTAGATGAAAGCAGCAGAAAGACTTAAATGTGTGCTGACAGTTTCCACATTTACAGTCCTTTGATTCCTTCATGGATGCCATGTTGCTGCTTTTTGTTGCTCAACAGCTTTCTGGAATATCACTTGACTGTTTTCAAAGAAACAAAATGAAGCAATATCAAACATGTGATGGAGAGGCCTCCAGGAGAACAATGGCTGATTGTGTGTGCCCAAACATCCCCCTCCCCTGCTGACTCAAGGATGCTTCCTGATCTGAGAGCTGAAGAATGTAATGCAGAGTCATCACTTCACTCATGAGCTTAATTTAAAATCCCTTTGTCCGTTCAAAAGTGTCAGCAGCAGCTTTAATCTGTTTTATTATGTTCCAAGCAGCAGCAGACGCTGGCAAAGTTTCAAAACTCATTTTCCTCCCACTTCTTTGTGCACAGATTCAAGAGATCTTTCAGGAACAGTGATGCTATTTTCCAGAGATTTGATTGGTCGGTAGGAGATTTAAAACGGTGAGCTCTAATCTGGCACATGACCTCCTCCAGAGCAGATAATGTTGACAGTATGATTAACCATAGGAATGCACTCCGGTGAGAACAAGTTACCATGGTGATGTATCAAACACGGGTTAACCCCAAAGTTTAAGATGAAATCCTGCTGATGATTTCAGATCCTACTTATAGAACAGGTCTCAGAGAGTTCTGGTGGATGTTAAGCCAAGATAAGGCCTGCAGTCAAACAGTTAAAAAAAACTACTCCCCCTTCCTAATTACATTACCTTGAAGTAAAATGTCATGAGTAGATGGATTTATACAGACTTAGAAAAACTTATACTGGGCTTTATAGTTTTTGAAGCAATTCTCATACCAGAAAGTTCATTCTCACCACTTTTAATCCATTTCTCATAATAATCTGTGCAAAAGACACTGAAGCAATCTGAACCTTTCTCAAATGTCAAACCACTCAAAGTCCATCACTTAGCGACTGAATTAGGACCCAAATCCAAACAAAGGTGAGCTGTTTATTCTGGCACGTGTACAATAAATCCAGGACTAATATACATAAAGTGTCAAAATCCAAAGATGTGCACAGGTGTACACAACCAGAAACACATAAGGGAGGTTAACAGCATGCTGAAACAAAGACTGAAGAAAACATTTTGTACAGGAGGGTAATTATGAGAAGTGGACACAGCAGGGTGATGAGAGGCAGGTGAACAAAGATGAGACAGAAGTTAAATCTAACAAAGACACTAGAGACACATAACAACAGAAATATGACAGTTAAAAACAGCTAAGTTATCAGAAACTAGATTCAAGGAATCGCAACAGAAAATCCCAAACTAAGAGCTAAACAAGAAAAACATTTAAAATAAATCTTACAGACCATGATGTTGGCCAATGAATAAAAACTTCTCACCTCTGTGTTAAGATCCCAAATGTTTTGATATTTCTTCCCAAACCTTACTGTACTCTTTGAAGAGAGTACTGCAAAAAAGTACAGGCCTAATGTAGAGTAACAAGTGTTCAAGTGTTAACACAAAAATGAAACTTTAAGGATTTATTTCAAACTTTATACAAATATTGCAGATCCATTCATTTGATCCATTTTCTGCTTCTCCAAGACCGGGTTGTGCGGATAGCATCCTAAACAGAGAAGCCCAGACCTCCCTCTTCCCAACCACATCCTCCACCTTATCTTGGGGAACACGAGGTGTTCTCAGGTCAGCCAGGAGATCTAATCTCTTCAGTGTGTCCTTGGTCTATCCCAGGGTCTCACGGTAGGACACGTCACCCAGATGGTGTCTGTGTAAAGTGCCTGAACCACCTCAGCTGGCTCTGAGCCCCTCTTGAATGTCTGAACTCCTCTAACTAAAGTGAAATTGAGAAACGCAAAATGACACGTGAAACTATATGTCTTAGAAACAAAGAAAAAAAAGGCTCCAACATAGAACCCAGCAGCAGGAGCTATATAGTACAGTAGAGTCAACACACATGTATATATACAAACATAAATGTAAAATTACCATAAAAGTAAACAAAATGAAATATTACAGGAACATCCTGTCTGTCATCTGTGTCACACCACATCGCTGTTCCTACATCACATCCAATCACTTCCCTTGAAACACAGAGGGGAGTGTCTTTTATATGCCTTCCTGAGCCTCAACAAGTCGGTGACGTGATGTCCTCACAGTCAGAACATCTGAATATGAATTTCTCAATCATACACCTTCCACCTCGAAACAGAGAAGACTTCCTTACTAGGGTTTAAATGACTTCAGTGGCAGGAACTTCATTATTATCTGTTGGTGGCTTTCAATCCGTTCCCTCACATGGTTCGAGTGGTGAAAACCTACAAATTTCCACATTGGGTGGCATATTGGCTTTCACAGTCAGCCTCTCATTTGGGGGAATGAGGGCACTGGAGAGGCCATGTACAACAGCTGAAGAAGCCAGTCTGTGGAGCAGCTCCCAAGGATGCAGCATGGTAAATTACCCCATGCTGAGCATTAGCAACACTCATTGTGGTGGTCTGGCACATCCACTCAGGCCTCTTTACTTTATTCAAGTCAAATCCTGCCTCATCCACACACATAAAAATGTGCAGCATCTCATTTGCATCCAACTCAACTATCTTAGCTTTGCAAAAAAAGAAAGCGCCTAAGCTTGACGCTTGTGCAGTCAGACATGTCTGTCTCAGGTGGAGACACTTTCAGAGACGATGCTTTGAAAAATCCCACCTTCCTCCACAAGATCTTTTAATCTAATGGCATCATTTTCTCTCACCTCTGCCACCTGCTGCTCGTCTTAAACATGAGCCACGTGTCTGTGTTTGAAGTAAACCTCTTTTTACATTTGCATGAATCCATACAACCAGGACTACACTGAACTCCATAGCAGAGCGTTAAAATATCATAGGTTTGTTTTGTCCTGTTCCTTCATATTTGAGCTCAGCCAAACAGTTTCTAAATTTTCACCTGATTTCATACATCAATAAAATCCTCTAAGCAGATGTGAAAAACCATTGCAGCCCCACAGACAGGAGATTTGATTTCTGTAATGAAAATGAAATACCACTGTGTCAAATGTATCACTTTTTTTTATAACAATAAATCTACAAACACCTCTGTACATCTCCTGGGAAAAAAATCCTCAAGCCAAAGAATTTTAAATTAAATAATAAAGATGATAAATATGACAGCCGGCTGCCGTTGGTGAGTGATGAAAGCAGACAGAGCGAAACCTGGATCGAAGGGAAGATCTGAACAGAGTCCAGCACTAAGCCCGTCTGTGGATTTCTGCCCTGATGTGAATAACAGAGCGAGAGAAAAAAATCACTGTGCTTTAACTTTTCTGCTCAAAGAAACCAAAGACAGACAGATTTATAGTTAGATTTACCGAGCTCCTCATCAGAATAGCAGACATCGCAAAACCAGAAGTCGTTAAAAGTCACCACATTTATTTATTTTGAAGCATTATTTAGATTTAGCATAATTTAAATGATCAACAACATATAAAAGGTGTGTGCATAGAATCACCAGTAACAAAACAGTGAAAAAGTTTAAAAACTTTGCATCAAAAACACTTTTTTCCTCCTAAATTCTGCTTCTGCTGCCATCTTTTCTGTTACTGATTTCAGTTCAGGACTCTTTGAGCACTGCCTCTCTCTCTTATAACGTCTCTGACTGATCTTGGTTGGTTTTCCTTCTTTTGTGATCGTTTCCCCCCTCTGATTAGTTTCACCTGTGTTGTCCTCAACACCTGTTTCCAGCCAGTCAGCCTCCGCAGCTACTGGAGGTTTTTGTTATTCTTGTAGTCAAATGTCCGAGCATCCCTTGTGTTTATAGCTATTCCTTTTGACTTTACAACAAGAGCCACACACAGCTCACACTGATATCACATCATATTGTATCATATCATATATTTTCACATTAAATCCTCTAAATGTCTTAACATGAGAAAAGGAAATTTAATTTCAGCAGTATGTCACATTTTTTTCTCCATGATGAAGAAATGCTGCTGCAGGATATGAAAGACATCTATCAGCATGGCACGTGCCAATTCTGGCCCCCAGGCCTTATGTTTGACTCCCCTGCTCCAGCTCAGCGCCACATCTAGAGTTGACTTTTGTTTTTTAGCTGGACGCTAAACAAGCATACTTTCAGAAACTAGAAAGTGTTACTTTCCTACATTCAGTTTTGCATTACATTGTTCTTGTTATAGGCTTTTCATGCTGGCTGGATATCAAATTTCCTTTGATATTTACTGTAAATGCACAAATTAAGAGAAATACTGAAGCCTCTCAAAGTTAACGTTTGAAAAAGATTTAACCACTAAAACACCCGAATACACACACTGACTCATTAGGGCTAATTATTGGACCTGAAGGTGACTTCTTCCTTGCAAATGAGTGGTGACTAAAATGAATAAAGCTAGATTTTAAAAGAAGAAGTCCAATTTCAAGAACTGGGGTCACAGAAAAAGTTTCAAAGGGATAAAAAAAAGTTAGATTATCGTATATCAATCAGGCTCAGTCAGTCAGGCATATATAGTCATGTAAGATAAGATTTAAAAAAAGGTGGGAAAGTTAAAGATAACGTGCCAAAAATATTTTAAGGTGACTGATAAATAATTTAGTGAAGTTTTTATACCTGTCCACAGAAGAGGAACTCATTATATTAAAAAACAAACAAAAAAACGTTTTTGCAGAACTCTGCAACAAACAAAACCAAGTACAACCTGTGATTGAATACTTTCAGAACTAACTTTAACAGCAATAACTTAAAGTAATAGTTTCCTGTAGGACCTGATGCAGGTCGATGGACACTTGGATGAGCTGTGACTGAAAGGCTTTTGTTTTGTTTCAGTTCATTGAGGTTGAAGAGCTTTAGCTCTCAGACAGCTGCAGTCTCATTTGAATCCTTTGGTATACAGAGGAGTTCACGATCGACTCAGTGTCTGGAAGACACCCAGTCCTGTGGCTGCAGAACAAGCCCAACTCATCAGCCCTCCGTGCCTGTGCTGACAGTCAGTATGGTGTGTTTGTGCTGATGTGCTGTGTTTGGTTTTCTCCAGACGTGGTTGGTCATTGACAAACATCGCCATTTTGGTCTCATCTGTCCAAAGGACATTGTTTCAGAAGTGTTGCGGTTTGTCCAGATACAGATCGAAGCTATTCTGCATTATTCTTTTCACAGAGAACAGCTTTCTCTCTGCAGACCTTCCAAATAAACCACACTTGTTCGGTTTTCTTCTAATTATACTGTCATGGAAAAACATTTTGAGGCCTGTAGTTTTTTTGAGCATTGCAGTCTGACCTTGGGATGAATTTGCTGGGACGTCCGGTAACAGTTTAGATTCTTTTTATCATGAAAAAAAGCAAAAAACTACAAAACATTTAGCATCTTTTCAGGTGGGAATATTTGATGGTTTTGTATCATTAAACTCCAGCTATCAGTCAGTTTGTATGGAAGCCCGTTTCTGCCACAAAAAACAAAACAAAAACAAAAACCAAGTATCCATAACTCGAAATTTCAAGTTATTTTCTTGAAATTTCGACTTATTAACTCAAAATTTGGAGAAACGGAATTAGCTCTGCCAATCAGTAATCTACATGAATGAGATCACTTTTTGTTACCCGGAAGCATATGGCGCAGAGTAACGTGCACTCAAAACCTGATCACAATAAATTGGCACTTTCGCGAGTACTTTTGCTGATAGTAACGCCATGTGATTCCGCTAATAACACAAGGATTTCATCATTTTTGAAGCCACACTGAAAATACTCAGCAATCTGTGCATTCATGACTGGATGTAATACCGGTAGCTTAGCTGTAGCATTTATACCTGGGGGCTAACAAGGAAATGACGTCATTCACATAGATTACTGATTGGCTGCCCTAACTCGAAATTTCGAGTTACTTTTCTCAAAATTTTGAGTTAATAAGTCGAAATTTTGAGAAAATAAGTCAAAATTTTGAAAAAATAAGTCGAAATTTCGAGTTATGGATTTTTTTTTTGTGGCGGAAACAGGCTTCCATAGTTTTGGCCTCTAAAATACATGGTTAGCAAAAGGTCAGCACCTATTATGACGGATACCATCAGAAACAACACTGCATTATCCTGCTGTTATATCTGTCCTTGTTTAATGCTGATGAACTAGATTATTATTTTGGTTGAAGTAATTACCGGTCTGTTATTGAGGTTTATCCTAATACAGGCTTTTAAAGATGCCCTCTGTTTCACGCATTGATTGATTAAAAAAAAGATGAAAAACTGAGATTAATAATCTAATAATTAATAATCACTATTTGAGCAGGGACTTTGACCTCCCGATTCAAGGTCCACGAAGGGTCCAGATTGGTATCAGAGTAGTGCAGATGGGTCGCTGTTCCACTGGAGATCAGCAGAGGGAAACGTAGCTCTCTTTCCTGCGCTCCTCCTCAGACAATAAAAACAAGGCGAAGCCCACACAGTCGGCAGCATCTCGGCTCCATTCAAAGACGTCTGAAGGGGGGAAAAAAATCAGAAATATGGACACACGGCCGCCGGTCTGGGACTAGAGATGTAGCTGCAAGGATGCCAGCCAACTGCATCTCCCGTTTGCTCCTCTTCGTGTCGGTGTGCGCGGTCTGGGAGGCGCTGGCCAAATCTCTTCCAGATCAGGGAGCGCTGGGTAAGCTCGCCATACGGGGGATGCGGCACAATGAGGAGATGGGAGTGGTTGCATTTTTACGGCTTTTGTCGACAATCAGTCGATCTGTGCAGCGATGCGCCCTGATTTTATGGCAACCTGAAAGATATTTACGGTTAATTACAGGCGAGGCTTTTTGCCGTGCTTGCCCCGGGATAGCGTCGTCTTTTGGCGGTATAGATTCTTTAATATCTGCGAGTTGCTTTGACAGAGAGGCCACGCTGGTGGCCGTGAGCTGGTTATGTCCCCGTGCTGTGCAGATGTGAGAGATTCAGATGTGAGCGCAGGCCCGAGTCTGTTGTTCCTGTGCAGTGTCAGGCCCAACTAAGCCGGGCCTTCATGTGTGTCATTGTTGCTTTGCACAGTGAGTAACGGTGAGAGCAGGAGGGCCTGCGGTCTTGGAAATGTGTCAGTCCCTGAGCCAACATTTTAGATTTCTTCACTCCAAAATCAATTCCCCTGCATGAGAACCCCCCCGCTATTGTTCCGTTAAATAATGCTTCAGCAGAGGCCTTAACATACTCCGTGTTTATATTATTGTGGTGCATGTTTAAGGACATTATGTAATTACATTGCATTATGCATGCCTGAAGCTATTTTTGACATGCATGAATGGTCACAGGCACAGAGAGTGCAGGAATGTAACTGAGTATACAGTATTTGAGTTACTTGCACTTGCAGTGCTTTCCTGTTGTGACCTTCTCCGTTTACAGCTCCACACCGTAGAAGGAAATGTTCTTCTTTTTAATCATCGTCCTTATTTGTAGAGTCTCAAAAGCAAGCTAATAATAACCTGGAACTACAGAAGATTGCGAAACCGTTCCTAAAATGTTCTTTAGTGGTCCTGTATCTTTTATTCTGTGCAGTGAAAAGTGGATTTCTATTGATAATTCTTCACTTTAGTTTTCATATTGTCACTTTTACTTTTAGAAAAAGGTTCTGAATGCTGCTTCCACCTCTCCTTTAAGAAATGTTTTGTCTGTTAAACTAACTTTTTAACATAGATTTTGCACCTTTGCCTCGAGGGAGGAAATTGTCATTTAATTGATGCGTCAGGCTTGTTTCGGGAACAGCTCAGCAGTTCTCCTGACCTGCAAGCATTTGCACAATGCTACAAATCTATTCCTGTATTTAGAAATGTCAGATTGCTGACACATTCGGGTCTAAGTTGTGCCGCTTTATGTACTTACTGCTCGGTTACAGCCCTGGCAGGTGTTCTTTGGGTCAGCTACTGTCACGACACATCTGAGATCAGGCCCTTGCACTGTGGTCCTGTGACTGAGTCAGAGCAGCCAGATTCACCCTCAGCCAACATTGTTGGTCGAAGACAAATGTGGCCCATGAGAAAACTGCACATGTGGCTGAAAGCAAGTCCAAACATGTGTTAGTTAAAAAAAACAACACATTTTTTTAAATCATTTTCTTACCCTGTAAGACCAAATATTGGCTCACTCGTTCCTTTTTATGATGTTACACTGAATTTCTGTGAACATTTAACTCTTTTCTAACAGTTGGTCATTTAATTGACAAAGCCTGAGTTAGTCGAGGCCAAACATTACTAATAAGTAAACTCCAGATGTGAAACACAGACCATACATTGTTTGCTATCTGGGTTGGTGGAGATGTTGCTTGTTTTGGAAGGAAATAGATTAAATCAAAACAAGCTTACACCAAAGCGTAATCCATCTGCAGATTTTTCTTTGCATCCGTATTGAGTCAGGTTTACTCCTTTTTGCATATGACTTTAAAACATAACGTCAGAGATAACAGAAACAGCGCAGGTATGATAAACACAATCAGAGCCTTTAAATAATCTTCCTGTAAAACATATAATGGGTTCAAAAACAATGGCACTTTGACATTTCAGTCCCTAAAGAAGAGTTTATGGCGATTATATTAAAAGAAAAGCACAAACTGTACAAGAAATAAGAGGCTTCCTGCCTTCGATTTTGACAACCATTCGGTGAATTTAAGTTGTGTTTTGAGATGCGTCTACTGAATCACTTCTGAAGGACACTGAGGGAGTGAAAAATTCCCACTGCGTCTCACTGTGACTCTCTGTGTTTGTGTCAATGGAGCTGCTTCAAGCCTTCAAGTGAGGAGCCCAGATTGAGGAAATCCTCTCTACACACACACACACACACACACACACACACACACACACACACACACACACACACACACACACACACACACACAAAGGAGCCTTTATTGGACAATTTATGTTAATGGATGGCAGCATTTATGCATGCACCGTGGATATGGACACACAAACACCCACACACAAACATACTGCTTATTATCTGAATGCAGCCATTAGCTGCTGTCTCTGGAAGAGTTGTGCATCGAGGGGTTTGTCACTGGAGGCCTGCGCGGTTTTAGCTCACAGTCCTTCAGGGACTGAAACACAACAAGCCAGCTTTTTGGAGTGTCAGCTTGTATCCATGGGAACATCCCCAGCATGACCCACATCTACGTCGTCCAAGAGACGAGATGAGAAAATGTTCCCGAGCTGACAAGAATGATGAGGGGATGAGGGGCGGAAATAGCCACGCAACGGATTTATGGCGGGTGTGGCTGTGATGACTACAAACATCATCATCAAACTAACAACAACAATCATCCCCCGCTGGAAGTGATTAGTCTGCAGCAGCAGCGCACACAGCTCACCGGTCAATACATTTAAAACTCTGAATGCATTCTTCATCAGTCACATCTGTTGACTCATAATATACATGCTGTGGGGTCAACATAAGTTACACCTCCTGGTGATGTTATAGTCGCCGATGCCCTTAAAGGAGACCTATTATGCTTTTCCTAATTTTCTGTCACGTAGATATATTGTTACTATGGTGGATGCACAATAGATCATGCTGCAGACTGACCTACACATTCAGCTTTAAGCAACTTTTTTCTGGTCTTGGATCTGTGTGATGTCAGTAAGAGGAGATACCTTTAAGCTCTCATCTCAGGCACAGAAGCCCCACCCACCTGATGTTCAAACCTTCAGTTTACAAGGGTCAGCCAATCAGAAGAAAGCCGGCTTAAAGTGGGAGGAGCTACAAGGCTTAGTAAAGGATAAATAAGATTATTTAGATTTTTGTTCCACTCACTGTGTGTTTATACACCACTCTGCTTTAATTATTACTTATTATTTATCTCTGGCTTACTTCCACAGCGGTTCTTTGTCCTGTCCTCCTCCACTCACCCTCGTGCCAGTCGTGGCAGATAACTTCCCTTCCCTTAATGGCTATGCCAGAGTTTTCTACCTGTTAGAGGGGAGTTTTTCCTTCCTGCTGTCGCCAAAGCACTTGCTCATCATTGCGGTTTTTGCTGTGTTATTTTATAACATACTTCAGAACATAAAGCACCCTGAATTTAGTCTAATAGAGTCAGGCAAAAGAGATTCATTGTTTTAAAAAACGAAACTACCTTTTATATACATGAAAGTAAGTTAATACTGAGAATCACCATGACTTTTTTTCATCAGCACAAAAAATATTATTGCCAGCTAAACATCCTGAATATCTATGAGTCGATATGAACTGTTAGATGATTTAACAGTGCTGTTTGCTAACTATAGACAAAAACATATGTTTTTAAATATTGGGCCATTTTGCTTCTATTATCTTTCTTTTATGGAAAAATGAAGTTAAAATGTTTATTTAACCCAATTTTGTCACTTGTACGTATGTAATTTAATACTTACTTAATAGGAATATATTTGCATATTTAAACATAAACTTTCTGAACACTTATAGCAAAAATCATTAATTACTTTAATTTGAACTTATTTAATGTAAGTAATTAACTGAGGAAATTTAACATTACCATTTTTAAACATAACTTTTCAGAAAACTTTTAATACAAAAACCATCTCTGTTAATGTGATTAAACCTAAAGCCTGATTATCTCCTCAGGCAATTCTAATTATTATAGTAAATAAAATACAAAGTGTATTTAATGTTTTTATTTCACCTGTTGGGGCACATGCTGTGTTTCATGGTAATTATGCAGCCTTCGCTCCGTGTAGGTCATTTTGAATGACATTGTAACGCTGCTGCATAAGTATGCCGTCCTTGTAGGACAGCTGAGGGTGACTTGATAAATTGAGCCATACTCAAGTGTAATTAGATCTTTAAAACTGCAGTTTAATGAGACGACACAAGACACAAGACTGGTGAATCGGAAAGCTTCGTTTTTAATATGACAGAAATGTTATAGAAGAAATATCTTTTATTTTGTTCAATAATTGACAAAATATTAGCCTTGTTTGTTCAAAACACTCATCAGTTAGCTACTGGCTAATTACTCTCCCTATTTTTCTCCTTGCAGAGGTGCAAATAAGAGTCCAGGTGTTCGACAACAGCGACCTGTCCCAGTTGGCAGACGCTCAGGTGGAAGTACACGGCAACCAGACCCTGTTGGCGTCCAGCCGTGCTGGCAAGGATGGCGTGGTGAGAGTCAACTTCCTGTACCGTGCGGGAACATGGGTCATTATTACAGCCTCCAAACAAGACTACGTCACCAACTCTGTGCCCTGGCACTCCAGCCGCATCCCGCGTAAGTCCAGCGCATTTTACGACTTGTTTGCTTTTTTCTCTACTTGGCAAGTACCGTAACGGTAACGTTGAGCCTTTAAAATGTCGGATATAGAAACATTAGATGCTATGTCCATCTTTTATATACACCCAGTAGATAATAAAACCTAAAAAGTATAAAAAGTATTTTTTACCTGTTGACCTACCTCATCCATTTTAAGGTTACTCCAAAGGGTGCGCTGGGCTTCAATACTGCTGTGATTAAAATGGAAGCAGCATTTCTGTTGCATAAAGCCTGGTAGTGCCACAGCTCAGGTTTTTTTTAGAACAGGATCACAGGATCTCTTGTTTCTAATTGTGGGAATAAAAAGATGTCTTTTTTGTTTTGTCGCTGGAGTTTTCAAATCTCAGTCGGGCCTGTCAATGAGGACGAGGAGACTGGATTTAAAAACTGCGTCATGTGTAATTCACCCACAGAATCCAGTTTTTTTCCTTTAGCCTTGAGGTTATGGAGCTGCTTTTGCCTAGATGATGGTTATTTTTATTATTTTGAGTCGTAAAACAAACTCTGTCTCAGCAGTGTTCCTGCACCTGTGAAATCTGCTGATTTCATTTTCTTCTTCTTGTAGTGTATGCAGCAGTCAGCCTGTACCTGCTCGTTCAGAGGCCGGGAACTCTTATTCTGTACGATGACGTCCTGCAGGTGCTCTCTGGGTCTCCAGGTAAAAACAGCCTCTAAAAAAAGCCTCATGCAGAACATATTTAATATAATATAGACTCATTAGAAAACGATAGTCCTGTTGTGGTGATTTGGATTGTTCAGTTTGGCCATTTGAGTTTTTATTTTTTATTTTTCAATACCAGAATTATTGCAAATCATCACAATCTCGCAATCTCGTTGCCTTTTAAATGGTTGTTTTGAATTGGTTCTGCACCCACTCCCAATCAGTTGCTGTCTTGGTCTTGAAAGCAATCTTGGTGTGTCAAATTAGCAATAAAATTCAGTAAGAAGAGACAGACGGATATAAATTTGCATTTGAAAGGAGGCAAGTTGCTAATTACATGCAATCTGTTTGTGACATTTTGGTGATTAACTGCAACAAAATGCGGAAAATAGCAAATCTGTTGCACAGAAGTTCACACTAACTGGCTTATGTTCAGAGTTCAGCCTGAAACTCAAAGATCTGAAACAGAAATGTAGAAATGAATCCACAGACAGCGATGCCGTTGCTTCAGGGGCACTTTAACTGCACAATTACAATGGTGCTCGACAGCCTCATGTCAGGTTTCCTGGGTCGTTGACCCGGTATTTTCAGTTCATATTCACTGTTTATCTTCCGTATGTTCCACTTCCTGTTTTATTGTGTTAGCCCTAGTCTGTGTGCATTATGTTCTAGTTATCTTCCCATTTATCATTAGTCAGATTGAGTCCAGCTGTTTACTCACCTGCCCCTAATCACTCATCATTTAGCCTGTGTATTTAAGTCCCTCAGTTTCATCAGTTCATTGTCTTGTCATTGATGTTGTCACTGCTGTTTCTGTGTGTGTTTTCAGTTCAATCAATCAATCAATCAGTCAGTCAGTCAATATTTGTTCATCCAGCCCATAATAAACACCGTGGTAATCCTTCATAAATTAATGTCCTGCGTTTGGGTCATCTCTTCCTCGCATCCACACACGACACCTCTGACACCTCACCTGTGTAGGAATATAACCAGAATACAACCAACTGGCAACCAGATGAGATAAGATAAAGATAAGATAACCTTTATTAGTCCCACATGTGGGAAATTTGTTTTGTCACAGCAGGAAGTGGACAGTGCAAAAGTTATATAGCAAAAATTAGAATACAATATGAATAATATACTGTAATGTACACAACTGTACAGAATAGAATAAAATATACAATAAGATAAAAATAGAATACAAATTCGATACAACTTTGTATTGAGAGTGGACAGGTTGAGGGCGTTGCACATTAAACTTCTGGGTGAACATTTGGTCACCACAACTATTGTGATCAATTACTGAGCATGAAACAGTTCAGTGGTTCCTGTTTTTACCCTCCTGTGACTGAGCCGTTACACAACAGCAGAGCTCTGAGACTGTACTGTATTCCCTCCACACCCTGTATAAATGAAATTCCTGGATCCCAGCAGGTATTTTGATCAGGTTTGTTTTCTTTTTCCTAATTTTACTTACTTCAGTGCGAAGTAATGCATATTTGTGAACATGTAACCAGTTTTTCTTGTCTATGGTTAAACAGTTACTGGATCCAGGGTTGGATCCACTCCAAAAATTAACCACTTCTGAGTTGTAGCAGTCTCCATCTTTCAAGAAATTTTGTGGCAAATCCTCCACAATCCTGCTAATAATGAGATAAACAAACAAACAGATAAGCCATAATTAAGGATTCACACCCCTCTCCACAACCTTAAGCCTAGAAGAGCTGTGCGTTATTATTACAAATATAGCTCAGTCGCAGCCGCCTCCGTACAGCTGTGATGCACTCACACATATATCGTTACACCTTTTTGAGCTTTAGAAACAAACACGGTGGTTGTAGGCGTGATAGACTGTGAGGAGGGGGATTGTTTCTTTTTCAGGGGCTCGTAACCAGCCGCTGGTGCAGCTCCAGAGGAAGTCCATTCAGCTGCCGTCCAGCTCCAACTACACAGCACTCACTGCTGTGCTGACCACAGCCAGGAGCCAGTATGAAATCGGGGGATTCCCCTTCCTGCTGGGCCAAGAGACCAACAGCTCAGGTCAGTGTCAGTCTGTCAAACTGATGTTACAGTGTGGTCCAAGTTTCTGTGCCTTTCTGGATCATCTGAGGAGGTTTCATTTCTAGGTCTTTCCAATAAAATTTTGCACCGCAGTTTGCATGGATATTTTAGTGTGTTTTAGAAATAGTTGTCCCAGATCTGACTATAAGCTTGCTGTAAATAAATTGCTGCTACTTTGCTAATTTATTGTCATTTATAGTCACTCGTATACCACCCTCTGGTAGCAAAATGAAGATCAGAGTTATTATTCTGTTCATTTTTAGCTGTTTGTATTTGTGCCTCACCACCAATACAGGTGCAGAAACTGGGTGGATGGACTTGACGGCGCTGGCAGTGGTCAGCATTCAGCTTTTTGATAAAGATGGCAGCGTGATCCGCGTTTCAGATCCGATCCACATCTCTGTGCCGCTGCCATCAGACACCCGAAACAGGATGGCCACGAGTGTGCCCGCTTGGCTGTATCAGCCAAAGACGGGTAAGCTGTGTGCTAAAACTTACAAATAGTCTTTTATTAATGTAAACTATGTATGTATGACTGTACTTAGAGGCTGCTGATCATTTTCTTTCCTCCAGGGCTGTGGGTTCGGAACGGGACGGGCTACATCAAAAAGGACGGGACGCAGTTTGTCTGGAACGTCGTGGTTCCTCAGATGGGATACTGGTTGGCTGCCTTTCCGACGTCTTCAGGTATTGAAAATGAAATGGCTGTTATTGGTAAAATGTTAACTGGTGACTCTTCATGTGCCTTTTTACTGCTGTGGAAACACAGATAACAAGAAGCTGGAGAAGCCTTTACTATAAGATTCACTTTATCGTCCCTGAGGAACTCAATAATAAATCAATAAACAAGGTGATTTTGTAGGACAAGGTTAAATAGCCTTGAGTTTGAAGCATTGATCGTATGAAAAATGATAGCTTCCTTAAACTTGCATCCGTTTTTAATGGCCACCAGGGGGTGACTCCTCCGGCTGAAACAGACACCAAGATGGTGACAGCAAAACCAATGGGTGGCGTCATGTAGCTATTATCAGCTGAACCAAGTTCCTGATTATTTCATGATCAATGTAAATCAAATTCTTTCCTCCTCACTCACTTTACAGACAAACTAGCAGTTGTTTGGACAGCATAATAGGGAGCTGACATGCTATGAATGAATCTGAGTTAACTTTTGCAATGATGTCTTGCAGGTTTAGGTTTGTCTCATCCAGGCTTGAGGGATATCACCACCTACCACACTCTGTTCCTGCTCTCCATCCTGGGATCGCTGGCCCTGTTGGTGCTCATCTTGCTCTGTGTGCTGCTCTACTACTGCAGGTGTGGGGAGCATAGGTCCAGGTCTCACTTTTAGGTTTCTATTTGTAGCAAAACGTGGGTTTATTTTAGTCCTGCAAAGCCTATTTTTTTCTACTATCAATAAATTAGGACCACACCCACCTGCTGTTTATGAGGGGTGACCAATTATAAGGAAAATAGCTTACCAGAGGACGGGCTTGTTCTACACATCCAAAACAGCTTATTTTAAATGTGGGCTTAATTAAGGTCCGAAGAAAGCTTATTTTGAGCAAAGATACTCCAGTAGACATGTTTCCTTTTTTTTTACTATAAAATAACATATGAAAAACTAATTAAAAGTTTACTGTGTACAATAAGCATTCATACTTTATTTGAAATGGAACTTTGACAAATTAAGGGAGCTATTGAGTACTGCAGTACACAAATAATCCACCAGAGGGCAAGAAGCATGCGTCAGATAGTGTACCTGTTTTTTCCAGCGATGTACTGATCTTGCCTATGATAAAGGTCTTAAAAACTGGCTTTATGGGGTTCCTGCTTCATTAGACAGTTTTTGAAATCCCTCCCCTTTTTTGCAGCTGTTTTGCTTCCTTCTGACTTTCAGTTTTTGTTTATCTTTCAGACGGAAGTGTCTGAAACCACGTCGACAGCAAGGCAAACCTCACACGTCCAATCTAAACGGTGCTAAGAGAGACCAGGGCACATCCACGTCACGGCTAAATCTGATCTGTGGAGGCCATGTCGAATCAGGCCCCTCCAATGACAAATCTGACTTGTCGCCATCGCGAGACTACCAGAGTTCAAGGGAGGATTTAACTAAGCATGTTCCAGCCCACATGCTACGACACGCAAAGGGTAAAAATGCGTCAGGTTCCCAACGGGGTGAAAGCTTCCCCATGAAGGTTACACGTGCCACAGAGACCAACAACTTGGACAGCCCTTTGCTGCATGACGACTACAACCGGAACTACAGCCCCAAAGACAACAAGGAGTCCGACTATCACAGACACCACAACGCCAACGACAATCGAGGGTACTCCTCCGATCCCCCATCCCCACCTCGCTTCCAAGGCTACGTCCCAAGCCAGTCCGACAAGCCTCCGGATTATTCCGCAGCAGCAGCAGACAGCCTTGCCCGACCTACTTCCCTCAACACCCAACCAGGTCAGATCATCTTTTGCAGCTCCATTGACCAGATGAAGGAGAACATGTACCGTAGCATGGTGCCAACCCTGGTTATCCCCGCCCACTACATGCGCCTGCCATCTGAGTTTTCTGGCAAAGATGGCAAGGACCAGAAGGATCACGACAAAGATGGCACACAGATGGGAGGGGGCCAGCAGCACCATCACCACCACTCCCAGAAACAAGGCCAGCAGCAGCAACAGCAAGGAGGATCTCAAGGCGACGACTCTGAAGAACCGAGCTGGGCATCTGACTCATCCGGGGGACCTGTGACCATCCCAGTGCTATTCAACGATTCCACCATGGCTCAAATGAACGGGGAACTGCAAGCTCTGACAGAGAAGAAGCTCCTGGAACTTGGAGTTAAACAACACCCGAGGGCGTGGTTCATCTCTCTTGATGGTCGAGCTAATGCTCACGTGCGCCACTCCTACATAGATGTTGGGAATGACCTCAGTGGCGGTGGTGGATTCGGAGGTGGCTCCAGCAGCACTCCACGGGATGTCAACCTGGAACCGCCTCTGGAGGCCCAAGAGCGAAAATCAGCTGGAAATAGAAAGGGAAAAGATGAGCGCTGGGGGACGGGAGGACGGAAGGGCCACGGTGTTAGCAGCAGCGGCGGGAAGAGTTACTCCAAGCTGGCCTACCCTGACCACAGCGAGCCCAGCAGCAGTGAGGGACGTCCCGTCTCTCCCGAGGAGAACTCCCTAACCCCTCTTCTGGACGAAGGCCCGTCCTCCCGAGGATCCACCATCCCTAGAAGAGGACGCAGCCGCGTGAACAGCAGCCGCAGCAGCAACAGCGAGAACCGCCGCGACTCCATGACCAGTCCAGAGGATGATTCCGAGGACAAAGATGAGAACAAGAAGAGCCCCTGGCAGAAGATCGAAGACAGGCCTCTGATGGTCTTCCACCCCAGGAAGTGAGCTTTTTGAATGAACACTGGAACTATAACAGCCTTGTGAAAGAGGAGTCTTTCACATCACCGAGAGGGAGGTCACAATAAGCACAGCCACTGCTTCACCAATCCATATCCAGGTTGTTGTTTGACCTTTGTGTTTGCCAGTTACTCTCGTAGCCTCACTGTCAGTTAATCCCTCTGGTTTCCACTGAGTTGTAGATTGAAATCTGTCCAGTTTATTGTGAACCCCGTCTCCTATCACCTGTCACTGAACCATGGTCTGAGCCATTGCACATACTGACTGTGGAAATAGCCATTTTATAGAGCAAAATATAAGAATAGAGCACTTGCTAATAATTTGATAACTTATTGATTGATACTTACAGAGTATTTGGAAGTGGATGGCATTTTTTATGGGACGGATGGGAATTCTTGGCAAATTAGGTTTTTTTCCCTGGACTAATTCTACCCAGATGCTCACAATGACTGTAGAAGATGTGAGCTTCTTTTTTCTTCTCTACTCCGAAACAGCTTCCCTGTCTGAGGAAGTTGTGAAAGTTTGTCATTGAGCTCTTGTGAACAGATTACAGAAATATTATAAAGTCCAACGTGCAACTTGCATTTTGCTCCTTCAGGGATGTTCTTGATTTCCTCTTCCTCCTGTACTGTGTTCATGTGTTGTAATTACTTACTCAAATAGTAATGATTTGAACTGTTCAGCATCATCTCCATCTTCTCTGTAATATCACAGTGATCTACTGTACAATTTTGCCAAAAGTACGCATTTCTGCCTTTCTTCTCTTGGTGAGAGTTTTGGCCAGCAGAGACTTTGTTGCATTTGGGTCATTCCAGTAAAAATCAGTCAGTGCCTCCCACCTGACCCTGTTTGAATCAGCAGATTTTTTATACAACAACTTTAGCATCTGTAATAAAGAAATGTAAGATTTCACCTTAATACTGTGGATATTTTTACAGTTATAAGCCCTCAAAATACCTAAGAGTGGTTTAAAATTCAGCTCCTTTTAATTCACATTAAAGCTCTGTTAAAAACTTCAATTTCACACCCACTCTGTCACAACCCAAAGGGTCTCAGGACGAGTGGATGCTCTGAGTATAGGTCAACATATGAGAACACTTGCGCTGAACAAAAGTAATGGCCAAAGAAAATTTGGAGACCCTCAAGGATTTTGAAAAACTTCTTTAGAACCTAAAATTTTTGGATAAATGTGATTTATCAAAATGATTAAACACAGTATGTGAGCACCAATGTCATTTCTCTGGTGAAATATTAGATTTGTTTATGTAAAATCTGTGTTCATCAAAAGCAACATTATGGCTTTTAGACTGTGACACTTGGAGATGGTGTAACATTGATTTGCTCACAGTTTCTAACATTTATGATGTTAAAAACTCAAGTAAAACCCTGTGTACTTTGAGGGCCTTTAACTTGGACAGTATTTATAGAATGAAGGTAAAAATTTGCATGGCCTCATTAAATTTGAGGGGGGGGGAGCCGTGGAAGCTTCTGAGGGGGTCAGGTGGGATTTTTTTTTTTTTTTTTCAGATTGGGCTGATTTTATATGGAATGACCCATTTATCTTGTGTAAATACATGCCCAGATATTTGAAAGACCATTTGGTATAGAAAGGTTGCATGCATATGAATGTATGAAATAAACAGAAGGCACCAAAAGCCCTCCCCTACAAGTTCCTGCTAGACAACCCCTAAACGCCAAGAAACAAGCGTAGTTCCAAACCGCTTTTACTTGAAGACTTACTATTTCTGAAATATCCTACTGAGATCAGCGGGGGTTGCCTGTAGACAGAGCCTGAACCACTTCTCTCCTGTAAGTGCCTTCTTTCACATAGGATCGAGTGATAGGCATGCCGGTCCCTTTTTAAAATGCAGTCAGCGGTCACCTAAACTCACTGTCGAGATCGGCAGGCACTGATAAGCACACTGCATTGCGGTAACAACAACAGCAACACGCGTCACTCTGGGGAGCATGCCTGCCAAAACAGACAACTTTTCTTGCGGCTATTCCGTCCTTGGATATCTTAATTTCTTGTATCTATCCTCTTTTTTCACGGAACCTGTAAATGGTATGATCTATATGAGATTTTATGTGTATACAATGTGCATGTTAAATGTAGAATAGGGTGTTTTTAATGATTTTTTTTAACTATTATTATTGATAACAAGGATGTTTGGCACAAAATGATGCATTGGACTGTGTTGCCAAATGAACTTTATGAAGATACACTGACTTTTCCCTTAATCCAGTTCTAACGAAATTCACTTCCGGTCGTAAATGTTTACAACGATAACATACTGACCAACACGCTCCTGCTGTTACTAGCATCACCACTGCCTATTCAACAACTGTGAACTTAGCGAGGCTGACGGCTGTTTTGTTGGTGGTTTTTGCAGAGTAATGGGTTGCTTATGAAGGGAAAACGGCTGTATAAAAGTCATGCTGACATGTTGGTCCTTTGTACCATTCGCTTGCTGTTCATAAGCCTGTGTCAGTAGCCTATGGAACAAGCTGAAAATGTGATGTAAATCAAAGTCTGAAGAATAGCACAACCATGAATCGAATCCTGCTAAAATGTTGCGCCCACTGCTGTAAGTGTACTTTTATTTTTTTGAACCAGATATGGAAAGTATTGAGTTGTGCAATCGTGGCTTTTCTTGCTTGTTTATGTTTTGCTAATGAAGTGTTTTCTCAGATTTGGTGAACGATTTGACACCGAATCCCTGAGAGGAAACTTCAAATCTGGCAACCTACCGCGCTGGATGTTTTTGATAGTTAAGAGCATCAAGAGGACTGAGCTGTAGGCCTTCATCCTGTGCAGTAAATCATCGGCTTCATTCACCTGGTCAGTTGTTTGTAAACTGTAAATTGATTCAACTTTCTGTACATGAGACAAAATAGAAATAAATTTGTTCCCACGGTCTGTCTGTGTTTGGGATTTTATTTTAAAAAACCACATCAAAACTAGCCTCTAATTAGGTCAAAAGTCCATGAAGAAAAATAGCAAACTCAAGCTGTTGGAAAAGTGAATGTAGCAGAACAAATAGATGGCAAATAGATGTTCCACCAAAGGATACTGAGGGCAATCAAGGAGAGAGGAAACAGCTGGAGGAAAAGAAACAGCTGAAATTAATCAAGATCAAAGATACAATTAAAGGAAATCTAAATACAAGACACAAAACACAACTCACTGCCAAACTAAATCAGGAAGCAGGCAAAAAACCTGACAAGAAGATAAAAGAATAAAGTAAACCTGAGGTATCAAATATTTAGAAAACTAAGTGTTTTCAAATAAATAAAGTAAAATAAATTAATTTACTTTGATTTAAAAAAAAAAAACCCAAAATAAAGTATACAATAATAACAATAATGTTTTACATATTCTAATCATCTAGGAGTGGAAAGTATGCACATATAATTAATCCTTCTTCATAAGTGCTGAAGTATTGTTTCAGCTTCCTTGTTGATAGAAACTTCAGGAACATCAACATACATATTTGCACATAATTTATGCACTGTTTGAAATGCAAAAAAATGTTCATATATAGTTTTTATAATTCCGCAATTTTATTTCCGCACGTCAAAGGAAAATGCCTCCAATTTTGGAATGTTGACTGCAAAATCTGAGTAGAAAAAGAATATAAAAACTAAACAAACAGAGATATTATTTGAAATTCAACCATCATTATCTTTTTATTATACCTAATAAAGACTATGTGTTTTAAGCAACTTTTGCCATGGTTTTTCTCCACACACACACAAACACGAAAACCGTAGGTTTGACGTTGCCCACCGCTTTAAGTTATAACGTCCTTCTCTTACAGAAAACATGCTTTCAATACTTTGTGATGTTTGAATTCTTACCACATCTGTGCCAGTGTCGTAAGTTTTCATAAATTCAAATAATGCAATAGATAAAAAGTTAATTTAATATTCTATTTTTATATTATTTTGTTGTTGTTGTTTTATTTTCCTAACCCTGGAACGCTGCAGTGTACTGGCCCTTTAAGACGCTAGCCTGTAGAGTCACGTGTCAGGCGTCATGTGATATAAGTATTATCAGAGACTGTTTGCTTTGTGCGTTCTGGGTGTTGCAGGCTGTCACTACCACATCAAACGGTACATGTATGTGACCCTTCAGGCGAGGTAAGAGGATGATTTCCGTTTCGTACGTTGATTTAAAAAAAAAAAAAAAAAAAGAAAAGAGAACATCCGCTTAACTTCATTTAAACCAGCTAGCTTTGTTTTTAGCTGCATAGCCTGCTACGCTAACTTGTATTTTTATTATAAAAGCTAGCGTTAGAAAGCTCTCTCCTTTCAGCTGGTATTTTTTATAAGTTCCAGGTTATTTTTCTTAAACGTTGTCACTACTTTTACCCCCTGTAGTATAATGCAGTATTTCCTAAAAGCATAACATCGACTGACAGTGTACTGTTGTTTTTCAGGAGTATGCAGAAAAGTGCCCAGTGCTGATAACGATTAAACTCTTTCTACCTGCTCTCGGGATTCCTGCTAATCATGGTAAATGTTTTATTTCGTATATATTGCTTCAGTATTGGCTTTGTAAAGGTTTAGTTTGTATATTTAAGAAAAAATAAATAAAAAGTGGGCGGAAAGCGACTAAACCCCATCCCCGAGCTTTACCATATATTGACATATGCACAGGTGAAGTTTAGCAATCTTTCACGTTATGAATTGTTGCAGTTGTTCTTTTAAAGTCGTTGACAGTAATGTTTGTCTTTTATTGAAATGTGAGCTTAACGTGTGTTTACAAAGAAACTAGACCTTCCATTATTGCCCTGTTGGTGCAGCCTTTTCTTATCTATTTTCATTTGCTATGTACCAGATCTGTTTGTCTTTTAGTTTATATTGCCCTCCCACGTTAGATTTAAATGGGTGTCGTGGCGTTGCCCTTTGGCATCGTGTGTAGGTTGTCTGTGTAGGTTCCCACTTATCTGGGTCATGGTAGTCTTTAGATCTGGAATATAAGGCAGCTGGACTTCATAAGGTTTTGAAGATATTTTACTTGTCATCCAAGAGGCTTCTTGAGTTTTAGAGAGGGAATGCTGTCCTTTCACACCTTGTCTCAGGTGACTGACATCATGCTGGGCTGGAGCAATGCCTGAGGTTTTACTTGTCTGCTCAGGTGACAGGATTGACCTGCACAAACACTTTGGGTCACTGCTCCCAAAATGACCTGGGACAGTTTTTCTAAACCTAAAAAAAAACTGGGTAGAAATTTTGAGATTGAGCCATCATGACTCCTTTCTAGTTTGTAGCCAGTGTGACGATTTGGTAAAAGTTAGAATCTGGCAGGTGAAACTAAAGTGGATTACCTGTTTGAATTTACTTTAATGATTTGTGCTCTTGAACTAAATGCCATGAACAGCACGTCAATCCAGAGCTGAAAGATCTTATGAACTGATCAGATCATTTCAGCAGCACGTTACTTATAGATCTGCTCTCTGATTAAGACAGTGGATCTGTATATGACCGTAGTTAACATAAGCCAGGAAATTTATCAAATGTCAGCATCCTGAGCAGTCCCTAATCTTTAATCTTCCCCTCATGTTTGCTTTTTTTTTTCTCTCTCTACATCTTCTTGATCTCTGAGAGTATTGCACATTAATATTTTATTGTTGGACAGTCTCTCTAATTGGAGATCGGGCTGAGAGACAAACTGCACAGAAACAGTTTGTGTTTTGTGCTTTTAGAAACATTGCATTTTAATTCTTGCGCCCCTTTTTTGCAGTACTAGTAGCTACTTAAGAGGGACTATAGGATCTTTGAAATTGAACATGTCTCTATTACAAACCAGGTGTCTTACTTAGGTTAAAGAAAAGAGAAGGAAACGAATAAATAGAAACCTGTGAAATGCAATGATGTAAAATCTTTAAATAATAGAATGCAATGATTCTAGTAGAACAGGAACTCATGAAGCTAAATGGGTATTGAGGTGTATAAAATTTGAAAGGTTGCATTTGCCTGTGCTCATGGCAGTGGAGCTGAATGCCATCAGTAATAGATATGGACGCTATCCAGAGTGAGAAGTGCAAAGAAACACCCCAACGCTAACCTAGTACAAAAATATGAAAGTGAAAATTGACGTTTTGAGCAGACGCATAACGCTATTTTAAACATGTTGCATGTGTTCAGTTTGAACATCCCTTTTTCATTCTCAGTACAGAATCTGCAAAAGATGAGAAGTCCTTAACTACAGCAAAATGTATTTGTTGGAACTTGGTCTCAAGTGACAGAGCTGTAAAAGCAAGCTTCATTTTCATATTTGGGCAGTTTCAGGCGTCATCTTTGAATTGAACTGTAATTAGATGTAAAATGAGGAGTTCTATAAGGCTAAGCTTTTATAAAAGTTAAAGTTTATGTTTGGACTACTTGAAGGCTTCTTGTTAACAAAATTAAATTCCAAGAGGCTGCATGAGGCAAACTTTTCACTTGTATTAAAATTAAAGCATCTCCATAAACTGCAGCTGTCTGCCCTGAGTTTAAAATCCCTGCCACAGATGCTACTGCTTGCCGTCTACAGTTATTAAATTATATTTGAGGAAATATTTGTGGTTTCAGCCCAGAATTGCCACCTTGTCAGAAGCATCCAGACTTTTAGGAGACATTTCAGAGTGTTTTGTGTTTTCTCGTGATTTCCTCTTAACCTGTGTTTTAGCAGTGTGTATCATCAAAGTGGTATTAATAATCTGTTTTCATTCCTGATGCTCATTTGAGGAAAAACAAAGACAAACAAGATGAACAAGAGCTCTTCCAGGAACGGTGATGCCATTTTTCTGAAGACTTAATTGGTCTGTAGGTGGCGATTTCTTACCTGTTCTCTAACGTGGAATCTAACCGGCACTGGAGCAGATAATAACATCATGGCTATGTACTCCAGGAAGAAGTGAACCACCTTCATAACATGGAAAACTTTTTATTTATTTCCATCCAGCCTGTAAAATGTATAGCAATTAAAATGTTATCACAAACTTGTGACATGAGCCAGCAGGAACGTCCAATGAGTTTAGTTTTTCTGGGACAAAAAGTCACTGCTGTATCACAACAGTCCAGAGGAAAATCAGTCTTAAATTGGCACTAAATCTTTTTTCATTACATATTCAGCAGTCGGTTAAGTCTGTTATTCTGTTCTTTCTGCTTGAGCTAAAAGGCCGTTAATGATGCTAGCGGCCAACTAAAAATAATAGACATGAGTCACTTTCAGTCTGAGTTTTTGCAAAAGCCAATAATTGAATCTTGAACTCGTGACTTGCCATTTATAGTGCTGCTGTTTAGGACATAAAGTAGTTATGATATGAAGGGAACGTCAATCTCAGAAGGATCTGGGTTTGTTTAGTGGCGAAATCCAGTTTCAGTTGAAATTCTTTTGCAGCTGCTAAGCATACTTGTCTTTGTTTCCCTCCTCCTCACTCACAGCCAGAATAAAACCCAGAAATCCCCATAAGGGTTTGTATTAATCGCTCACAGCCCTGTCCTCTGTTCCCTGTGTTCAGGCTCTGCAGATGGGGTTCTTGTGTTTGGCCCTGCTGGGTCTGAGCTTGGCGCTGGTCTGTCCCAATGGACACACATGTCAGAACAAAAACACCTGCTGCAAGAATACTGAGGGGGGATACGGATGCTGCCCGCTACCACGTGTGAGTTACCCGTCACTGTTGTGTCTGACCTGGATGTTAATCAAGTACACTATCGTGCTTCTATAAGTTAAGACGAGGGTAGCAGCCAGGTACTGCTAACCAAATGCACTTGATTCATCGATCATCAGTGAGTGTGAGCGACGAAGAGTTTGCTAGTCTAAAGCATTTGTGTGTTTAACACAGTGCTGAAGAGGGAAGATGCCAGTAATGATCTCAGAGGAGCAGTTGTTGCTGCCCATCAATCTAAGGGAGGGTTAGAAAGCAGTTTCCAGTCAGTCTGAAGTCTGTCATTCTACATAAGTGGAAAACATTGGATACAGTTGCCAGTCTTCCCAGGAGTTCAGGTCCTGGCACGTTTACCATGAGATCAGACTGTCCAGTGCTTAAACTGAAAAAACCAAGATCTGCATCTCACACTCTACATGCCTCAGCGTGTTTAAGTTTGTGACGCACAATTTACAAAAAAAAGAAACGGGTATGACTTGTTTACAAGTGTCAGGAAAAAGTGCCTTGTCATGGCAGCACAGCTTAGGTTTGCAGAGTTGCATGTGAATATTCCACAAGAGTTGCAGAACAATGTTTGTTTGGCACTGTATAAATAACGTTTGATGTAATCTGTCCAAATGACAAAGCACCTCAATGCACTTTATATTATATGATAAAGACCCTACAATGATTCAAAGAAATTCCCAAAATTGGATGACCCTGATGAACAAGCACTTGGCAACAGTGGGAAAGAAAACTCCCTTTGAACAGGAAAGAAACTCCTGGAATCAGGCTCAGGGAGGGGCAGCAATCTGCCACGACCGGTCGGGTGTAAGGGGAGGAAGACGTGACAAAAGATGCTCTGTGGAAGAAAGCCCGAGATTATTAATAACATCATCAACAATCATGGGACGTGCCCAGCAGCCTAGGCCTGTTGCAGCATAAATAAGGGAGGGTTCAGGGTCACGTGTTCCAGCCCCAAGTACATGCTTTATCAACTCTAATCTTAAAACGTCATTCCAAATGTCAGCACAGTGGTGGAGAGCTGAGGGTTTGTTTCACAGCCACAGCGTTGTACTCTAGAGTCAAATGGTCAAAGCGTGGTCCAAACTGGATCATGCACCAGCACAATGATTGTAAGCACAGCAGCAAATCTACAACAGAATGGGGGGGGGGAGAAAAGACTGAAGTTATTGCAGTAGTAGGTCAAGCTGCAGACCTCAACCCATTAGAGGGCCTTCAATGGCGCAGTAGGCGGGGTCACATGGCAGTTTTACCCACAGACACCACTCTGGCTTGTTCTGCCACAGTAAATGAGTAAAACTGGAAACCTGCAGCATGTGAGCTGTAGAGTACAATTTTCCTAGAAGCTAGCTGTGAATAAGGCTAGCGCTCAAACTCGGGCCGTTTCTCAGCCATAAAGCGCTCTCACTGAGAACTGAGTGTCCGTTGTACTGATCGAGGATGACACGGGGTTTTATTTCCCTCTGTGCAGGGGCGTCTTCCTCCTGACGGTGTTTTAATTTTGAGAGCTTGTTCATATTGCTCACACGCTGAAGGGGAGTTCTTTTAAAAATATAGTATTAGAAAGTTTAATAGAACAAAACAGTCGACATACAGTTTCATAGAATGACCTTGAACATTATGCATATTATTGACAGTATATATTATATGACTTTTGTACAAGAGTTGCAGGATATTTTGTACTATAAACTAATAAAACTCAGTATTTATGTTCTGCTTGGGAAAAATAGTACTGTAAAATAAAATGTCAGTTTGCTGTCACTTAAAATTGATTTCAATTTTTAAGTTTCCTCTCAGTGAACCTGTTTCTCTTACACTCTGTTTGAATCCCTCTGTAGGCAGAGTGCTGTTCAGACCACCTCCACTGCTGTTACGAGGGCACCCTGTGTGATTTGGTCCATGAGAAATGCGTCAATAAAACAGTTTCCCTGCCGTGGATGACACGACTCCCGACCCAGCCTCAGGTGAAGGGGGTGGGGCAAAGCTTAGCTTCTGTCTTTAGACATCTTAACGTTGATTACCCCACCAACAACCATTGGAAGATTATCTTAAAGGAATCTCCAGTGAACCAAGCTCAGTTTTGTTATCTGGATACGTTTGCTCAGTTGGTGTTATTTGTTAAAATAATGGAATTGTCTGATCTGCTTTGTACGTTCCTCCCACCCCAAAAACAAATGACTTAAAAGAACAACACTCATGGGTAAATAAGGTGTTTGAAGAGGTGCGGGGAATGTTTTTGAAACGTGCAGAGTATTGAGAGGCGCAATAGTGTTGGTTTCACGATGGCACTACAAGCACAGATGCTTCGACCTCCCCCACACAGGCTACCTGATCTCTCTTGGTGCAGCGCCAAGATGTTTCCACGGACTTAATCTCTCCAGCAGTTGTTTGTTCTCTTGTCTTGCAAGGAAAATCTATATTTTATATATGTATATTACGCTGTGGCTGGAGTGATTTTCAGTGTGTTTTAATTGATTATTGATTCCTTGAACTGTTCATATTTGAGTGTTTTTAAGCCTTTTGTTTGTTTGACCATGTGGCGTCCTTGCATTTGTATGCGTTGGCTGTGATGTGATTGCTTCAGCTCGAGGAGACGGTGAAGGCAGTCGTTTGTCCGGACCAGGTGTCTGAGTGTCCGGATGACACGACTTGCTGCCAGCTTCCTGACAGCTCCTGGGGCTGCTGCCCCTTAGCCAAGGTGACACACATAAGCACAAACGCCATCTCTTTGCCTAAAATCACTGACTCACACAAGCCCCAGGTTTCTCACACCAAAAAATGATCAGCTGTTTCTTGCATGAGTTCTTGACAGGCTGCCTATGAAAGTTTGTAGCTGTTTAAAATGAAATGTGATGTATTTCTTCACCAACACTGTATGTTTAATACGCACTTCAGTTTGCCTCAAGTTTCACACACACATTGAAATGGTTTCAGACCATGTTTATAGATGATGTAAAGGATGCACAGGCTTAGAAAATGCAACAGCTTTAAGAATCTTTAAGTTTATTTGCAACCCTTCTACTACCACAAATTCCTGACACTTCATTTAGTGATGACTCTGTTTTAAATCCTTAGCGGTGATCATTCATTTTATATTAAAAAAACAAACAAAGTGTCATTGGACTTGTGGTTGTCTGTGTTGCGTCTATTTGCCAATGTCTTCAATCATGTTGCCTCAACACTCATTGAGGGGTGGTTGTGTGGTTCTGAAGTTGCTTCATGAACAAATTGGCTGGCAACACAGAATGACACTGCACGTCTGCCACAGACTGCACATTTTCTGAAGTCAAAATTAGTGAGTCTGACCTTTTGCTGAATCACTCATAGCTGCTGATGTCAGCACTCTGCAGCTGCCAGCAAAGGCAAAGAGGGGAGAACTTGATCGATCCTGAAAGCAGCTAAAACTATAGAAATGTCAGAATCTAAAGTAAGTGTTAAAAATGTCAGACACTTAGGATTTGATTTAGACACACCAAAAATGAAAACTTTATACATTTCAGCTTTTTCATATTCTGATAATGGCTAATACTGTGTGAATATAAGTCTTATAATCTCTGTATACTCCTGGTGGAAAATAAAATAAATGTCTGTTCAGAGTGAAATGACCAGTTTTAGACATTTATTTGCTTCAAATGAAACACTTTGAATTTCTTCAGTATTTAAAACTCATTGAAGCTGCAGCATTTCCTTGGAATCAGATGGTGTTTGTTGGCTGCACATTCAGCAATCAGTGCTCATTTGCTTTAATAGAAAGGCACATCTGCCTGTTTTATTCAAACTACTCTATATACTGAATTAAAATGTCTCACGTGCATCAATTGTTCATTTTTCATGTCCCAGTTGTATATCTATAGTGCTGGTGTGCTTCACGATCCCGTGATCTTCTCTCTGCAGGCGGTGTGTTGTGACGATAGGCGCCACTGCTGCCCTGAGGCAACAAAGTGTGATATCGCTCACTTGCGGTGCGTCTCTGCCTCGCTGGAGTCTTTCCCTCTGCTGGCCAAACTACCTGCTAGAAGGAGAGGGAATAACCCAGGTGGGGATTACATCATATAAATAAACAGTGAAATGTGATGATCATGTATTCACTTACGTTTCTAAATTTATATGCAGATGATACTGTAGTGTTAACAGAAGACTGCGTTTCTCTTTAGGTCTTACTACTTTTGTAGCTTCCATTGGCAGTTCAATATCGTGCCCTGATGGGAAACTCAGCTGCCCGAACGCTTTCACATGCTGTCTGCTACCCAGCGGAGAGTACGGCTGCTGCCCATACCCAAAGGTGCATATAAATGCTGTAGATGTAGTACAAGTGATTTGAATTAAAGTATTCCAACAGTTTCCAGCATTTTCCATATTTTTATGTTGCTGAATTAAAGCTGTTTGATTCTTACTGTACTGATTGGAGGAAAACATTGACACGAGGGTTCCTAATAAGGCTAAAACATCCTGTGTTTGAATCTCATGCAGGCCACATGCTGTGAGGATCACCTTCACTGTTGCCCTGCCAACATGGAGTGTGACCTGAAGCATTCACGGTGTAGGCATGGCGAGACCGTCATGCCCCTGATGAAGAAGATCCCTGCTGTAGCCAGTGACAGTAAGTCTTATCTTTAAATTAAAAAACAAACATTGAATAGGATTTTATTGATGGATCCCGTGTCACTTCTGTCATCCCCTCAGTCAGTTGTCCAGACAAGAAGTCATTTTGTCCTGATCACACCACATGCTGCAAGATGATCAACGACACCTACGGCTGCTGCCCGATGCCCAGTGTAAGTAGTATGAAGTCACTGAGCGATGGGGTCAGTTTAGATGAACAGGAAGTTGCAGAGAGACCGACTCTTACTAGCTAAAGGTCATTGTGAAGCTTTTTAATATTTTATCAGGTGTTTAGTCTTTTTAGATATCAAATAAGTGGCATATCTAACAAACTGAAGGCTGCTTTTGCTCAAATGTAATGAGTCCCTGTTGGAATTTCCTTTCATTTATGAATTTGAAATACTTATGGAGAGTTGATTCAAAGTGTTAAGACTTCCTTTTGGTAGTTTTCCTCTGAAAGTCAATACGAGGTTGAAAGAAACGCTACAACATTGCAATGAATGAAGTAATCATTAGACTGAAAAACCAGAATAAGCTGCACAGTGCTTCAAAATGAATGGATAATTAGCCAAAAACACTGCAAAATCGAGGCAGGGATATTCTTCAGTGTACGTCCTTCACCTGAGCTCTGCTCAAAAGCTTTTCAGTTACTGAAAGCACAAAGACTCATAAATGAAGGTAGTTGCAGTAAAGGCCCAGGAGAGCAGCTCGGGGGAGGAAATGCAGTATTTGATGAGGTTGAGTTCTCACTTTCACACAATCATTGATTGCAAAGATTTACTACTTCTTTCAGGCCATCTGTTGTTCAGATCGCATCCACTGCTGCCCTGCAGGCTCAGAGTGCGACCTGTACCACAGGACCTGTGAGTCTACCCAGAGAAACCCCACCATGACACTGGCAGAAGCTGCAACCGAGCTCCTTAAAGTCCAGAGAAAAGGTGAGTGAGACGGCCATCGTCACATCTTCTGTGATCAAACTCTAAATATTTAATGTGTTTCAGAGAAAAACATGTTTTAATACAAATGTTTTATTAATATCTTCAGTAATGTTGCCTTAATCTGTTTGACTGAAATTCGTCAACTTTAACGTTTTGAGTGGAGTGGGAAGAAGCTTTTCTCCATCTGTTTTCATCTTGTCAGTGATTGGGTTTCTTTGTGCCAAAATTTGACAAGGAGGAAGAAGAATGTGTGAAATGTATATCTGGTTGTGCTGCATTGTGGGGGGGTTTCCCTCAAAACGTTTCATTGAGTCAAGCAGTGTTACAGGAATCTAAAAATGTTAGCTTCTGTGGTGGTGATTTTTATTGTTCTGCAGACCTTTCAGTCCATTCCATCCCCTGCAACGACTCTGTGGCCTGTGCTGACGGAAGCACCTGCTGTAAAACACTGAAAGGAGACTGGGCCTGCTGTCCGTTACCACAGGTACTTTTCCTTTAATGACCTGTTCTCCTCTCCGACAGGGAGACTGTAACTCATGTGAGTTATTGTCCATTAATAAACACGAGTAGAGCTTATTAATGGACTCTCCTTTAGGTAATGTAGTAGTTCATTTGCAGACTCTAAGTCTGGGTTGTTCCTCATCCCTGCAGGCTGTGTGCTGTGAGGACCACCTGCACTGCTGCCCCCACGGCACCATTTGTAACCTGAAAAGCTCCACGTGCGACGACTCCACAGGTAACGCCGTGACTCCCATGCTTGGACACGTGCCGGTATTTCCTTTACTGGAAGACGGTAACAACAGGTGCGACAAATCAACGACATGTCCTGGGAAATCCACCTGCTGCAAGACTGCGAGTGGCGGTTGGGCCTGCTGTCCGCTGCGTCAGGTAATCCGGGGCTGAAGTGAGGACTGCTTTCTTCTGTCTTGTCTCTAGTATTCAAAATGCTGAGCTCATGAAAATCCTGTAACCACAAGTACATCAGGCTCAAACCATCAACAGAGAACTGAGCCAGATTTTTCTGAGGAGGGCAAACTCATGCTGATGTGAGTGGGCGAACAGTGGCGCAGGTCAGCGGGTGAGCTAGTAACAATGAGCTAATTCGTAAACAAACATGCCAATTTATTTCAAAGACTCAGAGCAAATTGGTGTGTGTTAAACAAGCAGACTCGATGAGGGAGCGGGTACCGATCACCGCCTTTGGAAAGATGTGCTAAATTAATGCTGCCCAGGACGCTCACACAGGAGATTTATGATCTTAAGAGTTTACATTTGTAAATTAAAAAAAAAAAAATCAATTGGCTTACATGGCTTTCTAGTAGTTCGGTGTAACACTCCTCTGGTCTGTATTGTGTGTACCTGCAGGCTGTTTGCTGTGATGATCACATCCATTGCTGCCCTCACAGCAAAGTCTGCAACCTGGCAGCCGAAAGTTGCGATGACCCTCGGGGCTTCTCTCCGCCCGTCTCCTGGCTGACAAAGGTAGCAGCTCTGACCTTGGAGGTGGAGGATGAGAAATGCGATGAGAAGACCAGATGTCCGTGGGGCTCCACCTGCTGTAAAATGAACTCCGGACAGTGGGCCTGCTGCCCTTTACCACAGGTCAGCATCTCCTTTCTGCCTCCTGATCATATGTGCTGGCCAGATTTAACTTTGATGTGCAAATAGCCAAGGGTTTGTTTGTTCTTGGTGTCAGCTGTGGTTATTTCTGACATCCTGTTCTAATTTTTCTTACTGATACTTGAATTATTTTTATCCACAGCACATTCAAACACGACAGAAATTGTAATGATTTGGTTAACATTAACCACCGAGCCTCTGTAATTTCTCTTTTTTTTTTTTTTTTTTTGGTCTGGCATCATCTCCTAATTCCTGTGTGATCCCAGGAGTGCTTTCATGGTGCATAAGTGGCTCATCTTTAGGTCATGACCTATTTCTGGGTGGTTATTTGTTTACTGTAGTAGTAATAGTAGGCTTGTAGATTCCAGCTTCCAGGTCTTGAAAGTTCATACTCATCTGTTAAGCCCTATTTGCACAGGATTAGTAGTACCAGGGGACCTTATGTGATTTAGACACATGCACGCCCCTCCTAATCCTGAATTAAATTCATTAGAGGTCCCCAGGTAATCCTAGATCCAATGTGAACAGTGATTACAGTCCAGCTTAAGACGTGTGATGATTAGAAAATGTCAATCAAACCCAAGTCTGAGGATTGAAAATAAGAAGTCAGCTGTGGCTCTGAGTGCATTTCAGTAATGTCTCATTCACACTAGTTTAAACACAAAATGGAACGGGACAGCAGCCTGCTTGTAACTCAGGGAAACTTCATTTGAATATGTATTGAATCTTTATTTGGTCTGTAACTGTTGGCAATTAGATGTGTTGACCAGCCTGAAAAATGCTCAACCTTTGGACGACAACCCGGCCATAAGCTGACTACATGGGCTGACCTTCCAATAGGCAACTGGTCTCAGTTGAAGGCTGACCACATCTCATCTTTGTTTGTTCACAGGAATCAACTTAACTGGTTAACAGCCAGTTGTTTTGTTGTTAATCCATAAAAATGGGATGTTGCCAAGCGCTACATTGTAACGTTGCAGTTAAGTTTCCATCCTGCAGCAACTTTGTTTTTAAGTGTGTGTTTTTTTTTTTTTGTTTTTTTTTTCTTTCTCTTCTGAGTGCAATTGTCTACATGACCCCCATTCAGTCACAGACCGGTATCAGACTAACTTGATCTTATTGCTGTTTCAGTCACATGGCAGCTGACCGGGTGATCAGGCATGGGCCCGTCAAAGTGGCTGTTTCAGTGACTTCATTGCACAGTTTCAGTAATTTTGGTCAACCTATGCTCTCAACCCTGTTCTCCCTCATGTGACTGTAGAGATTTTCTGTACTTCTACTTTGAGACAGCTGTTATACCTGAGTGGATTTTTCAGAGGCAAAGACAAACTGATCGAAATTCAAAAGTCTGAATTTAAATGTATAGATGTGTTAAATCATCCAAAATACTCCTTCTCTTTTGGGAAGATGTAACAGGAAACACTGAGATTTACACCTGGAACCAGTGGTTTAACAACAGAACTCTTAATAGTAGACAATTAGTTGGTGTTTTGAAGCTGACTAGAGGTGGATCATATGGTGTCAAATAAAATGAGGATAACTTTTCAGCTGTTTCATCAACAGAAGAGCAGCCTGTGATGTTTTGAAGGATTTCAGTCTGTGATGCAAGGCAAGTTTATTTGTATAGCACAATTCAACAACAAGGTGATTCAAAGTGCTTTACAGAGACATTAGAAACAAGAACAAATAAAAAGCATGATTTAAAATTGAATAAAACAAGCAAATAAACTAACTAACTAATTAACAAACAAACAACAGTATATAAAATCAAAACAGATAAAATCAGAACAGTAGATAAAATCAGTAGTTAAATGTAAGTTTTGAAATTTAGGCTTAAAGTGTGGATTTGGTGCTTTATTCAAATGCAGCTGAGAACAGGTGAGTCTTCAACCTGGATTTAAATAAACTGAGTGTTTCAGCTGATCTGAGGCTTTCTGGGAGTTTGTTCCAGATATAAGGAGCATAAAAGCTGAATGCAGCTTCTCCGTGTCTGGTTCTGACTCTGGGAACTGATAAAAGACCGGATCCAGATGACCAGATGTAGAACTCGTTCCTTGTTTCGTTCCAGGCTGTGTGCTGCAACGATCACGAGCACTGCTGCCCCAAAGGCTACAAGTGCAATGTGGCAGAGGGCACCTGTGACAAACCCGGTGGCCTCAGTGTGGCCTGGCTGCAGAAGATCCCAGCCCTGCAGGAGGAGCTCGGCCAGACTGTTTCCCATCCAACTCAGAACATGTGCGACACCCAGACCAGCTGTCCCAGAGACACGACCTGCTGCTTCATGGAAAAGGAACACAAATGGGGCTGCTGCCCTCTGCCGAACGTGAGTTTAACCCCTCCCTTTTTTAAATTATTAATTCTTTTTAAATGGGAGAGTGTCAGTTACCCGTGTTGCCCGTCAGGCTGTCTGCTGCAAAGATGGAAACCATTGCTGCCCCAGCGGACACACCTGTGAGCCCCACCACTTCTCCTGCTCCAGAGGTTCCCATGTTATACCATGGTTCGCCAAAGTGAGCGCTGTAACAGAGCCGGGCGCCGTGATCGACGTTAAATGTGACAACAAGAGCAGCTGCGCTTCAGGGACGACCTGCTGTAAGCTGAAGACCGGAAAGTGGGGCTGCTGCCCGCTGTTCAAGGTTTGTGCATCAGTGATGTTCAGACTGTCATTAAATCCTCGAGTTTTCCACAAAGGTGCTCATTTGATAAGATCACAAACTGATCTGTGACATTTCTGCAGTGTCTTGCTGATGTAGAATATCATTTGGTTTCACAACAGACTAAAATGAATCAGACAGCAGTTTCAATAGTGATGTAAAACCGGCTTTCTTTCCTGTTTAAACAAATTTGGTGCTTACAGCAGGAAATACAATTGCCATTTAGACCATATTTTTGGAGTGTTCAATAGTGTATATAGGGAAAAGCTTAATAGGAATCACTGAAATGCTTCACTCGTGGCTGTAACATGTTAATATCTGGCATCGTGGTCTCTTCTCAGGCTGTTTGCTGCACTGACCACGAGCACTGCTGCCCTCAGGGCTACACCTGCAACATGCAGACAGGAACATGCGAGAAGCAACGACACTACCACCACCTCAGCACCATCCCTCAGATCGAAGTGCTGCAGTCTGTGAAGGAGGACGAGGAGGATGTGGCGTGTGATGGCAGGGGCGAGTTTCGCTGCTCCAAACGAGACACCTGCTGTAAGATCTCCGCCACGGAGTGGAGCTGCTGCCCCTCCCCCAGGGTACGTTCACCTGTCAGTCCCTCCCACTCATTTACATTTGAAGTCATTCTTCCAGCCGTGACTTTGGATGGTCCTTGTTCTAGGCTCGATTTTGGAATGTTTATGTTAAAACTTAGCAGGTATACTATATGTTGCTGTGCTACTACTCATCTTTGATAATCGACTTTTATTGTTGCTGAATTCATTCAGCTCATATGTTTGTTTAGAATAAAATAAGTTTGAGCCTTGCCGATTGATTCGGTGCTGAACACGCTGTGTCTGTTCTCAGGCCGTCTGCTGCTTTGACTCGAAGCACTGCTGTCCTGCCGGGTACTCGTGCGACCTCAAGGCCGGAGGCTGCACCTTGCAGACCCAGCTGACCTGGGACTCGTGGTTTGGGGACCGAAAGAGAGACACTGTCCACCACGGACTCTAATCCACTGAAGTGCAATGATGATCTCAATCTTTCCGTTATGTCATCTACTGGTGTTGTCTGTGGACAAGAAGGGCTTCTTCCCGTTTCATTTCGTGGAGGTGCATTCACTGAGTTTTTTGCACTCTTGCGTATTTTTGAGTTTTGTGTGGTTGGGGGGGATTTGGTCCACATATGCAGGAAAAACATTTGTTTAATTGCTTTTTGCCAATGAAGGAATTTTAGTGAAGTTGAAGTAGTTTTCAAGGGGGAAGCGGGTGAAACCTAGCCTGCATTCTGGTTGAAAATATTTATTGCACTCCTTCAGAACCACTCTACATCTAGGTTCCAGGACAGCTTTACAGTGCGTCCGTTTCAACCTGCGGTGTTATCTGTTAATGTCAGATCTGAAGTTTTCTTATAGGTAACAAACCCCATTTCAAAATAAACTTCAGTGAATTCGTCTCTTTTGAAAGTCTATTGTTTCTGCTGATATTTTTTTCTCCCCCTTTCTTCTTCAGACAGAGTAGCTTAGCATGAGTGAACTTAAAATAATGAACCCATACAGGGAGCTTGACGCCTGCTCTCAGTTCATTCTGTCTGAAATTGGCTGCTTCACTCCTTTAGCTCTACGTATCTTCTGATTGGCTGCCCAAAACTTTAAACAACAGGTGGGTGCAGCGGGTGGAGAATGCGCTCTTCAACCTTTAAGATAGAGGAGCATGTTTTTGTACCAAGGTTGGCAGTTCCTTTGAGTTTGTGTAACAAATCTTATGCATATTTTGATGACATTTGTTGATACTTTCATGAAAGAAACTCCCTGATCATTAGTGTTTAAACATGAGTGCACAGAGCTGGTCTACTCTCTGGAAGAGAATCATGAATGTACAAACTGCCTTTTTGTGAGCAACATTTCCTAAATAATCTGACTTGAACCACGTGTCTTCTCTAAAAGGCAGTTTTTGTTAAGTCAGCAGAACTGTATCATCTTTCCTGATGGTTTATTCATTAAAATGGCAAAGTTGCAAATTAACCACTCTAACAGTGGAAAAACCACAAATCTGGACAAACTAACAGGTAGCCTTTGGAATTGTTTCCAGTGTTTCTGAATTTATTAATGCAGTTGTTAATTTGACTGTTTCAGGCTTAGAGGATGAAATCGAGCTGTCCGATTAGCGCTGCTGTGATTGTGGGCACATTTACTTTATGGTAAAGTGGTTTTGGTGTCTGGAGACTCGATGTTTCACTGACTCTTAAGAATGTCAAACATTTATTGTTGTACATGCAAACTGAAATGTAGGCGTCTGTAAAGGTGAGAGGAAAACTTTAGACATTTCACTTCCAGAAACGAAGGATTTATCGGAACGTTTCATGGCTGAGCCAGTTTTTAATCAGGTTTTCATAACCATTTCACGCTTTCGCCACAACTTGGCTGCTTGTTGCTGTTTTAATGTTGCCGCCAACAAGCAGCACCATTAATAAAAAAAAAAAAAAAATAAAATAAACAACAATAATTAAAAAAACATTTCTTTCCTCATTTGGAAGCTGACGGGACACGAACGAGCATCGAGCAGTTTGTGCCTTCTTCAGTAGGAGTTACTTGTATCCTTTGGAAAGTCTTTTGTTTTGTGCAGTTGTAACATTGATTTGCATCTTTGTCTTCATAGAAACGTAACACAGGCGCTCAGGAGAATCTTTTGGAGTTATTTGTGAATTGAGACTTGGTCAGTGTCACAGTTGGTAATATGTTTGAGTTTGTAGATTCAGGAGTTCCTAAAAAGCTGAACGATCTCTTAAACTTAAGTAATTTCAATGACTTTTAAATAACTGTCATGTAAAGTGGTTTACAGATTGGCTCAATCTGAAAATAAAAGTTCATTTCGCTGATTTCCTTTGCTTGTTTGTGGTGTTGTTTTGTTAAAATGTGTGCAGGTGTCACTCAAAATGAAGGAAGCACTTAAACTGTGTTGTTTAACTCCAAATCAATCACACTTCTGTGAAATCAAACTGTCCACTTGGGAAGCAACACTGACAACCAATTTCACATGTTCTGCAAATGGAACAGACAACAGGTGTAAATGATGGGCAATCCCCAGTAAAGGAGTGGTTCTGCAGGTGGTGACCACAGACCACTTCTCAGTACTTGTGCTTTATGGTTGATCAGGGCTCGCAAAATCGCTAGCCCGACGTCCCGGGGCTAGCGATTTTTCCAGTCGGGCTACCAAAATCTATCTCAGCCCTGCCCGTCGGGCTATCATAGGAAGGAAAAAATATATGTCAATGCTTTTGCATTCTTTCGGAAATGTAGCTGGGTAATTATGTCATTGGCATCGGTGAGCCACTGTCAATATGTGACATATTGAAATCGCGTTTGAATTTGCACTTGTTTTTTTGCTTTCACTTTGCAAATGTCCAGGTGCCTTCTTTTGGCGCACCAAGTCACTCGGGTCAGAACATGGGATGCCACCATCATCCCACTTCTGACACCAATGTGGCGAGCTCAGACAACGAGGAGACGGAGGTGTCGTTTAGTCTTGCTTCCCGTGAGCTAGCCAGGGAGCACAGCCGTTTATTGACATCTGCAGAAGAACACTGCCGCTAGCTAACTGCTCAGCGCGGCAACCGCACAGCAGCAACAACAACAACACACAGGGCGCCCTCTGACCCCGGAAGGACACACCGTCGCAGCGAGAGGGCGTCACCCGTCACTATGGCAACATAAACAAAACATAACTGTACAAACAGAACCCCGAACAGCCCTGGCCCGCTACAATATGCTGCTGAGAATATAGCCCAGAAGAAGCGTATAGTATAGCTTTTATTTTGGAAAGAGCCATTTCTCTGTAATAAACTCTCTTTTCCAAAGATGAGTGATTCCTCAATCAGATACGCAAACGCGCGTTGCAACTTCTTATCTGGTGCGAGTCTTTTATTTTGACAGCGAATGCGGACCACTTATGTGCACCCGTGTAAATAACATAATGTTCTGCCGGGTGTGTTGTTGGTTTTCTCTCGATTTCTGAGTCGACAAGCGCCTTTGTTACTGGGACCAGTCATTTTAAGAAAGGCCCCCATTAGAACCCATGAGAAATGCAAGAAATGCATTATTGCTCAGTCTGCAATATCTTTCCCAGAACAAACACCAATTGCAAATAACATACTAAAAATAAACCTGAAATCTGTTTAGAACAGCGTACTATGTTGCAAAGAGTGAACTACCACTGGCAAAATTTAGCAGTCTTTGCAAACTTCAAAAAGCAAATGGCCTAGATCTTGGTTCCACTGTCTCTTACCCGTGACTTCAGCGGAAATTTCAAATTCAGGATCTGACACAGACTGATTCATGTCCTACACAGTTCTTACAAGTTCATAGAAATTTCTGTTCAATTAGAACCAAGTATTTGAGTTGATGATTGTAATTTTTATACAATGTTGTAATTTGTTTTTCAACAATTTTTTGATTAATGTTTTGTTTCCTTTACAATATTATACTTTAATGTATAATATTGTAAAGGAAACAAAACATCAATCAAAAAAATTGCTCTCTTTTTTTATTCGGGCTACTTACATTTATTTTTGGCTACCAAAAACTGAAGAGTCCCTGCCCGAAGGGCTACCAGGGATTTTGAAATTTTGAGAGCCCTGTTGATGTTTTGGTCACTTTTGACTGCTGGCAGTGATTTCACTCTAGTGGTAGTATGAGGCGGAGTCTACAACCCACACAAGTGGCTCAGGTAGCACAGCTCATCCAGGATGGCACATCAATCTGGGGTGTGGTAAAAAGGTTTGCGGTGTCTGTCAGCGTAGTGTCCAGAGCATCAGAATCAGAATCAGAATGGGGTTTATTGCCAAATGTTGAGCAGGTTTACAACATTAGGAAATTGCTGCGGTGCTTCAGTGCAAACATAGTGTCATAAATAGCACTTAAATAGACATGGAAAAAAATAAAAGTAGGGATAAGAATTAAAAGTGCTACGTTGAAAGATATATACATGAGTGCAGGTGGTGATCAGTGCCAAACATGGAATGATGCAGTGACACAGCGTAGGGTCATGTGTTAGTGGCGGGTACAGTCATATGGTTATTGTTCATGTGTCCAACAGCAGAGGGGAAGAAACTGTTCTTATGGCGAGAGGTTCTGGTGCGAATGGACCGGAGCCTCCTGCCTGAGGGGAGCAGGTCAAACAGACTGTGTCCAGGGTGAGAAGGGTAAGCTGAGATCCGAGCTGCACGCCGCAATGTCCTGGAGGTGTACAGGTCCTGCAAAGATGGGAGTCTGCAGCCAATCACCTTCTCAGCAGAGCGCACAACAC
The DNA here is from genome assembly GCF_963969265.1 of Rhamphochromis sp. 'chilingali'. Classification (NCBI taxonomy): domain Eukaryota; kingdom Metazoa; phylum Chordata; class Actinopteri; order Cichliformes; family Cichlidae; genus Rhamphochromis; species Rhamphochromis sp. 'chilingali'. The sequence goes on from NC_137950.1 coordinate 27,408,762, forward strand.
GCTGCAGTCTGTTTGTCCCTGATAGTGGCTCCAGCGTACCACACGGTGATGGAGGAGGTGAGGATGGACTCGATGATTGCGGTGTAGAACTGCATCATCGTCCGTGTTGGCAGGTTGAATTTCTTCAGCTGCCTCAGGAAGTACATCCTCTGCTGGGCTTTCTTGATGACGGAGGTGATGGTGGGCTCCCACTTCAGGTCCTGGGTGATGGTGGTACCCAGGAAGCGGAATGAGTCCACAGAGGTGATGGGGGTGTCAGTCAGGATGATGGGGGGGAGTGGGGCTGTGTGCTTCCTGAAGTCCACAATAATCTCCACTGTCTTCTGGGCATTCAGCACCAGGTTGTTGTGGCTGCACCAAGACACCAGACGTTCAACCTCCCTCCTGTAGGCAGACTCGTCCCCGTCCGAGATGAGTCCAATAACGGTGGTGTCATCTGCAAACTTGATTAGCTTGACAGACTGGTGGGTGGAGGTGCAGCAGTTGGTGTACAGGGAAGGTGCTACCAGGAAACAGGCCAGTGCATCAGGAGATGTGGAGGATGCTGTAGGAGGGCAATAGGAGCAGTAGGACCACTACCTCCGCCTTTGTGCAAGGAGCACTGCCAGAGCTCTGCAAAATGACCTCCAGCACGTCACGAATGTGCATGTGTCTGCTCAAACAGTCAGAAACGGACTCCATGAGGGCCCTACGTCCACAGGTGGGGGTTTTGCTTACAGCCCAACACGTAGCAGCATGTTTGGCATTTGCTAGAGAACACCCTGATTAGCAACTTTGTCCATGGTGACCTGTGTTCTTCATAGATGAACTTTATCATATCTCTATCATAATATTTCGAGCTCAAATTTTTAATATAGAAAAATATTAATATGCACTTGTAATAAATGTTACAATATACCATAAAAGTACAATTGATTATCACAAAACAAGAAACAAAAGCAAAATCCCAAAGTAGAAACTAACATTTTCTGTGTATGTGTACATATTAAAAATGCAAACTTCTTAAAAAGGAAAAGCACTCAGATTGGAAAACTAAAACAAATGCACAATAAAAGATTGTAGTTTTTTGGCCAAAAATGACTTCCTTACTGATGATATTGGGCACAACTGGAGAAACACTGCCAAAGTTGGGTTCGCATCTTAACTTTGTAAAGCTTTAACCATGAAATAATTGCTACAACATTCTGGCATTTAATTATTCTGGCGTGTTTACATAACCTTCAGACTTTATATACACCCATCATTTTTGTGCAGTTTATTTCTCACAGTAGCGCTGCATGGGTCTGACTGTATACAGTAGGTTTTTGAGGGGAAAAGGAAATCGCACTGATGTAAAGGTCTCATTTTGACCTTCTGGAGATGCACAAACACCGAGGTTAGTGTCAATCAGCCCACTGGTCTCCTGTCTGCTCAGCATCTGCCCCCTGCGGGCCTGGAGAGACATGACAGCACATGCGTCAGACTGACTGCGTCACTTGTCTTTTCAGCCCAATAAAGCGTTCATTCTCAGCACAAAGATGGGTTCAGTACCTTCCAGTAGAAATACGGGACGATATTCTCCAACAGCAGAATCAGCGGCAGGACGACCACTGTGATGCTAAGATCTGATCAGACACATTCAGTCATCAGCAGTCCGACAATCACTTCAACACAGAGTTGATTGATTCACGCCCATGTTTGTATCTAAAATTTCACCAATTTCTTTGAATACTGACCATCACAGCCCAACTACAGTTTGTCATTGTGCATTCAAAGAGCAGCGAGGGGAGTAACCTCCTCTGGATAGATTAATCAAGGTTTGTTGTTTGGCCACATTAACGGGAGACATGTTGCATCATGAAAGTGAAAATATAACCATGAATTTGCATCTTAGCAAAGACTGCTGGAACATAATGTGAACACTTCTATCATGGCCACCAGCCTATAAGGTACAGGAGTGCCTGCTTTTTATGCCAACAGGCTGCTCAGTTCCCACAAACTTTAAAGAAACGATACTGGTAGATTTCATATTTGTTCAGTTATTTAAAAATCAATATTTATTATCCATGACCTACTCCTACGTAATATTTTTAAACAAAATACAATATACGTTATAATTCCCTTAAAAGTAAACACTGCCCCAACAGTGAGCTGTCTTGGAGAAAGTTTTGTGGTGTTTATGAATTTACTTGTGTCTGTGTTTTTGTTGTCTTCTCCGTCATGCTGTTTGCTTTTTCTCTTTACAAAAATGACATCTGGGTTTAGAAGAACACCTGTCAGCATTTCCTCACGAACACACAACATAGGTGTTAAACACATGTACTATCAGCACTGAAGTTATTATTATTATTATTATTATTATTAAGTCATTGCTGATGTCACTAACGGGCTTACCTGAGCAGGTGAGATCCAAGGTATTGACAGAGGACGATGATGTTGCTCATTCTCTCAAAGCAAACGCAGACTGAACACAGTCATGTATGAGCTCCCACACAGTCCTGTCAGACACCCTTTTCTTTCCTAAAGAAATAGCAGAGCCACAGCCCAGATGTTTACAGAAAACAGCTGCTTGTCTCAGAGTCCAGCCAATACTGTGCACTGCTCTCCATTCTCCCATATTTTTCACCTCCACTGTGCCAGCACAGCGACTGGCTCCGCCCACCACCCTGACATCAGGGTCTGACGAGAAAGCAGAGTATCAATAGTAAAGAAGTCAATGTACTTCTGCAAATAATAAGTTAAAAAAAACTTTACTGCTCATTCTCTTCTGTGATTCATTTTTTCTTTAATTTGTTTATTTACCTGCTGAACTGTGTGTCCCTATAGGCTGGACGCCTGTGGAGAAAAGCAATGAATCCATCAGTATTAAGCAAGAACTTGACTGGGGCTCAGCCATAGACAGGAAAAAAATAAATTATTCCCAAAAAGTTGATTCTGTTCATCTGGATGTAACATTTTCAATGGGAGAAACGTTTCATCACTCATCCAAGTTCCTTTGCACAATAACTGAAGCCAGCCTACTGAATGAACAATGGGCTGTGAGGTCAGTTCCTTGATCATTAATGCAGTGCTATTACATGCACTTTAAATTGTTTCTGTTACAGAGTGAAAAACAATGTTAATAAAGTTATTCTTTGTTTTAAGGGGTTTTTTGTTTTCTTTAATGTTAATAAGGATACAATGTTGTGCAGAGATGTACTTATATTAACAATTTAGACAAATTATACTATTTATAGTTGCGGGGGAGAGTGGGGGATGCAAAATGTTTTCTTGTTCCTAAGGGGGGCGTAGCAGAAAATAATTGCGAAGCACTGCCCTAAAGTATCCAAATCATAGACTCATACCACCTCTCCATCAGTAAATTTGTCATTTTGCCACGTACTATAAACCTAAATACTCTTGCTACGACGCTCCCGCATCATTTTAAGCTTTTCCTGGCTTCTCCTCACTTGCCATTCCTTCCTGTTCACCTCCATCCTCTTCCCTGCTTCAGTACATTCACTTTCGGTTCAACACATAAAATACTTCCACACATGACTCCGTTTACGCTCAGCCATTGTTGTGAGTGGGCACTAGTGATGTGTGGATCAATACTGAAATATCGATTCCTGTGATACCAGTTATTTATATTCTAGAATCGGCTGTATAAATGCATCGGGGAGTCCTTTAGTGCTGCAGGCAGGCAACGTGTTCAAATAGCGCACAACTGCAGGTTTTTTATTTCTATATGATAATTCTGCATTTTTAAGCAATAAGAACAAGTAGTCTGTTGTCATGTAATCATTATGAAGCTATCATTTGAAATACAATAAAACATTACGTTTTTGTACAAATTATCGGAATCAGATCAGTATCGTCGATACCACCCTGAATTTTACTTGGTATCGGATCGGAAAGGAAATCAGTGGTCTAAGGGGCTGCGACACCTTTATACAGCCATATTTCACATGTAGTTCCTTCCAAGTTAGATAATCCGAATGATAAAGTTTCTTTCCACTGTCTTCCTGTTATTGATAAAGTAAAAATTACTCAAATTACTAAAATATCGATATTTTAATATGAGAATCGATTCTAGAACATAAATACCAGGTATCAGAGGAATCAATATTTCCGTATCGATCCGCACACCACTACTGATTTCCTCTTCAAGGCCAGCTGGAACAGCAACTCTCCACCAGATCGTCTGCTAACCAGCGTTATTGTCGCCTCACTCATACGCTTCATTGCAATTTATGCTTGTACTCGTTTTGTTTCTCTTGTGCCTAGTTGTGTCCACGGATTTTTTACCTCACCGCCTACAGTTTCCTTTCCTTTGCTGCTGAATTTGCCCCTCTCACTTTGGTTCGGACTCCCTTCTTCTTATCACCTGCCTGCCTCCCTGCTCTCACAGTTAGACCACCTCACAGATTGGACCCCCTTAAACTTTTGACCCTATAGTGCAACCTTGGGTCTAGTAATGGAAGCGAAGGGCTTCCATCAGTATTTTATCTTTCCCAAATTACAGTTGCTGATTGATTTTGAGGGTAGAAAGACCAGTGAAAATGTCAGGCTTCAGATTTCATTGTGCAAAAAAATGGTTTGAAAGTGGGTCAACAGACATTATTACCTTTCCTTAATATTCCTCCCATAGCACCAAGATAAACACAATGTTTTTTTCCTACCCTTTCTCTTGTTTATGTATGCTTTTGCATTTACACACACACACCAACGCAAATCCATGGAAATGCACATTTAACAATTATAATCATCTTAGCACCCATGACCACAACGGTCTTCTACATATAAAAAGATATACCAAACATATTAAAGCTGACTTATACGTGTTGGATGTCTTCTTCTGTGCTTCTTGTTCTTTTTTAATTTAACAGCAGCTGGTATTTAACACAAAGCATCCTACCTGAGCTCAACAGCAGCATCACCATCAGAACCACAAAGTGATCCATTTCAAGGTGGGCTTCTCTCTGCACTGATCATTACATGTGCTACACTTGCTATTTATCTTCCAACAGGAAGAACTGGAACTTCCCTCTTCTTTATCTAATTTTGGTGGTTTTTGATTCGATGTAAAGCATCTTCATTTCACTCACGCTTGCTTTTTTTGAATTGACACAGATCTGTCGGTTCAGTTTGTCTCTGCATTAAAGGAGTCCATCATCATATCAGTCACAGCTCAAAGTCACAACATGTATTTTATTTGACATTTATTTTATATCAGAATTAGGGGTGGGTGGTATAAACGGTATATGATACAAATGATACGAACTTGGCCAAGAGATTTTGACCATACCACTGTACCGCGAAAGCGCATGTTGATGGTGTCATCAAGCTGTGCCTGTTTTGGTCAAAAGCATTGCAGTGGCTGCAAACAACATGATCTGCAAATTACGCCAGGTTACAGTAGTCGCGAAGAGACGAAGCACATTTTAGAATATGAGGAAAGCCAAAAACGGCGCTTCCTCCACTTCCGTACCATTGATTCATTAATGTTGAATTCTCTCGCAGCTGTTCTATTCCCGTGTTGTTGCAGTAAATTAATGACTAACCTCGTATTGTGGATGGATTATCTCAGTTGTTCTCCTGGCTGAAGTTTGGTCCATTTACCAGCATCCTGCCATGCGATTACATTTGTCCCTAACCATCAGGAACCCTCCTGTTAACTTATATCGAGTGGAAACGTGTTAGCGTTCCTCCTCCAGCTTCACAGTGACTCCAGCTATTTTAGCATTATATTGTGCTAAAATTACTTGTAATTAATCTCTGTTTCTCTTCCACAGCATTTCTTTTATCCTGTCTTCCTTCTCTCACCCCAACCGGTCCTGGCAGATGGCCCCGCCCCGTTTCTTCCTGTTAAAAGCGAGTTTTCCCTTCCCACTGTGGGTGTGCCGGGTCATATGATTGTGTGGGTGGTTTTTTTTTATTATTGTAGGGTCTACCTTTTAATATAAAGCATCTTGAGGTGACTGTTGTTGTGATTTGGTGCTGGATAAAAAAATGTTTTAGTAATAAAAATAAATACAAAAATAAATGAACGTGAACATATTCGTCTATAGTGGAAAAGTATGTATTATTTAAGCTTTTTCAGCAAGACAATGAACCCAAACACGCAGCCAAGGACACTCTTGACTGGTTGCACAGAAAGAAAAAAAATAAAGCTGTTAGAATGGCTCAGCCAATCACCTGACCTGGATCCAACAGGAAATCTGTGGAAAGAGTTCATAGAAAGGGCCCACAGAACCTTTAGGATTTGAAGACTGATTGTGTGGTGAATGGGCCAAAATCACACCTGAGGAATGCATCCAACTAGTTTCTCCATACAGGAGATGTCTTGAAGCTGTCATCACATATAAAGGCTTTTGTACAAAGTATCAAATACATTTAAGTAAACATGTTAAATAATTTTTCACTGTGTCATTTCTCATTATTACACATAATTTATGGGCATCTGTGGTTTGGTTTCTTTCTATGTGTGGACTGGATAGGTTGTTATCTACATATGGTGAGAATTTCATGTCAACAGAATCTTTAGAAATGTATTTATGCAGAAGAGAAAAAGTCACAGTAGGTAAGTGGGATGTATGTTTTGCTTTTTGTGTAAGGATGACCTCACCAAATTTAATGATCACATCATCAGCCAGGCAGATTTTCTAAAGACGTTTATTTCAGCCTTGAGTCTTTGCCTCCCAACCTGCTGTTAAAAGGTCAAATTAAGATTACAGGAGGAGGAAAAAACAACCTCTGAAAGGAGTAACGTGAACATATATTGCAAGATGGAGCCAAACCTTAAATGAAATGACAGATTACAAGCCATTAGAGTTCTCGAAATAAAACAGCAAACATCCACGAGTACATCAGAAAGGTTGCAACAACTGACAGCGTGCTTAGCAAATACCTTAGGCAGCAGAAACCAGAGAAACAGGAGGAGACATCACGGCAGGACTGTATGTACCACCGGCAGATAAAAGAAGCTGCTAACATCCAGAAACCCAACAGGTGGCTGGACATAGCTGGACAGAAACCCAGCACAGAGAATGTGTTGAATCATGGCAGCACATGAACAAGCTCTGAGCACAAGCTCCATAGAGGCTGGAGGTCTCGAGTTCAAAATGGGTGGCCGAGAATGTACAAGCTAAGGTCCTGTGGGACTTCCAGATACAGACGGACAAAATGGTGATGGCTAACCTGCTGTACATAGTAGTGGTGGACAAGCAGAGGAAGACGGCCATAGTGATAGACATAGCTACATCAGGAAGAAGGAACACGAGAAGCTGGAGAAGTACCAAGGGCTCAGAGAAGAGCTGGAGAAGGTGTGGGGGGTGAAGGTAACACTGGTCCCAGTGGTAATCGCAGCACTAGGTGCAGTGACTCCCAAGCTAGGCGTGTGGCTCCAGCAGATCCCAGGAACAACAAGGATCCTCAAACCCCAGGCGCTTGATAGAAGACCAGAGCTTGAAGGATAGATCACCCACAGGGGCGAGAGGGGGATTTTTTTGTGTTCCTTACATGGTGGAGGATGGCTTTGCCTCAATGCCAAAACAGAAAAATATGAACAGTCAGAGGGATTTGGAGAGTGGGGGAACAATAAGAACAATAAGATCTGTTATAGTGATTCAGCATGGGGAAAATACGAATTCAAAATCATTTCTGTTGTGAGCTCCAGTAGATTTTCTTAGTGGCCAAGCTATGATCAGCTGACCTGCTGCTTTTTGTAGATTTACACCACTGAATTCAACGATGTCAGCAGATGTTACACAGCTATCTTGCTTGAGTTTCATTTCCTCCACTAACAGTATACTGTATGTTCTCTTCATGCTAAACTGTATAAAGTTGGTATAGTGAATGAATTCAGTGAATGAATTGAAGCATCATCAGCTTTAATGTAAATTAAACTCTACTACACTTGATGAAAGCCAACACTGACAACACTTTACTGACAGTACTTTACTGTGAATTCACCACGTTAATGCAAGCATATTATAGGGATGTATAGCCTTCCTAAAATTGTTAATGATAAGGACTTAGAAATAATATTTAGTTATTGGAAGTCTGATTTTACAAATCAGAATTTATCTGTTGCATGATTAAAATCTGCAGTTTACACACCACGGAAAATAAGCAGTAACTTTGTGGTTTGTAACCTCAGAAGAGAGATAAGATGTTCCATCTCACGTTCAGCACAGAACCATGGCTCGGTTTCTGAGTGTCTAGATGAGTCTTTAAAAAAACTGGACAGTCTGGGCAATGAGCTACAAGAACATTTTCTAATTTAAGTCCAAAGACTCGTGCTGACAGATTTCTTTCTCTGTCACAGCAGCTTTTTCTTCATCACATAGTGTTACAGGAAAAATGATTCTATGTTTCTTTACCTTCTTTTAAATGTACAAAGATGCCTTTTGTCTGCCCTCTGCCTATGGTTAGATTAGTTTAGAATTATCTTTTTAGACTTTCCCAGCAAACACATCTTGTTTCTGGGACATATTGTTTTAGATTGTTTTATCTTCCCTAGCTCTCTGCTGACGAGACTAGCACCATATATGGAGTTGTTTTATTTTATCTGTTTATTATTTGTTATCCTGTTCTCACTGTCTCTGTGCTCTGTGCCTATAAAAATTACCAAGCCACTGTGCATGGTGTGAGTTGTTCTTAGCAGCTCACCCGTGTACACGTTTGATAAAGAAAGTAACTTTGTCTCATTGTGTCTTTATTTCTCCTGGGTTTTTTACAGAGTTTTCCCCCAACATTTCTTGGTCCTTCGGAGCCGGAGCGCCTCCATCGTGTCCCATCTCCGTGACCAGTCCACGTTGTTCGTCTGTCGACAGCCCACACACTAGGTGTGTGGTCAAAGACCAAGGGCGTTAAATTCGAGTCTTGGCCAACGTTCTAGAAAGCGACCCACGGTGGTGGGGCCCGATCGAGGTGGACCAGACCCGGCGACACTGACCAGGTAGATACAGACACACTGACACAATCTTGCGTAAAAGCGTATTTTAAATTCAGGGAATTTAAAATAGCGAAAGTAGCTCGTCGCGACTGGAAGCTCCCCACCTCTGTGGGTTTAAAGTAGCTCGTCGGCTGGTAGCTTGGAGCTCGTCGACTGGAAGCTCCCCACTTCTGTGGGTTAGGTTTGGAGCTCTGGGTAGCTCCCCCAGCTGGGTCTAGGGAATAAGTAGCTCGTCTACAGAAAGACTGGCAGCTCCCCTTATGATAAGGGTTCCGATCGCGCGAATAAGTGTGAATGTGAATGTATGTGTGTGTATTGTTTTAATTAACGGAGCAAGCTGAATTTTCACGGTCCAATAAGAGACTGAGCTGCTCCTCCTGTGTTTTTTCTTTTACTGCTATTCACTGACGTGCTGGTGAGTTGAGAGAACGGTCGAGTTCCGTCTCGTAAAGTTCACACCGCTTTTGGAAATAGTCCGAAAGTAGAAGGGCGTGTGAGCAACCACTCTCGTCTCTAATACCAGCGAAGGTGATAGCAGCTGTATTGTGTATATATTACTTAAACAAAAATAAGTAAATACATAAATAAGATGGGTAATCAAGCAAGTGAAATTAAAACTCACTCCTGCTGACGAGCAGTGGTGAGAAAAGAAAAGTCCAGACGCCGGACAAAAACAGTGTCTGTAAACTGAGAGATTTAAGAAAACAAAATATAAACAGTCAGAAGAATAGAACTCAACTGCCAGTTTAGTAAAACCAGAAGACGAGACACTGTGCAGTGCCCACAACCCTTTTAGAAAGCCATCACTCATTCCTGCAGCCGCATCTGCAGCACCACCCATATCAGGAAGAACTTAATAATCCCTTATTAAGTGAAAACTAGAGATCAAAGTAGTTTGAAGTAGTTTAAAAGGGTTGAAAACAGACCCCACTGAGTAGATATAAATATAAAAAGTACGAAATAAAGATGAACAAAGGGAAAGTTACAGTAGAAATTATCTTTAGAGTATTTGAAATTAATAATAGCAAGGATAACAACCTGTAAAGTGATATTAACAATGAAACACAGTTGGCATGATGACCATGCCCAGCATGTATAAAATGAATATAAAGCAAATAATTCACACGAAAATATTTTAATAACATAAATAAGGTATATTAAGGCTGTGTCACTGTTCAGCCAAGGACAGTGTGTGAAAAGGTAACTGTCTCCACCTTGGGAAAAGGATGATTCTGCAGGTCATCTGAAGCCCTTGATGGATACAAAATAAAATATAAATAATATATTATAATAGAACTGCCTGGTCCGCCATGCAACAGAGAGAACAAATGTGACCGCAGATTGGATGAATTCAAAATTATCTGTTTGCTGAATAAGATGATCCTAACTATCAAATTGGCTCAGGAGTAGTATAGTGGTACACACTGATAAAATATTATAATATGCTATTGCTGTTATATAAGACAAAGAGGATAATATTAACAATGACATAATATTAATATGAAGAGGCACCTTAATCGGTTATGATGTGAGGTGGATAATTGTTAAGCAGTAGTCTACATCAAGCTTAAGGTTTGCTGAAACTCAGTGTAATGACATGTGAGATGAAGACAATACAGAGAATAACTAAACTAATGAAGTGCATAGAGGCACTTGACCAGCTTGAAACCTATCATCCTAGAATGACACATTGCTGAGATATAGAGCACACCTATAATAACAACCAATAAGCAAAACCCTGTAGACAACAGCTAAAACTACAGGATTGAGAAGCTGAATTAAATATGTAGACACTGCTAAGCTGATGAGCATGTTCCACATTTTCTTTTCTTTTTATTTATTTGTTTCTTTTAGAGCAGAAGCTGCTATTCTGCCCAAAGAAAGACTCTAGGTCTGACCAACCGTTTCAGTCATGGGCAAAAAGATGTCAGTCAATAAAATTCTAAAAGATAATTTATTGACGAAAAATATATCAAGAGATAAAAGATAAAACAGTCCAGTGTCCCACTTATGAATTGTATAAAAACACACAGTCCCAAGGCCAGAGCCAGCTATGCCACACGGCCAAGTTGCACCCCACATGTTGCCTTTAACAGGGTTAGAAGTTGTCCTTGGAGACCCACCACCCTGCAAGCATATAGTCAGTGGTCACTCAAGCCTCTGGAACTCTGCTGCCTTTAGGCTGTGGCATATAATAGGCCCTGGACTGCACAGAGAGACAAAACAACACAGCAGTGTTTGTAGTGTGGGCTAGATGTAGACCAGTGTATCAGTGCAATCAAGTACACCTGCCTCTAATTAGTCCAACCCCATTCCAGCCATTGGCTCACCAAAAATGTGACAACCACAAAACCACTCCCAACCCAGTGCAACTTCACACAATAATATGGAGCTGAATTAACACAGGCACATTAGTCTACCATGTTACAAGCTGCATGCTATTACAAGCCAACATATGCAGACTTCTGCCTTGTACGGGTGGCAGCATTTTTCTTTTTCTTTTGTGTCCTGACACGTTTATGTTTTTTGTTTTTGTTTGATTATTTTGTTGGTTTTGGAAACGAATTTAAACGAACTTGTGACCATACTTGAGAATCACAGTGACACATAGTGATTAGGCATATGATTGAAAAATGCCTAGGTTTAGAGCTGTGAGCTATGAGCTGTGAGCAATGCAAAGTTAAATATATATATATTTGTATAAATGGGAAACAACCCTAACTTGAAAGTTTGAAATGTGTGAGATCCATGACTTGTTTGAAGAACTAGAAATTATCTAAAAATGCCTTAAGTGAAAATGTAGAGTTGCATCTATTCTCCCAAACCAAAAAAAAAAAAAAAAAAAAAAAGGAGAAGAAGCATTCTGTAACTTAGAAATAAGGCTGACGTGTTGACAACAGACTAAAACACTAATTCGCAGGTGGCTATCAGGAACAGAGAGGCGAGCAAAGTCACAAACACCAAGGCTGCAGACAGCCACGCAGCAACAGCAGATAACATAGAGACAACGCCTGCTAGAACCATTTTGAAACCTCAGCAAAACAATTTGTCAGAACGTGCATGACGTGTCAAAAATATAATGCTCAGGGAAACCTGAGACCACACAATCCATATGGACTTTATTGAGCTAAATGAATGCCAAGGGTAAAAATACACCCTAGTGGTTATAGATGTATTCTCAAAGTGGCCAGAAATCTACCCAGTGAAAAAGGCAGATACAATTTCAGTAGCAAAATGTATGTCTAAGTTGTAGGAAAATAAAGAGATGATTGTAAATGACGAAGAATGTAATGATGTCTATCAAGTGTCTTGCAGATCACAGCCCGGTGACTGGGTTCTGATCAAAGTGCTCCAAAGGAAAAACTGGAGCTTGCAAAATTGCGGAACGACCATCCTGGATCCATCAGAGTCACTGCAGGCGAGTCAGTGAAGCCATCTAAACACAGCTGACGGCAGGCTTGCCCACTTGTTGTGATCTCGCCCGGTGGAGGGGTCAGCTTTCCTGGCCGGGGGGTCTACTCGCGACAGGAGGGTGTGTCCCGTCGTCATGAGGTGGTGGCTCTTAATAACTGCAGTGGCCCTGACCATGGCCGGGCTCCTCATCTTTGCTTCCGTGAGGGACAATAAGTCACGCTACATGGAGAAAAGGCAGACACTGTATGACAAAGGAAAGTACACCAAGTTTCCCCATGGCTATGCCACTAATTTCTGGTGGCAGTTTATGAACACTACAGCTTACTTGAATAATAAAACTGACTGCTATGCAAATACATATACACTTTCTGCCCACCAAGGAACGAGAGGAAGTGTATGGACTGTTCACTCAACGAAACCTGTGCCAGTAACGCGACACTGATGAGCCTCAACTGTCGCTCCAACTACAGCTACCGAATGATACTACAAACAAAGACTCATTACCAGACAGGATGTGCACGGACGGCACCAAGCAGTAAAGGAACCAGAGTTTCGCATCTGAGGAGGAGTGAAATTCTTACAGAGCTTGATCCCCGGCATTGGAGTTGCCGAGGTGCGGGATCACGTGGAAATCAACCGATATGCTCTGCTACGACACATCAACTTGACTAAGACCCTGGGAACCGCCTTAGCAGGAGAACAGCAGGCCATCAGAACGATGGTGCTGCAGAACAGACTGACTCTAGACCTGCTAACAGCATCACAAGGAGGAGTTTGTAAGCGGAGACATTTATGAAGCTTTGCAGAATTTGACCATTCTGCAGAAATATGTCACTGACCACACATCTGGAGCAGCTACACCGCCATGTCTAAGAGTAATGATTTCAAAGATGATAACAACTACAATGACTGCTTATGTTGCCATGCCTCAAGAAGAACAGCATCCCGTTGCAATTCTGTTAGAGGAGAACTTGTAATAACTGCTAATGAATGACGTGGTGATTAAAAATGACTTGTCAAGTGATCACGCACTGATTAAAACATTAGTAGGTTATGCAGGTTTTCATCCTTTTATTTTTTGAAGTTTTCATCCTTGTATTTTTTGAAGTTTTCATTTTACATATTAGGTTTTCATCATTTTTAAATACAAAGTTTTCATTTTAGTTTTCATCCTTTTATTTTTTGTAGTTTTCGTTTTAAAATATAAGGTTTTTATCCTTTATTTTTTGTAGTTTTAGTTTTATTATTTTTTCTTGTTTATTCCACTTGTTATTTCATTTACTATGATTTTCATTTACTATGTTTTTCTTTTTATTATTTTCTTTTGTTTTATTCTTTAGACCAAATGACTTCCATTTCTGCTATGCTGACATTTTGAAAATTAAAAAATTGCTTAAGATACTTAATAAATAACCTTCACAGACAATTGTTGTATACATTTAAAATAAGTTAAAACAGGAGGGAATGTTACAGGAAAAATGATTCTATGTTTCTTTACCTTCTTTTAAATGTTCTATGATGCCTTTTGTCTGCCCTCTGCCTATGGTTAGATTAGTTTAGAATTATCTTTTTAGACTTTCCCAGCAAACACATCTTGTTTCTGGGACATATTGTTTTAGATTGTTTTATCTTCCCTAGCTCTCTGCTGACGAGACTAGCACCATATATGGAGTTGTTTTATTTTATCTGTTTATTATTTGTTATCCTGTTCTCACTGTCTCTGTGCTCTGTGCCTATAAAAATTACCAAGCCACTGTGCATGGTGTGAGTTGTTCTTAGCAGCTCACCCGTGTACACGTTTGATAAAGAAAGTAACTTTGTCTCATTGTGTCTTTATTTCTCCTGGGTTTTTTACAGAGTTTTCCCCCAACACATAGAAAAACAGTTAAATATGTAACTTCTTTACACTGACAGAAAGGGGAGTTTCAGGTTAAAGCGGACTGTTTGGGTGAATGTCTGAGTTTGACACCCTTGATTTACTCGGAAGGAGTGCAGGTGTCAGTGAGTTGTAGTCAGCATCTAGCTACAGAAGAGGAGCATAAAGGGAGTAACTACATGACATGATGTTTTACAGCATTTCTATCAGCTCAACAACATCATCACACGAACTGCTTGTGTGCTAGCTAAAGGTCCAGCTGCTTATTTCACAGAGAGAAAGGAAAGAGAGCTAACTTCACTGAGAGACGGAGACAGATAAGAAAGACAGAACAGGACAGGAAGAAGAGATGATAGATTTAAAGATAAGGACTGCTCAGTGGTGTTTGATAAACTGGATGTTAAAGCTGACATGTAAGTCCTCACACTTAAATCAGATACTGGGTCTGTACATGTGACATGTTTTTCATATTGTGAAACATCAAACTGAAGTAGACTAACTGTGTTTTAAAGGTTGCATGAAAATCCTCTGCAGGGTTCCTGCACCTGCTGAATCCCGTTTTAACTTCCCATACTCATTTTCCTGTTTAGAGGCAAAGTCACCCTCTACAGTGAAGGCAACAGAAAGTAGATTTTTTTTTTACATTTTTCTTCTTTTTCTCTGCTCATGTTCAACTTAACCAATTTAAGCTAATTACTTTTAGCAGAATTAAAATTCATACTACTAATATTGTTTCATCATTACATTAATGTAGCACATGGTTCAGTTAGCTTTGTACAAAAATAGCTGGCGCATTGAGGCATTGGTTGTTGTGATTTGGCACTATATAAATAATTGAATAGAATAAAAATGTCCTCCAAGGGGTTACTTTTTCCTTTCTTACTGGGAGTACATTTTAAAGTCTGTCCTTTTTCACTTTTACTTGCGTAAAGAAGTTGAATCAGTACTTCAGCTTTTACTGGAGTACTTTGTAACACTAGTATCTGTACTTCTACTTAAGTACAGAATGCCTGTACTTTTGCCACCTCTGGTCATCTCAAGAACTTTAATGGCTTGTAATCTGTCTCTTCATTTAGGATTTGGCTCATCTTGCAAGAAATGTTCCTTCCGGAGGATGTTTTTTCCTCCCCCTGCAGTCTTAATTTGACCTTTTAATAGGCAGGCAAACACTCGAGGCTGAAATTAGCTTCTTCGTCTGATGATGTGATAATTAAATTTGGTGAGGTCATCTGTACACAAAAAGCAAAACAAGCCCACACACTTCCTGTGACCTTTTCTCCCTGTATCATCTAACCCCACCCTCTCCACCCAGCTCCTTCTCGTCATCAAAAGTTGTTATGACGACCTGAGTAAACAGAAGAGCAGAGCAGAGACACAGCTGTGATGGTGGGGGTGGTCTATGTGTGCCTGTCCTACTTTACTTTGAACTTGGAAGGTCAGAGATGCCAGGCCACCTCTAGTGGTAGAAAGTAGAGCAGGGCGATATGACCAAAAATATTTATCACTCTATATACATTTGAAAATTTGCGATAACGATATAACTGACGATAGAATTGACACTAGACAAACTACTTTACAACTCCACAACTTTATTAGTGCAAAAAATCCCATCAATGTATTTTCACTTAAACAAGCAGCTGTTTTTTATGTGCATTAAAGTTATATAAAAATCTAACAGTGCAAATGCAAATTCCTTGCTGACAGTTTAACCAAAAGGCATTTCCAGCTGACATATCCTCAGCATTACCATGTATAATATCCACAAAACTTAAAAAGAGGTTATACACACACAATATTATGTTGAAGCACAGTACGTATCACTCCGCGAGGCTCCGGCTTACGATAGCCGTAATGCTCCGACAATCCATCAAGCGCCGCTTCGTAGCTTAGCAAAGTCGCACTAAAACATTTGACAGATTTTCGAGTACCACATATACCAAGCTCCTTAGACTCTGAAGACAAGAGTTTGCACTATATATATATATATATATATATATATATATATATATATATATATATATATATATATATATATATATATATATATATATATATATATATATATATATATATATATATCAGTCTTCCCTTTTGTTGACATTCCTTAAAGTGCAAACTCTTGTCTTTAGAGTCTAAGGAGCTTGGAAAGAAAAGCGTCTGGACTTCTTTAAGTTGCTTGAAGACGTTTCACCTCTCATCCCAGAAGCTTCTTCAGTTCTAAGGTCAAATGGTGTCTTTAGACTTTTCGTATTCCCCCTCTGCCTCCCTGGGCCCAAGAAGCAACAGGCACTGCACCCAAAGCACCAAGGGCGGCACAGACGGATACCTTAGGTGTTCTGCGTCACACCACACATAGGATAAAGGCTGCAGTTAGTTTGTGCCTGTCACATCCCCTAATTTTGGAAACAAATTGGCTGGGGTTTAATAACCTTTTGGGGCAGTATGTGGGGATGTGATCACAACTTTTAGTAGCGTGTAGTGTCTGGGCTCAGGGTGACGCGGGGGGAGGAGACTCACTAGGGCGTCACTACAAGGGCCCGCCACCCCGTGAGAGATTAACCACTGGAGCAGTCTCGGGATGACACCCAACTCTCAGCCTTTGACCAAGTGATAGAAATTGATGGTCGGACCTACGTGCACATTGTATTACTGAATGATCCTAACAGAAAAAAAAAAAAAGAAAACCAGTTACCAATGCCTTTATAAAAAAACTGTTATATTTTATTTCACATTTGATAGTAACACACTCTGTTATTGGTTAATCGTTTGATATAATAAGAAAGTTTAATGTAAATAAATACATTAAATCAGATGACAACGTAGCTGACACTGTGTTTATAAGTATTAGGTCAACCAGAACTGTTCAAATTGGCAGCCACACATCAAGTCTTTATACAAACAATATTAAAATATAAAAAAATATATATAATGAAAGAAACAGTTGAATTAATATGAAATTATTGAATTATATGAAATATTATGGCTAAGTGTGCCACAGCGTTTCTCTTTAAACTACTTGGGGACACTTTTACTGGCAGGCAGTGATGTCACTGCAAGGCAAGATTCTGTTGCCATAGTCTGAGTTTATTTTGAAAGCTCACTTACAGAACTCGCTTAAACAGCTTAGAAAAGACAAGCACATGCATTTGAAGAAATATTCACTACGTTTTCCTGTTTGAAAGATTTTAAAAATTAAGATGAACAAGGAAACAAGAAAAAATACAAGTCCAGCAGATAAGAAAGGTCCAGGAGATCAAAGTAAGTAAACAAATACATCAAATCTGTGTAAAATCCCCCAAATAACAGAATCTACATTTCTAAAAATGTTGACACTCTGTGTAAAAATGAATCATTTGAATCCTGTGTTTGAGTGAAAATAGCAGAAATACAACATGTCTAATCAAAGAAAGGTTACTGGGGCACTTTGTCTTTGGTAAAATAATGGGACAAGTTTATTCTTGGACTCAGCAGTAAAAACAGACCAACAAGTGTCATGAAGCTCTAACACTTAGTAGACCTAGTATGGACTGGTGTTGCTCTGTTTTTATCAAAAGGATGAACTTGTTATTAGAATTTAACCAATCCTCATTAAAATGCCATCAAAATCCTTCCAGTCCTGATGTCGAGCACTCTTTTTCACTACTGTGTTGTTGTTGTTTAGGTAAGTAGCAAGCAGCTTGGCTTTTATACTCAGGTGAAGAGCAAAATGAACATTTAGGCTACAGCAGAGAGTCATTTGTGTCACAGCTGTAGTAAAACAACATGTGTGTTTGTCTTTTCAGGTGAATTCCAGGCCAGATACGTGGAGGAGCACCATCTTGGAGGAGGCGGCTGTGGAGCAGTGTTTGCTGGCTACCGGATAACGGATCGTTGCCCAGTAAGTGTTCAGATGGTGGGAGTAAGACAGGCAGTAACGCAGATAAGGGTTAATATCGTAAGCTGAGACGTGTGCTGTTTCACACCTTTAGTGATGCCATACGGAGGAAATGCTCACCAATGCTCTGTGTCTTTTAGGTAGCCATCAAACACATTCCAAAGGACAGAATCCCCATCAAAGTGACGGTAAGTGTGCAACACTTGAACTGTTTTTACATTCCTGGACTGAGTGCAGCGTTCACCTGTGGAACGTCTCTTCCTCATCATCCACTTTGTTGGGATATATCAGGGTGAAAACGCGAAGCGGGTCTCGGTGGAAGTGGCCATTATGCTGAAGCTTGCAGCTGAAGCGGATGGACCAGTGGGAGCGTCAGCACCCGTGTCTCTGCTGGACTGGTTTGACCTCGGCACAGAGCTGATCCTGGTGCTGGAGAGACCCGTCCCCGCTGTGGACCTGCATGATTACATCACAGCAAATGGAGGATGTTTACCAGAGGAAAAGGCCAAGGTAAGTTGACTGGAAGAGCCTTAGACTGTACAGCATTCAATCAAAACACAGAATATCAGAGAAGCATCAACCTGTTGACTCATTACTGTCTTTTTCATCTTTTCCAGGTCATTCTGAAGCAGCTGGTTGATGCAGCAAAGCACCTGGAGGATAAACACATCTTTCACCGGGACATCAAGAGTGAGAACATTCTGATTGAGACCGGCTCAGATGTGCCTCGTGTTCGTATCATCGACTTTGGACTGAGCTGCTTTGCTAAGGAGCGATCGGTGTGCCGCCTCTTCTATGGTAACATATTCAGCTCCTGCTCTTCACACATGTAGCAATTTGTGCCTTTTGTTTTACAAGAAATTGTCATTGTGTCTGTTTATTAGGTACAGCTATTCACACCCCTCCCGAATGTTACGGACGCAAAAAATACAGGGCTGGACCCACCACGGTGTGGCAAATGGGAGTGGTGCTGTATGAAGCGCTTCATGTGGGGGACTTTAATACCATGACGTTCCTCCAAAAGGAACTGAAATTCAACAAGGATCTGTCGCCACGTAAGAAAACGTCACGCTTCAACATTCACTGATGGCTTGGATCACTGGAACTATCATCTTCATCTGTTTTCTCCTTTCTTTCTCTCCAGACTGCCGGAACTTCTTGGACGCATGTTTAACCAACGTCCCGGAGAAGCACCCAACGCTGGGGGACCTCCAGCTTCACCCCTGGCTCAGATAAGCCCGTCTCTTTCACACACAGACACACACTTCATATCTTATCATATAAGTGTGATACATTACCTAACTTTCTTTTTATTAACTTTTTTACAGGAAAAGTGTGTTTTTAGTTTTTTTGGCCTATTCTAAATTTTGTTATCCTGGAGTTCCTGTAACCCCCCCAGCCATCCCAGGAAAGGGGATCTCTCTTTGAATGGGCTTTCCCCAGGTTTCTTCCCATCGATCTGGCCCCCCGGGGAGTTTTTCCTCGTCTTCATAGAGAGCTTGGGCTGGGTCAGGAGCTCCATCAAAATTGGCCTAATTTGATTAGTCAAATGTAATAAAATACTTTAATTAATCAAATAAAATTTAGTAAAAGTCTGAACATTTAATTTCCATCAAAATAAAACTTGTTTAATTCAACTTTGGTGAGAATACTCTTTTATTACCATTTCAAGGATTGTTTTTTACCCAAAAAAGAAGAAAACTGAAAATGAATCAGGTTAAAGTTTAACTACTGGCCTGCATTTACCAGTAAGTACAAACTCTCCACAAGTACCACTTAACTCAGGTTTCCCACGGCACCTGTGCAGAGTTTCTGTTTATGACTGCGCTCAGGCCTCTCCAGTTTTGCCCCAGAAAGTGGTAAAAAATTATTTTTAATAGATCCTGATTACATAAAAACAGGTTTTATGGTTTGCCCTCATTGGCACTGATTTATTATTTCCATCAGTGAATGAGAAATGAAGACGCTGAAACAGCCTCAACGAGGCTTTTCACTTCTATGTATAGCTGATTCGACCCACCAACAGCAGCGAGGACTGGAGTGACAGTAACCCAGTGACGTGCGAGGAAACTTTCTGCACAGCCTCACAATTGGTCGACCTCTGATTCCATTCATGTGTTGCCAGGGAGAGGGACCCTCCACCCAAATCACACACATAGCGCACTCCCTCCTATGGTATTTTACTAATTCACACAGGAATGCACCGTCCAGTTGTCAAGGGACAGAAGAAACGGAGCTTTTTTTTTACAAGTGTAACTTCAAATATGTTATGCAATCATTATTTAACTCTATACACAAACAGATATCAGTGTGTGTGTATATGTAAGGACATCATATCAACAATAGGGTTCAATTTATCAACAATTTGATTTTGTCTTCTTTTTTGGTTCTGAACAGTCTGTCACCAAATAACAACATGAGCCTCAATTTGATTCTTACGTTTATACAAAGTATGATTTCTACTAAGATTTCTTTTTCACCTTTTCAGCAAATTAACTCCAAGGTTGTGTATACAAGTGGGAAGAGAGTTCGTATGCATAACTGTACAAAACAATAATTACACAATTCTTCACAGCATCTTAATATGTGCATTGTTTACACAACATCTCTATTTAATTATTAAATCATCATCAGTACCTTTATTATGAAACTGCTGATTAAGCTGCATGGTTTTCTTCACCACAATACACAAAAGATTTTAAAGATTTCATTCAGTTTAATTTTATTGTATTTGTGCAGCTCCAATTCACCACAACAGACACCTCGGGGTGCTTTGTATTGCAGGGTAACGACCCTGAGATATATGAGTGAAATGTCCAACAAACAGACGAACCCCTGCGAGCACGGTGGAGAGGAAGAACCTTTCAGCAGAATCAGGCAAGGGGAGGGGCAGATTTCTATGTGGTCTCAGTGCATCATGGGAAACCCACAGCAGCATATCAATGAGGTCGCCTGAGATCTCCCGATCCACCCCTTAATGAAACCAGTTATAGGCCCCACATATGGGTGGGCTGAAATTTGGCGTTCTATTTTGATTTTTTCCAGCATTTTTGAGCCCTCACAACTTCTTAAGCACAGGGGACACGTTTCTATTGCTGGAAAACAATGCTTCTCTTGCTCTACATCTTTTTTATTGAAAATAAGAGCCGTCATACTGAGGCTTAGAGCTGAACAGTGGGAATTTGGCTTTAAACTGTGACACTTGGAGTGGGTTTAAGACCCAAGTGTCATCGAGGACAGCTACGGAATCCATGAAGCGTGTTTGAGGCTGGTGTGGGCGAGTGGGTGGGCCCGGGTGACAGAGGTGCAAGAGCTCGTAACTCACACACATGGTCAGCCAATCAGCAGGGCCTGTGGGGGCAGAAAGCCGGTAAGTTACACTTGGAAACTAACAAACACATAATAACACAGAACGGACAGACAGCAGAAGACAGAAGGAGTCACGAGAGGAAACCTCGATCTCTTCTGCAGGATTTCAGCTGAACCCGAGACCAGCTGACTGAGCTCCTAAGGTAATGTGCTCTGCTGTGACTGGATGTTTGAGTCAGACTTTGCTGAGCTGGAGGTGTCCTCACTGTCAGGTCACAGAGTAAGAAGGACGTTTGAGGCTGATGGAAAGTTTAGTGATAGTTGCAGCATTTCCAGAGTCTAACATGTTGATCTTGCATGTCCTGAAAGTCTGACTGGCTCTTAGATGAAGCTCATCTGTAGATAAAGCCTGGTTAATTCCATATTATCAAAGTAAAGCTCTTCAGGTATCCATTCACGCAGGCTCTGTGCGAGCACTTCCAGGACAAGTGTGGCCTCTGTGAGTGGGAAGAGTGTCTGTTTTGATCCCCCTGTATTCGCTGTCAACATGGCGAGCCCTGAGGAAGAGAGACTTTGACAGCTGGACAGCCTCAGTGGAAGGCATGCAACCGCCCCTCTGTGCGCTATTTATATTCACCTTGCCGGGCTTACAACCGGTGTCCCTTCATTCACACCCCGCCACGGCAAATGCCACCACATTAAAGTGCTTGTCAGCTACAAATCAGTGGTTTCTACTACGGCTGAATTAATCAGGGTTCTTGTGTTGCAGGAACCTAAAAGTAAGGCATAAAGGATTATTTTAGACTCAATTACTGCCTGATATTACAACCCGGTATTTGTCATATCATATCTGCCATATCTTGTGTAAATATGACAAAACTAGGGTTGTATAATTAAGGATATAAGAATGAAATAGTTTTCCTGCTTAACATAAAAATGTAGGATAGATATTTAAATAATTAATGAAAAAATAAAACATATTCACATATTCATACATATTTCTCAGTGGTTCCAACTGTTGAAATAAAAACAGAAAAGATATCCAACATCACACATTTCCGTACAGTATACAGTATATTCCTGATCATTTTATTATAGGACAACTCCTGGCTTTAGATGATGATTCATTTGTTTTACAAAAAAACGGATGGATCCATCTGCACATCAGGGAAAGAAATGAGCTGAGCAGCACCTAAAAAAATCTGATCTATAGTGACCCCAAGTGGTTAAACTCCTTACCTGTGCAGGTGTTGTCCCTAAACAGTCGATTATAACGAAAAAGCAAACTCAGTCTATTATTTTGTTCTTGTATAAAATTAAAGCAGATTTAGGGATAAGCATTTGCATCTGCTGCCGCTCAAAAAGCTCACATATTAGTTTTCTTAGACAGGCCTACTGATCATAAAATGCTTCTAACCTTGTTAGAAGTCTTTTTAAAGCATTTAGCTTCCTTATACTCTAACTTATTAGCAGCCAAGCAAGACAAATATCTCCCCATTCACTACAAGGGTTGGGGACCAAATTATATTAAAATATTCAGGATGAAACCTGCTAACTTTGGTTATTCTCAGACATTTTATCGCCAAGAAACAACAAATGTATCCATCTTTTATCCGCGCACACGGTCTCTTAACATTATTCTACATAGTGCAAACACACACCTTTAAAGTACTAAAAGAACAGGGTCCATTCTGTGTGGCCAAGTTATCCACACCAGGGTTTTTAGTAGGATCTGACTTACTTCAAAATATTCCATATGAAACTTACTGTTTTGGTTTCTCTTCTTTTAAACATTTTTCCATCTCCTTCTCTCCTCCAGTTCTAGATGCCGACCGACAGCGACAGAGACATGGCCATACCTCGGTTGTTTAACTCCAGCACACCCTTCATCATCGTGGCCAGCGGATCTGAGATCTCGTTTCTCACCAAAGTGGACGATAATCAGGGATGCGAGGAGGAGAAGGACTCGCTGGTCCAAGCCATCGGCCCCCACCTGAGTCAAGTGATGCAGCGCGGCACAGCCAAGCATGTTGTCACACAGGGGCGTGAAGTTTCCGAGGAGAATCCGTGTGTTTCTATAGTCGCGCAGGCTGAGCGTAAGTAAGACTGAGATCAGATCTGAGTCAGGACTGTTTTACATTGTTTTCCTTTTTGTCTTAGCTACTTGCATCCTTCTATTACTTTGGTTTAAAAAAACACACAATGAAAGCACATGTAGAGTACATCCAGCACAGGTCTCCAGTCTATCATGGGGCTGCACAAGACTTAATGCAAGCCCTGAGGGGCCAAAAGACTTCATGTCAGCACAAGATGAGTACTTCTTTAATCAAAGGGCTTTGATCTTGCTTTTAAAGAGTAATGACTAAAACAGGCTTAAAGGTTTTCAATTACCTATAATTGTTTTGAGTTGTACATCAGCACTTTTCAGGTTTGCAGAACAGCTGCTTATGCAACCGAAGATCACTAATGTTCACTACCAAGTAGGTGTATTAAAGAAGTGGTGCATTAGCTCCTGTTGTGCAAAATGACATAATAGCAGCTAAAAGCTTCCAGAGAGGAATGCAGAGAAACCGAAGACAACATTTTTACTGTTACACCTCTGAATGGAAGCATGCAGTTGTAGCACATGGACCAGTTAAAAGGTCCAGGCTTTTTCTCCATTTACACATTTTCAAATCACGTTTATGAACTTTAATCCACAACGAGACTTCTCTAACTCTAACTCCTACTGTTTCTCTGTCCCAGGAGAAGACTTCCAGGAGTTCAGCCCGACCAACACTCAGTGCCCCTACTCTCAGTCTCGCCTCCTCCAAAAGCACAGGTAAAGAACACAACACACATTACCTGTGCACAGGCTTAAATGCCCTCCATGGCCAAAAATATAGGATACAGGTATTATATGGCTTCCATTTAGCTTGTACGTGAGGGTTCAGGGTTCTTTATGTGCCTGGGTATGAAGGAAGCTTTTGTGCTCATGACCAGCTACATATTTGTATTCATAGACAATAACAAGGTTTTAGCTGTGCTTTTTCTGTGTGCATGAGACAATGACCTCTTCCTGCACTTTAAATAACTCATGTGCTCCAAACAACATTGTGATCAGCTGGATTTTAAAGAAAGCATTACGCTTTCTGTGTGAGAAACCAAATTTTCATACTTCTTCTCATTTGCAGGACTCTCGGTAAGGAAGCGACTGTGAGCGACTCAGATGATGAGAACTTTGAAACAGCCACCAAATTCCCGCGCTACCACCTCCAGAGAAAACAGCGCCGGAAAACCAGAACCACACAGAGCCTGGAGGAAGGGGAGGAGCCTCCTATCATCCAGGGTCTGTGGGTGCAGGAGATTGATTGGCTGAAATCAGCAGACAGAGAGACGACTTCATCAGCTGAAATCATACCTCCTCCTCCTCAGTTTACTGACTCGGCCTCAGACCCCTGCAGAGACTCGTGCATGTGTGACAGCTGCAGCTGTGCAGACGTTTGTGACTGTGTGAGGAGATCAGAGGAGGCGTCGCCGTCAGAGGACCAATGCAGATCCGTAGATACAGAAGACACATCCAGCACCGACCACAGAGGAGGCTCGGGCTCTGATACCGACTCCGTTCGCACTCATGAAAGCGACTCAGACTCGTCTTATGACGTTGATGTTGGCACACAAGGCATCATGTCGACCTTTGACCTCATGTATGTGTCTGGATTTACCCCTTCCTCCAATGCAGGATGGAATTCTGACTCTAGAGGAAGTGTGCAAAACTCACTGGGAAATTCAGAGTATTCCCACAGCCTCAGCACTGAGAATACATCCCAGTGTTCCTTTGGGTTTGATGACATGAGTGACACAGTTTTAGATGAGCTGAGGGGCAAAGTGGCACACATACCAAAGCTGCTTGTTTCAGCTTTCTGCAGAGATTTCATCAAACAGATCCTAAACAGCTGGAAAACATCGAAACCTGCAAACGAAGGACTCATATTTCATGACGTAAGACATTCACATCCAGTCTATCCACACTGTTTTTGTTTATGGACAGTAGACAGCAGAAGCAGTAGTATTCAGTCGCTGCAGGCTGCATCAGTGCAGCATTTGGTTCAGCTTCTAAGGAGATGCACATCAGGTTACCTCGTAGCGTTTCACAAAGACTCGGATTTAAGTAAAAATTTCTCTTTAACCAACAATAATGAATAACAATGTTTTTAATTCATAATTTAGTAAAAAATGAATGAAGTGTAAAAATCTGTGACATCTAAACTCTGAATGCAGACGTTTCACCACTTAAAGGTGGAAACTTTTACTTCGTGTACAAGATGTGAATGTTTAGAAGCTAAAGACACATTTAAAATACAATAAAAGTTATGAGCCAAAAGAAATCAATAAAAAAATAAAAATAAATAAGGTAACTTACTGTTAGCAGTTCTCCAAATGGAGAAACCTTTGCTGAAGAGCGGCCTCTGCACCAGAGGGAACAACGCCAGGATGAAGAACTGTTAACAGTAACTTGGTCTAGATTTGAATACTGGTGGTGAGGTAGGTGAAGTGGCCTGAAGGGAAGGCTCATCTGGGATTTCAGCGCTTAAATGAGGAAGACTGGCTGTAAAAGGTTTTTTTTATGGGGGATTTGTGATGTAACTCGTTTCCTTTTTTCTCTCTTTGTTTCATCAAGCATCTCCAGCCCAGCAGTTTTCAGTACAGAGAGGGAGAGGAATACTTTGTCCTTCATCACATCCAGAATGGATCATATGGTGATGTGTTCTGCGTTCGTGACAGAAGCACTGGCTTCAAATGTGCTGCCAAGAGGGTAAGCCAAGATCCGCTGAGTCAGTCATTACAATCCAGATGTGCTCCACCCGGGAGGTTTAAACTCCCGAGAGCTGACATGCTGATTTTATTTAAACTGATTTCTGTTATTTAGCTCATTGTTGGCCGTTCTTCTCAGATTCCACTGAGTCATTTCAGCAGCGAGGAGGTGAGCACATGGAGTGCTCAGAACTCTCCTCGAGTCGTGGAGCTCTTTGGAGCTGTGAGGGAGGGGCTTAACGTCGTTCTCCTCATGGACCTGAAGCCAGGTAACCTAACTACACGCTACAAACTGCATAAAAACCGTCTGAGCAGTCTGAGAGAGTAATCATACTCTCCCAAACCCCATCAGCTTGTTTAGCCCAGCTTCTAAAGGAGATGAACTGCCTACCTGAAGATCTGGCCCTGCATTACCTTCATCAAACACTGGGGGCGCTAGAACACCTACACCAGAGAAGGGTGGTTCATTTGGATGTCAAAGGTATGTGTTCTGTTTTTGTATAATGACTTAGATCTGAATGATAATATGTAGAAATTAAGAGAATTCAAACCCTCTGGACATTTTAGAGTGACCAGTGTGGTCCTAATCATTTTATATATAGGATAAATCAAATGTGCAGGTGTATGCGGATGTATTCAGGCATTTTACTTGAGGAAGTAAAAAAATATCAGCAAATACTCTTAAAAATAATCATTAAAAGAAAACACTGAGAAGCAGGAGCTTTTTTTTTTAATGAAAAAAAAAAAAAAAAAAAAAAAAAAAGAGAAGCAGGAGCTATAAGCGTCTGGCCTCTTTGCATTATTCACTGAGTAGATAAAAACAATAATGATGTCATGCTTTATTTTTAGGCAGTGCATTTTATAGCAAAATTTTTCTTAATTTATAGAAATTGCTAAAAAATAAAGGACACAAATATATAGGTAGTACTTTTATCTTTAGTTCATTATACACATTATTTAGGCTCATTTTGACTTTAACTTGCAATGGAGACTTTTACTTGTTTTGGAGTATCTTTCTACTGAGATAAGACGTGCTAAACTCTACCCCGAGTTTTTTGTGAGACCCCAAAGTACCTTTGCAGAGATTTTATATAACCAGTAGAACATACAGAGAAAAGAGCTCAGCGAAGCCTCAAGCTGGTGGTTGTGCTGTCAGCTAACATCTCCTGTGATGGTACCTAATCCTAAAGGGACACCTCACCCCTAAACCCTCGGTAATCCCTGCTCATACGATTGAGCAGGAGGGGTTTGCTCACATTAGGCCCCTCTATTGTGCTCTGAGCTCATGTCTAAAAGCTTCGCTCATCATACATCTGTCAAATTACCCACTCTCATCATATCAGATAGCACAAAGTTCCTGTGCTTTTTTTGTAGATGGTACCTCATTCTACCTCGAGATGGCCGTTCACGCTTTAGCCCCCCCATGCACCCATCACTCTTACAGCCTCTGACAGCCTCCTGCTTCTCAGTCAACTGTTTCATAATGAGCACCCAATGAAAACAAGCTGTCCCACTGAATCCTGCGTGTTGATCTTATTCCAGTTGACAATGTGCTGCTGTCTGCAGACTGCAGAGACACATTCCTCTGTGACTTTGGTCTCTCAGAGACTTTAGATGACAGTGGATGGAGCACCAAGAATTTCAGGGGTAAGTTGATCCTCAAAAGTCTGAAATAAACTATGGTGCAGTTTACAGATGACTAACCTTTTGGTTCAAACACCATGATTTTTATTGATCTAATTAAAACACACACACATATATATCACAGCAAACTGTCAGTCTTTTTAAAATCTACTTGTGAAATGATCTACTGCTTAGGTTCCCATAAATACACAAAAAGGAGTTTGCAATGAATAAATCTGCCTTTCACCATCATCTTTCAACCTTTAAACATTCATAACTTTAAAAGATAGCATGCAATATTCTTAGCCTACCATGTTAGCATTCAAAGATTTGCAACAGTCTTCTCAGTATTTGATTATTAACCACAACGCTGGACATATTTTGACCTCTACATCGTTGTGAGTGGCTTTTTGAGTTTAAAGACTTTTAATTCATTTAACGTTTGTGAATGTAGGAGCTGCATTCCCCGGCACAGAGACCCACATGGCCCCTGAGGTGGCACGAGGGGATCAACTCTGTGCCAAGGCGGATGTGTGGAGCAGCTGTTGTATGCTACTGCACATGCTCAATGGATGCCAGCCATGGATACGTTACTATTCCCATCCACTGTGTCTCCAGGTAAAAATCTCTTATTTGCTGTTTGTGGAAAATCAGACAGTTACAGGCTGAATGGGACAAAACCACACTTGTGTATTCATCTGTTTTAGATTGTCAATGAGCCTCCGCCTCTGTGGGAGGTGCCATCCAAGTGTAACAACTTCACAGCTAAAGTGTTCAGGGCCGGATTCCAGAAGGACCCCGAAAGAAGAGCGTCAGCAACTGAGCTCAGGAAGAAAACCACCAAGGCCCTCAGAGCAGGTCCATGTACCTTATGATCTTCTAATCATTTAAGTGTGTACAGTTTATATTACATTAGAGTTGTGAGAGCAGTGAAATCATGGCCCACAAACTAAAATGAGTTTAAATCACGATACAAGCATTCAAAGCCTTTAGAGAAAAGCTGCATGTAATCACCAAACACATAAAATTAGCCAAAATAAAGCCCATCTTATCAAAACAGCTTTTTGAGACAGTAATCCAGTAATCCATGCCTTTGTTACATGTAGGCTGGATTATTGTAACGCACTTTATTGTGGGGTTAGTGATGCATCCATTAGGCGTCTGCAGGTTGTGCCAAATGCTGCAGCACATCTTTTAACTGGAACAAAAAAGTCTGAGCACATTACCCCCATTTTAATTTCACTCCACTGGCTACCTGTACATTTTAGGATTGTTTTTAAAATTCTCTTATTAGTTTTTAAATCTCTTAGTGGCCTGGCCCCCCACCTCTCAGAGCTACTACAACCATATACACCTGCCCGTTCCCTTAGGTCCGCCAATCAGCAGCTCCTTAAGGTACCGAAAACTAAGTATAAATTTAAAGGTGACCTTTTGCTGTAGCTGCTCCAAAGTTGTGGAATGATCTGCTCTTGCACGTTACACAGGCCTCTTCTCTTTCTGAGTTTAAAAGTCTCCTTAAAACATATTTATTCGCTGAAGCCTTTGGCACTGTTTAAGGGGGTTGACTCAATTTTTGACTCAACATGTTTTATTTTATTTGCGTTATTTAGTTATTTATTTTATCTTATTTTATCTTATTTTTATTTTATTTTTACTTTGCTTATGCTATTTGCATGTACAGCACTTTGTGAACTCTGGTTTTATGTTAAAGTGCTTTATAAATAAAGATGATTTGGTAAAACAAATAAAACAGATTATATAATATCTCCAAGAGGGAGTATCTCCTGAGGAAAATAAAATAGGACCTGTATCCAAATCCACTTTTTGCCAAAGAAGGGACTCAGCTGTCTATAGATGCCAAGTATTTTAAGCATATTGTGACACTGCAAATTATTTTCTCCACAGTTGGAGGTCTGAGTTCTTGGTCCATGAAAAGCGCCTGTGAAAAACTGTATCATGTCCAGAACCAGAATGAAGACGCTCGCTGCTCTTTGTCCCATCAGATTCAGAATAAACCATCACATACTGGCTCAGCACCTGCTATGTACTGGGTGAGCCCCTGGAGAACTGCAGCAGTAGACGAGGACAGCAACGACTGGTCAGAAGGAAACTCAGACAAAGAATCTGAGTTGGAGACATTTTGCTTAACTGGGGAGTGGGACTCTGAGCCAAAACCACTGCAGGATGATTACATCACAAATGACAAAGACTGGAAGACTGGGTCTGATTCAGAGGTAGATATATACATGGCGGAGGACGAATATATTCAGGAGAAGTGGCTGAAAACTGACAAGGACTATGAGGGGGATTGGGAAGAGGAAGGAGATGAAGAGGAGGAGGAAGAGTGGGATTCTACCGAGTCCACGGAGTATCTTCGTGCTCTCCGAGGCCTTTTCCCTTTACTGCAAAAAAGTCACCAGATAGAAGAGAATTCATGGGGATCAGAAGCAGAGCTGGAATACCTCAGAGATGGTGAGTCATAAAACAACTCATTACTAAAGCCCCGAATCATATTATTATTATAAATGTGGCTCAGATGAGGTTACAGAGCTCTTTGTTCTTCGTGTCATATTCAAAGATACACTTTTAAATGGGACATATTATCCTCTTTCTGTTATTCTGTCATTTATTTGCAGTTACAATGATGGACGCTCGTAGTCTGTTTATGTAAACCTAATCCAAAAATTCCAGCTTCAGACTGCAATAAACACTCGTTTTCATGCATTTTTAAACTCTTGGTTCTGCATGATGTCACAGAGACAAGATATCCCTAATATGGTCATTTCAGGCACACATCCACATGATCTTCAAATGTTTTGTTTATGGGCACAGCTAATCAAACAAAGTCGGTTTAAAGGGACTGGAGCTAACTTGGCTTGTTTCAGACAAGGTTGTCAAAGCCTCATCAGTGTCCGCTAATAACAGAAACTTTTCACATGTTGTCCTTTACTAGATGTGACTAAAGGTACCAGAATCAAGACCCCGTCCCCTGAACCTCGAGATGAACCACCATCCTGCTTCAGCTGCTCTGACACATCGCAGATAGATGCCTCAGAGAAGGTGAGTACCCGTGCACGAGGGATGTAGCCAACCTTGACGTCACTTACTGGTTTGCAAAGTCTTCGCCATTTTAGCGTTTAGAAACCAGACATGACATGACAAGCTTTGCTTAAGGCGCTTCTTCACTGGCTTGAATTTTGAGACTGTTACGCTACGTCCATCTTTTACATAACAAACATGAGCATGCATGCTTCGTGTGTACATTTATGTACAAAATAAAATCCTCCACAAAAGAAAATCTTCTTTCTTATTTTTAGGACTCTGATCACTCGTCTGATGACCTCAGCTCTGGCATCTTTTCCTCCTGCAACAGTCAGACTGATGCGTGCTTGGAGTGGTTAGCTTTAGCCAATCGGCCGTCCTCACAGTGCTTTGAGGGTAAGATGGCAGGGACGCACCTCTGTGCTGATCGAGGGCTGTTGGCAGAATTTTTCTAATGCTCTGACATTTGCAGGTATCGATATCTGGATAGAGGACCCCGAGGGCAAGTGTTTGAGGATACGCGAACGTAGGCGGATCAAAGTGGGCCATGTTGCCATAGGCATTAGTGATCAGGTATGAGAGAGTTTTAAGATGTCCAGAAACCTTTTAGCCATCAGACCGAGGTTTCTGTTTTGTTTCCTCAAAGTGTATTTTGGTTTGCTTTTTTTCTCTTTTCTTATTTCCGGAACAGAAAGTGAAATGTCCCGAAGTACAGTTAAAGAACAAAATTGGGGAAGTTTAGATTTAAATCTGTAACTATCTAATGAAAGAACAAATATACTAAATTATCATTACCACTTTGCAAATACATCTGACACCCAGTCAGCCAGAATCCATATGAATAATTACACCTGTCGCTCAGATCTCAGGGAAAGCCTTCACTTTGGAGACTCTGGACAGGAAGACGGTGTCCTTTGAACGAGAGATCAGAGAGTCTGGTCTGTGGCTTCGCTGTGTTCCTGCTCCTGACAGATGCCAGCACTGGAGGTGGAGAGTCAGAGACGGCAAGCTCGAACTTCGAGAATGAGACGGATATTTTCTGTTCTCTGTTGTTGTTTTGGTCTTTTGCACTAATTTAATTTGTTTTTTCCATTGGGAAAAGCTTTTAAGCACTTTAAAACTTTTCTCAGTGCATTTACACATAGCTCAACATATATAATCCATTTTGACAGAAAAATGGGCAAAAAAGCTTAAACACGGGAAAAACAAAGATACCAATCAAGCACTTTATTAGGAACACCACACTGGGTTCAGGTAGGCCCTCTCTTTGCTACCCAACAGCCTCAGTTTACTTCCTGTGTTGCCAGAGTTGTTCTTCTGGATTCAGACTTGCTGGTTAGGACGACGTCGACGTAGGTCGTCTGAATTCAGTCTCATATTCATAAAACCACATTTAAGATGAAGGAACCATTAGAAGATGACTCCTTCCAGTGTGACTGGTGATTGTTGGTAATATGCTGGCAGAAAGAGACCAAGAAAACATTCCCCATGTTATCCCACTGACACCAGCAGCCTGGGCAGGTTGGCTCATGCTGATTTTGACCTACCTTTTACATGGCGATAGATCCTTGCTGCATTTCTGCTATCTGGACTGTATGTGATAATCTCACCATCCTGTGTTTAGATTAGATTACATGTTTTTAAATCCAGTGAATCACATTATTAACAGGAGCCGTCTGAGACTCCATATTCCTGCAGATCCACCAAGGCTGAAAATTCCCTCCATGCCACACATGAACTGAGTATGCACAGGATCCGTTTTTTGTTTTGTTTTTTTCCTCAAGGAATCCCAACACAATTTCTCATTTTTGTTCTTTTAGTGTGATTTTTTTTATGTATTTTTGTAGCTGTAACACAAAATATCCAATCCTTCAAACAATGGTAAAGGATCCCTTCAAAATCTCCCAGATCCAGACCTGAAATGATGACCACTTTGAGGTTGTGCAAAGTCCCACAGCTGGTAAAGATGCACAAACAAACCGAATCAACTGCAAAAATAAACTGTAATTTGTACTTAATAACTACTTACATGTCCGTTACCTTACCGAACCCCAGTACTTAGCTTATACTGCTGTGTTAAACCAATGTCATAACCTACACCCAGCCTGAGCCGCTCCCTACCAGAAATCCAACAACACATTGTAGGAATCCAGACCTCAGCCCCTGTGTTAGGTCTGTAGTGTGAACACAATATATTGATGAGCACAGGAGTAATATTTCTGCAAAATAAAATGTAAGAGGGATTTACATGTACCTAGCTTGCTCATTATGCAAATACAACAGCTAATATGTGGAGATATGTTGTTTACCTCGTTTTAATAACTGTTAGTTTTGTCATGCTCACCTCTTTCCTTCATTTCAGCAAAGTGTTGTTGACATCTAAACGTTGAGCTCTGACAGGATCATCTCTGTTGTCACTGGTGTTAGCAGAGCAAAGCAGAGGAACGAGAATAAAAGCAAACATTATGGTCCCATTATGGTCAACCATTCAGCACAGCACTGTAAATGAAGCTTCAGAGTTTCTGCTGCACTGGTGCCACGTGATTGGCTAACTGAATAACCACTATCACAAGCAGGTGTTCCTAATAAAGTGCTACTTGAGTGTACAAATAAAAAAATTTTGATTTTCAGGTTAAACTGTTTCTATGTGTTTTAAGTAAGGATACAAGTAGTTTACACTCCAAGGTTATAAACGTGCTTGAATAAGAAATGGTGTTGGTAGGGCTGTAATAGGTTGTGACATCTGTATTTTTTTATTTTGTGTGTTAAGATTGTTTCCCTCTTTCCGTTCTCCTGCTTTTTTTTTTTTCCTTTTATGGATCACTAGGAACAAAAAAAAATCCGTTCTCTGTATCTCTGTTTACTTTCTGATGTGGAAGAAAGAGTTTGTCATGTCATCTGTTTCATTTAGAGTTTAAATGGCATGAAGCTCCTTAAAATGATGTGTGTTTTCCACAATATACAACAAGGCTGGAATCTCTTGGTACTTGAATGTGTCTTACATTTTATATTCTAATAAAAAATGACTCAGAGGCACAAAAGTTGCTGTCTTCTGCTCATTTCCAGCTATTGCCTTTCCCAGTGGTTTCTGACTTGGTGTCATTTGAGAAAGACCAGGATTAGACCAGCTGCACACTGTAAACATTTACAGCACTGATAACGAGGCCCAGCCCTATAAAAACAGATGCTGTTAAACACGTGAGGCTCTTACATATGACCAGGAAGGTGTATGAAAACGGTCGCCTCAGCCTGATCCTGTTCATTCATTAATTGTAATATAGGTATTGATCTTATACAAATTGTTTTTGTACAGTATAAACTGTATTTGATAAATATCAAATATAAAAATGTTTCTGTCTGGGCATGAAATATACAATTTTGTATTATTTGTATTTGAAATAGTTCAGCTAGAGGTTCCCACTGAAGAGAGATTCATGTTATTAAATGAAAGTAACTGTACATGCGACACTCTTTATGACTATAGCAACTAGCTGGCTAACCTTGGCTTGCTTCTCATTGACATCAATGGCAAAAGTGCCATAAACCCAGACCAGTGCTTGCTTTTTGTCCTTGTGTGGTGTTAACTGTTTGTTGACATTGCTAATTAACAGACTTTCTACCCTAAGGTTAGCTGATGATCTCACTGTTAATGCTGTGAACAGAAGAGTGGTATTCAGACAAGGTTCACATGAACAAGCACAGCCATCTTTAAACTTTTTGTGGAAAATTCAAACTGACTCACTGATGTAAAGGTCACTACAAAGTCCCATTTTTTAGTTATGTTACAAACCCTTTAAACTACGAATAAAAGATGCTCAATAATTTATTATTAGACTTTTTTTTAATGTATTGCTACTGTAAGGCCCACAAAGTGTAAAAAGATATATGCTTCAGAAAGTGTAGTTGACGTGGAAGTGCCTTAAATATACATTCTTTCTAATGACCAGCAGGGGGCGACTCCTTTGAATGCAAACACACTTCCTGAAGTTTTTCCTTCCTTGATCTGTGCCCTCAGTAAAGTCTTAGCTGGTTGTGCTATGTGCTTATGAGCACAGTCAGCTAATTTTAAGTCATACTGAAAAACAACATGAAGTTTCCTCTTTGGCTCATGACTTGTTAATCATAAGATGGCAATCGTTGGCCTGTGGTGTCCACTTTTTTCAAAATACCAAGATGGCAACAGTAAAAACAAAACACTCATCTTGAGTCACCAGCGCTTCACTAGCCAATGGGTGATTACGATGACTACACCCATCTTTTATATACAGTCTACAATAAGGCCTCACATTTCCAGCTTGGTGCTTGAGGAATGTGAAGCTTCTGAGTTTTCTTTAAACATTCCTCCAATAGCAAACACAGCCAATAATAATTGCAGACATCAGGTGCTGTTAACTGCTGACAAGTGTGATTAATTACCATTCTAAAAGTTAAACCATAAATGATTAAAGACAGTGGTTGTGAGACTTGCAGACAATGAATTTATTCATGATAGCCTGCAGCCTTGGACTAATCATATAATAGATAAATGCTAGCATTTCTGTGTCAGCAATTTGAATTAACACAATTAAAATAAGTCAGGATCTAAAAAGAAATGTCAGGATGTCTCTTCAATAGAGTCCACAGGAAGGATTTCACTGGTTCAAGTCTTCAAAAAAAATGCCATTAATCAGATTATGAAGAACGAGATGGACAGTAAGGCCTAAAAGTTGGGATCAGCCAGGATCTTGAGTCCCGGCATGGAAAAACGGGCCTCTAAACAAATAAATGTTAGAACTCTCCACCTCTCTCACACAATTGGAAAGAGTGCTGGAGAGGCCTTCGGTGACCCCAGTGATCACTAGGTTTTACTCAGAAAATGTGCTTAAAAGTAAAAGCAAATTAAACATCCATAAAGATGAAAAACGATCAAAAAGTAAATCAAAATGACCACAAGCAAACATAGAGGAAAAACAATAAACTAGAAACAGATTTTTCTAATGTTGTGTTTCTGTGTTTTGTTTTTTTGACTCCCTATAGTCCTTGTGTTTATGTGTGGATTTTTTTATTTATTGGTGTCTTTTTAGGGTTATTTATGTTTATTCATGGCCCCATGTACTTGTTGGGGATCTCATGGATCGTTTCCGCTTGACTTGTATGCTTTTTTGCATGTCTTTGTGGTTATTCATGTCATTTAATCGTTATTATCATTGTCTCTTTTGTGGCCAATTTCTGTTTCCCTGTAGTCATTTCTCGTCGATTAAAAAAGGGGAAAAAACAGAAAAACTATGAGGGCCCGGTTCTCAGTGTCTGAAACTTGAATAAACTTGTCTACGGCTCACTTCCTCGACATTTTGTACACTGTGCGCACAGGGCTCTGCCGACACGCTGATTGGACCGCGGCGTCATCTGGGCGGGTTATCCGTTACACCATGCGTGCTACGATTGGACGCGGTATGAGAGTGGGAAGTGCCCGTACGCCGGTGTCTCCCTGGTTGCGCAAGACGCCATTTTGGGGTGACAGTGAGAGATAACGGAAAGATCGAGAAGCTGTCGTTTTAAAGGTAATAACCCACATAAACTCGCTTGTGTTTTGCCTGTAACGCCATTTATTGTACGGCGATTGTCGCGCGGTACCAGCGATTCGATTTAGTTTCGCCTGAGCATGACGTCACGAGGTTCTTTCTCAACTGTGACGCGGCATTTAGCTAACGGCTGTTAGCTTAGCGAGCTACCGTGTATCAGCTCTTTTAATGTTCACGCCACAGAAACCAGGCCTCAGTTTTCCAGGTGGATTTCGTAGCAGGTCGTCGTTATATGTATTAATAATATATGCTGTAACCGGCAGTGGTCTTTAGACCGTTGACGAACGGTGTCGCCTGTTCGTCGCAAGTTAGCATATGCTAGGAAAACTAGCTATCTAGCTGAAGCATCCGCCCTTAGTGAAGCGAACTGTATCCTGTTTCGAGTGCTGGTAACCAGGTAAAGAGACCAGAAAACTTCAGACTTTTCACAGAAAATCTGCGCGTTCACATAGCAGAACGTTTCAGCCTTTATTGACACGTACTGATATGAACTTTAACATTAACTTAGCTTGACCTTATAGTTGAAAGCTAGCGTCTTGTGACGGCTCACTCGTACAGGAACATTATCCTAACCTGCTATTGCAGAGTTTTCTAGCTGGAACAGGCCTCTCTTATCTTTTCATCAGTTAGCTATTCGCTTTATCCATGGTTGTACAGCTTAGCCTCAGGATATGCGATTTTTCTGCTGTTAAATAATTGACACATAGGCAGTTTTAACACTTCTGTAGTGTAGAAGTTAATGGCTGATATGGACGGCCAGAGTTAGCTCTTAACTTAGAGTCGTAGACGAAAGCCTCAATCATTCGTTTGTGTAAACATTTAACTTGTTCTCCTCCGTGTGTCACACAATGTACCTCTTTTTTTCGACTAAATATACAGCTGTCATCGAACTGCTCTAATGTGGTGTGCCTCTACGAACTGACTAACGATAAAACGACGGTAAATCAGTCCAGATGTCAGCTGTTTTCTCTATGATACATTTTCCCTGTGTTCACTTCCTCTCACCATACTGCACTGAAACCGATTAACAGCAGACCTTACACTGTCTTAACCCTGTCTCTGTCTCTGCTTTGACAGCTTCATCACCATGGGGAATGTATTTGCAAGCTTATTCAAAGGCCTGTTTGGCAAAAAAGAGATGAGGATTCTAATGGTGGGGCTGGATGCGGCTGGAAAAACAACTATCCTATATAAACTCAAACTCGGAGAGATAGTCACCACCATTCCCACCATTGGTATGAACATTTACATCTATCACTCCAGTGTCATTGTAAAGAAGCTGTATTTTTAGACTGCTATGAGAAGATTGTAAGTTGTTAGTTATTTCCCATTGTTATTTGAGAGGACAAAAAAAATCCTGTTCAGCAGATCTTCAGGTCTTTTAAACATTTGACTGTTAATTTGTTTTAATTACTAGGGATACACTGTTACGGAACTTAGGGCTATGAATAATATATCTACTTTTTGTGTTTATTTTTATTTTTTTAATTGCAATTTACTTCTTACTTTGTTTCAGGGGAAGTAATTAAATCATAATTAAAATTAACTGATCTATTTTAAAGTCTTTAACCAGGAGTGATGTAATAAATATTGGCCACAAAGGCAGGTGAATGCCATTACCAGTCAACAGGGTGACCAATCATTTTGTAGCTTTAAGCAGTTATGGTAATTTTTGATTAGTGTGGTTTTTTTTTGGGGGTTTTTTTGCGAGGGTCCAAGTTTACTGTGTTTTGGTCTACAGCAGCCAGATGTTTCCTTATGTCCGATTTTTGGGACATTTCATTTTAACAATGGTTTAACAAAGAATAAGTGATAAAATGAGAGTAACTGAAGACCTTTTTTTGATTAAAATGCAGTCAGGAAATGTTGACTTTAAAAATAAAAAAGTCATATTAGGAACAAACAGTGGAAAAAAAAAATATGTAGAAATCTTTACCTGCGTGTAGTGTTTGCTATCGAGTGGTCCAAAGCCTTTTAGTGACTCATCTATGTTTCCTCTCCTTCTTTTTCTTTTTTTTTTTTCCTTTTTCCAGGTTTTAATGTTGAAACTGTAGAATACAAGAACATCAGCTTCACAGTTTGGGATGTGGGCGGTCAGGACAAAATCAGGCCGCTGTGGCGCCACTACTTCCAGAACACTCAAGGTGAGGTGAAAGGGGGTGTGCAGTGGCATTATCTTAGCTGGCAGTTGTGTCAGTGAGCATTACTGCCCGTAGGTGGCCTCGTTGTAGAGGA
The DNA here is from genome assembly GCF_963969265.1 of Rhamphochromis sp. 'chilingali'. Classification (NCBI taxonomy): domain Eukaryota; kingdom Metazoa; phylum Chordata; class Actinopteri; order Cichliformes; family Cichlidae; genus Rhamphochromis; species Rhamphochromis sp. 'chilingali'. The sequence goes on from NC_137950.1 coordinate 27,447,407, forward strand.
TATTAAAGAGACCAATGACTCACATGCCATTGTTCCATTCTCAAAGGGCGTATTGTGTGACTCCTCTACTGTTTCCTGATGTGTAACTCATCAGAATGTATAGCCTATGCTGTCTTGTGTTTGCCAGTCATGATCCGGCTTGTAAGCAAACTTAAGTTGAACATTTTGTGGTATCTTTAATCTGCAGAAATTTATTGTGATTGAAGCCACCTTATTTGCTGCACTGCCATCAGTGCTCCTGTGGTTTCCCTGCATGCATTAGATGAACATCACCTTCCACATACTGAGCACCCAAGTGTGAAACTAAATGTGTCAATCATTTCAGTGATGATCTAAGACGCAGCATCATTTAACAAACAGCATGTCTGACTACAGAATTTTCTTCTACAGCAAACAAGGAAAGTTGTGTTTGGGTTAGAGTGCCGAGTATTGGTTAATGATTTCGTGATTAAGGTGACAGAAAATCTTTCTTTCCATCATTTTTCCAGGCAAAAAGATTAAGGCTCTATGCAAAATTAGGCCTGTGGACCATCTCAATCTAGTCTGTCCTTAATGGTCTAGCCTCTCCCCAAGAAATGTTAAAAACAAACAAACAAAAAAAAGTAAAAACACATGATACTTCATTTTTTTTATGATGACCTGTTATATCTTCACTCTAATGGTAAAGTTCTTAGCATGCAAGTGGCTTTTTTGACAATCTAACAGAAAATTCTGTTTAAAGTATGGCCCTGTTCTTACATTATCTAAGTCAGTATTGTCTTCTGGGGGCGTGGGGGGGGGAGCTGCCCATCACTGTTTTAGGTTTTTAACACTGACTGTTTTTACCCTGTAGAGACGTAATTTTCTCTGTCAAATGTGTCATGGTGCTGTGATGCCCTTAATGCTCAGACAAAGTTATTGTATTACAACTGAAATGCTTAGAATATCTAAAAATTGAAATTGTCTCTATCAGTTCTGTCAAAAACATAATGAAAATGGCCATTCTGAATTATAGCTTGATATCTTTATCCCGACATGAAGAGAAAGTCCAAACAGTGATAAATCTCAGTCAGGCCTCCACATTTATGACGTCTTTCTGTCCGAACATCGTGAGTTAAAATGAGTTTGTACAACTTTGTAATAATTAGTAAACATGAGTAGAAAGTTGCTGGTGGTGTTGTGTGAAATGTTCCCAAGTTACTGCTTCGCTGTTAGCTTCCTCTGCACTATGAAAAACAGAGAACTGAATAGTTCAGACCATATAGCGGATTTTTGTCTCTGATATCTGATCCAGGTTCTGTAGATAGAATTAACCCAATATCTAACCAAAATATCAGATTGGCGTTAACCTAAAAAATGCGTAATTATCTATCGCTTAAGGTAATAAAGAATCAACCCTCAAAGCCAAGAAAAACCAGCATTCCTGTTCTTGATCATGATCCCTCAGCTGAACACCAGCTGAGTCTCAAGAATCCTAAATTTCAGGCAAACTGACCAAATTAACAGCATCACTGTGTCTTGTAGATATTCCTTTCATTTTTGTGTCCTTCACATCTTCACAGAGTCTGTAATGTAACAGGTCAGTGAGGCTGCATACAGATTCTAGCTTCACAAACAAATAGTATCTCAGTTATAGACCGGAGCTGAGCATGTGATCACGTCGTCCCCTGTTACATGAATATAAAAACATCCTGTTTGTACATTCGGTGAGCTGTGGGTATGATGAAACATTTCCTCAAACAAGCTGGCATACAGATCAGGAAGTGTGCTTCAGCCATAGGACATCTAACAAAATGACCTCAGTTTTCTTGGCTTTGTCTTTATTTTTTGTGTTAAATTTGAAGCAGGAAAACATCATTCAACACTGTTGTACTTTCATCCATCCATTCGTGTCATGAAGCTTTTTTTTTTTATACGGTCATTAAACTGTCGGTTGTCTCAAAATACAGCTTTCACATGATCTATGACAACTGAAAATGATTTGGCAGCTTTAAGTCATAAATTAATCTGTACTGAACTTAACAAATGACTGATGTGTTTAACAGCTTCTGGATTTAATATATTCTCACAGTCAGCAGACCTGCAGCTGCCAAATCACAAATTATTACTCATACTTTTTTTTTTTTTTTTAATGCCCACTCTACTGTTTTGGGGATTAATAAATGGCCAGGAGAGCTGGTCCAGACTGAATTATTACTGGAACAGAGTCAGAGCTTTTTATCTGGGACAATAGAGCACGTATTGTAACCAGAATATAAATGAAGACATGTTTCTGCATTTTTTTTTTTTTTTTTTATGCTGTGTATTTTTTATTTTTTTATTTTTTTGTATGCAGGGCTCATCTTCGTGGTGGACAGCAACGACAGGGAGAGGGTGAACGAGGCGAGGGAGGAACTGTCCAGAATGCTTGCTGAGGACGAACTCAGAGACGCCGTGCTGCTTGTTTTTGCAAATAAACAGGTGAGTTTGCGTTTCAGACACACGTAGAGCCAAGAAAGGAAATGAGCCTCAAATTTACTTCTCAATTGGTTTGGATGAAAAAGCTTTCAGATATAAAGATCAAGACTTTATTTGTACAGGACCTTTCTTTAATTAAAAAAAAAAAAGAAGCCTCTGCTGGTTCAGAGGCAGAAATACAAGTATCAAAATGGTGTGAACTTCCACCTTAAATGTTTCCCTGTCGGGGATTTATATACTTTGAGATAGGACTGGGGAGCGTGTAGCTAGCCGTGTTAATGTGGGCAGGCAGAAATATCAGGCGGCCATATTGTGGGAGACAAAATCCATAAATTGGTGCATCCTGCTACTAACCTGAAGGTTGCTGGTTTGAGGCCCTGTACTTGACTCCTGGCAAAAATAAGCCAAAAACAATAACCTGACAAAACTAATATTTAAAAAACGAATGCAGTCCATATGTAGAAGCTATTTCATTTTTATTTTTTTACAATGAAGAACAGCTGTCACTGCAGGATCAACATCTGCACATTGATTCTCTATTCTGAAACCTGCCCTGCGGTAGGTCACATGTATTGAGAAGAAAAAGAAAGCATTGATTAGATAAGGAGCTTTGTTAAATGTTAGGCTGCTGTTGGGAAGCATTTAAGTAACAAAGTGTTGCAGGTTACCTTTGTGGTGGCCATCTTGTTTTCCCAGTAAAGAGGAAGCCTGCCTCAATTGCAGCTCTTTTATAGGCCAGTCTGTATTAAGAAGGTGTGTCTTGAGAGTATTTAAAGGGAGCAGGAAATGGATTGGGAGCCATTTTGAGAAGTTGCTGTCTGCATGTGCATGATGTTGGCAAGAGATAATAAAACAATTACTTTAATTAAAATAGAGTGAAGTCTGATGTTTCCCTCACCGCCCCTCACTGTGTAACAGCTGCTCATTCATTTTCTTTGTCAGAACTCTGTCAGTCAAGAAAAATGCAAATGATGATAAATCTCAGACAGATTTAATAGAAGTAACACCTTTTTTTTTCCTCCCTAAATGAACCGTGACTAAAACCGCTACAAACCACTTTGTTACTGATCTGTTGAAATCTTAAATGTGCTAACCAATAGACCTAACCACAGACATCAGTGACAGCGGAGAAAAACCAACAGGATATCGTCTCATCTACCTATCAGAACAGGTCATACGTTTGTTTCGGCAGGTTCCTCAGTTCATGTAGATTCCAATGTTCATCTGGTGTTTTGTGTCTGCATGCTCTGTGTCAAGTTCACACCTTTGAAGCTTGGCTGTGTTCAGTTAGCAGGGGGTTCTGTTCAAAATCTTGCAGAGAGGCTGTTGTTGGTCCGTCTTTGCAGACTTTCTGGTCTGTGTGCAGATTTTAGCACAGTATAAGTACAGGATGTGAGGGAACCAACAATTGATTAAATACAAAACTTTCCATTGCTTCTGGCAGGTGTGCACACTTTCATGAGGGTTTGAGCATGTTCAAGGCCTCAAAAATGGAATTCATTACTATTAATTATACTACTATAATAATACTATTAATAACGGCAGCATAATAAAACTTGTATTAATATAAAGTAGTGTATTAATAGATCCCTATAGTAAAATAATAAAATCCAAATGTAAATATTAATAGAAATATGAAACTTAAATCAGTATTACGACTACTACTAAGGATCATTCAGTAAATGAATAATAAATGAGCCTTAGCACATTCAGTGTTCAGGCTGTTGTGAAAACAACTCCCATGATCTGTCACCGCATTATGACATCACTAGATGTTTATTGGCCCCCACCATCATCTATTCTGGATAACCCTCCTCTCTGACTCTGAGAATGATAAAAATAAGATTATTTAATATCACCTGAAACAAATGACTTATACTCAAACTCAGCAGGAAAGTTTTACTGAGAGCCGATCCCCAAACACTTGTATTGGACTGGAAGTTTTTTTTTGTTCTCCCCTCAGCCACTGCTGTAGCCCCCTAGTGGCCATTAAAGAGAGTGCATGATTAAGGCACTTTCACATTGGCTGAATTGTTCAGAAGCTTTTCTACTGTTGATGGAAGCTTGTGGGATTTTTGGTTCAGATGGTTAAAAATGGTTAGAACTGCATCATAACTGGCTGTTTCCTCTCCCTCTAGGATCTCCCCAACGCCATGAACGCTGCAGAGATCACAGACAAGCTGGGCCTGCACGCCCTCCGCCAGCGCAGCTGGTACATCCAGGCCACCTGTGCCACCAGCGGAGACGGCTTGTATGAGGGCCTCGACTGGCTCTCCAACCAGCTGAAGAACCAGAAATGATCCATTCCAGCAGTTTTGAATTATTATTTTTTCGTTTGTTTGTTGTTTATTTTTTTTCTGTTTCGACACAGCGGCAGCACCGGATTCAGGCCCCCCTCTGCGCCCCTCTAACTCCTCTGCCCTGGCTCTTTCTTTCAACGCCTTCCTCCTGCTTTCTCTTCCTCCTCGTCCGTACTCTTGGGGCTCTAGCCTGTGCTGCTTGTGTGTGTGCGTGTGGCTGTGGGTGTGTATGCCTGTGTGGGTGTGAAGGCGTCTCTGTGTATGCTGGCTGGGATCGGGAGTAACCCTGGCGTGCCTTTTACACACCTCCTGTGGAATCAGCAGTCTGGTTTTCAAGCTCTCTCTCTCTCTCTCTCTCTCTCTCTCTCTCTCTCTCTCTCTCTCTCTCTCTCTCTCTCTCTCTCTCTCTCTCTCTCTCTCTCTCTCTCTCTCTCTCTCTCTCTCTCTCTCTCTCCATCCACCAAACTCAGTCTCTGCCCTGCTCGGCCTACCCCCCTCCTCACCTAATCTGTCTTGCACGCCCCCCCCCCCCCCCCCCCCCCCCCCCCCCACCATGACCCTGTTCTGCCCCGCCCTTACTCTTCAGAGGAAGCACGGTTTTCATACGGCAAAGAAAGAGCAAGGGTGCAACCCCCCACTCCTCCCTGTAGAATATATCTATGTTGACTAGAAATGCCCCCCTCCCTCCCACCTTCAGTGCTTAGGTGTTCATTTTAATCTGATTTTTGAGACCTCAAACCCACCAAGAGATTCAGTAAATTGCATCTTAACCTGTATCAGGTCGAAGCAAATGGAAAAAAAAAAACAAAAAATGGAAAATTTAAAAAAAAAAAAAAGTAAGAAAAGAGAAAATCCCATCCTTGATCATTCTGGTGTCATCTGAAAATCATGCTGTTTGTTTTATTAATATTATTATTATATTGGAATATAAAAGATTATTCTTAGCAATGGTTCTCCAGTGAACACTACCTTTCTCCCCTCCCACCACTAAGTGAGAGCGTGAAGCACAAAAGAAGAGAAAATTAAAAAATTAAACTCTACGAGAATATGCAATTCTTGACTTTGGGTTGCTGGCGTTTAAATCCTGGGATTAAATTAGGATTTTCCTTTTTCCTTTTTCTTTTTTTTTTTTTTTTTTGGAGATGACCTTCAGTGTTTCCATGCCAGATACAAGGTGTTGGACATTTCGCACACTTCAGACTGAGGCAGGTGTCCTAATACATTCACAGGCGTCACATGTTATTCCTTTAAAGAGATGTTACATTTTTTTTTCTGTAACTAGTTTTAGCATTTCTATTTGTACTTTGACTGCTGAACCAAATGCATTTGAGCAGTATGACAAATCCTGTATATGGAAGTAGAAAGTGCATCCTCGAGGGCCTCAGACGAGTTTTTTTCTTCTCACCAACGGTTGGCACATTTATTTTGAAAGTCTGAAAGCATCCAGCTGTGTGTGATTTTTTTTTTTTTTTTTTTTTTTTTTTTTTTTTTTTTTTCTCTCCTTCCTGGTCGGGATGAAGGATTGGCACCAAAAAAAAAACAAACCATGATAAAAAATAAAATAATGAAGGCTCTCTATAACTGTGAACGGTCCAGACGTCTGGGTGTTTACAGGCAGAAAGACCAACACAGTAAGTACTCTGTCGGAGGCTCGTCGGCGAGCTGGAAGGACTTGGTGGTAGACCTGTTGAGGGGAATGGGTGTGCAGTTAGCTGGTCGTCCTCAGTGTTGAACCATGGGGGTTAGAGCTGGCACTTCTGTCAAGAATGATTGTAAATCTGTAAGTTCCCCTATAAACTGTTTCTGTGGGGATTTCCTGAACACATTAATAAACATGATTTGATCCAACAGCTGTTGGAGAGGCTTTTTATTTTCTCATGTGTTACAGTAGTGGATCTTTGCATTAAACAAGGTTGTAATAATGATGCAATCCCTGTGAAAGTTCAGGCCTTAGATGGCGCCCAAATCTGGTCAGCTTTGTTTTTTTTGTCCACATGGTTCACAGTGTGGTGGTGCACACTACTAGTGTTTAACAAGCAGGAGATCCAGAGAAGGGATGCAAATCCCTTGGAATTTTTTTCTCCAGGAAGGGTGTTTGGTGGGTTTTTTGTTTTGTTTTTTAAATGTGGAGCTACTCAGATGACTTGCTCAACATTTTTCTGGTGGTTTTATGGGCACAATTATTCATTTCAAGTCATACTAAGTAAAAACAAAGCTCATTTTTTGAGTTATGCTGATTATTACAGTTAGGAGGATAAACCACACTATGCTCGATGGCTAACCTTTTCAGTTGTCATAAAGCGAGGAAATATCCATAGAGGCCAAAACCTTTTTGCAAACGAGTTTGTTTTTGCTGTCAAATTAAACGTTTTAATATGGGGTCTATGGAGGTAAGGATGAGTTGCAATGCAGGCAATCTATTCTCCAAAGTTAAATTTCACCTAATTTAAATATTTATGTAAAGTAGGAGTGATTGATATATTTTATCTAAAACATATGACTCTGCAAACTGAAGGTGATGTTATGCTGTCAAAATGTGTTGATGACTGTACAGAGGAGGGTTCCTGTCATTGATGCAAAATAAAGGAAACGCGTCTTAATATTAATTCATTCAGTTTGGCTCTCCTGGCTCTCCATATAGTAAAAACGTCTGTCTGCTGAAGTGGCTGCTGGCTGCAGAAACACTAACCAGGAAAAGAAAGATATACTAGGTTGTTTTCTCTTCAGGACAGCGTTTCTGTTCCTGTTGGGTTTACTCAGACGCACTTCTTAAAATTTTCTTTCGCCAGCACAAAGTCTGCGTTTGACTGAACTGTGGGAATTCTTAATCTATCAGGAAATAACAGCAAACCTTTCTAAAAGAGAAGAGAAAAAGATTTAATAAATGAAGTTGCTGCATTCATGATGTGAAATTACTGTGAAGGCACAGGTTTGCATAATTACCTTGCAGAGGCAGAAGTGTTTCCTTTAAGTTTAAACATGAATTTGTTTATGAAATTTTAACTTTGATTGTTGAATGTCTTCTTTAAACTGTTTCTTGCTCTGACAGCAGTCTGTAAAAATGTAACCAGGACTAAACTGCTGGTTAAACTTTGAACAGAAAACTCCAGCCTCCAGATTTAACCTCTAGGTGGAGACAAACATACACAGTCACGTACATGCAGGCCTACTGCAGACTAGAGTTCCAGTCTGAGTGAGAATGAAACTATAAAATAGAAGCTATTGGTCATAAGTAAGGCAGAAAAAGCATTTTGGTGTCTGGTAAAAACAAACAAGCAAAAAACAAAGTTTTTATTAGTTTATATGAAACACAAAAAAGGCCCAGATTGTTCATTTTTATTCGCTATTAAATTTCAGATGTTAAAATATCAAAATAATAAAAACTAAAGTGCCCAAATCTGTTTTTTTTTCTAGCCAGTTATTTTCTTGACTAAATTGTGAGATAATTTATTCATATATATTTTTTTAAAAAGTTCAACTTTGATAAATGAAGCAAAAATACTACTTTAAAATATAAAAGCCTTGTATATGCAGTAAATGAAAATAAATCAATCCTGAAACTGCTGGATGAAGTTGGATGGAACCTTTAAACCAGGGGTCCCCAATCCCAGTCCATGAGGGCCGGTGTCCCTGCAGATTTTAGATGTGTCCTTGATCCATCACAGCTGATTTAAATTGATAAATTGCCTTCTCAACATGTCTTGAAGTTCTCCAGAGGCCTGGTAATGAACTAATCATGTGATTCAGGTGTGAGATCTAAAACCTGCAGGGACACTGGCCCTCGTGGACTGGGATTGGGGACCCCTGCTTTAAACAGTAAAGGCAGCCAATCAGTGACTTTTAATATTAAACCAGCAAAGATTTCTGGTTCCCGCGTGGACAAAGAAGGCCACGTTTTCTTGCTCTTCTAGTTGGGCCTCTGCTCTAAGAAGATTAAAGAGACTTTTCTGGCATACAATTAATGCAAAAAGATGCAAAATAGCTACAGATAAACAGATGCAATGCAAACACAACGACACTCAAAAGTGACCACAAAATTATCCAAGCTAACTATAGTGCTACAAAGAGCTACTTAGAGACACAAAAAACTGCATAGAGCTATAAACGAGCCAAAAAAGGTGCAGAATAACTAAAGTAATGCAAAGCAACAAAACCTGGGTTACACAACTGCATGCAAAATGAGCAGAGAGATGCAAAAAGCAGACACAAAGTAAGGCAGAGCAGACAAAAAGGCCCAAATGATCACAAAGTGACACGAGGATAAAAATATCACAATGAGACAGAAAGAGAGAAAATAATAACAAAACTGATGCAAAGTGATTTAAAACGATATAAAAATGCAGAGATGATACAAAACATCTCCATAGAGATGGAAAATTCTCAAAACAGATACAAAATACTTAAAATAAAAAAATGAGACCTCACAACTGGGATGCACAGAGGCACAAATAACCACAAAGTGACAGGGTACGGGAAAGATGCATAAAGGAAGTAAAACTAGACGTGGAAAAACTGCAGAGACACTCCCAAGGGACGTGTGAAATAAGTAAAACTATAGTAAAACAAGAGGCTCTGGATGCAAAATGACCATTTGATCTATGAATCATGGGTAAAACTACCCATCAAAAGAGATTTCTCCTCAAATTCTTTCCTTTTACCTGAGTCCACCCTGCTTTACTGGCTCAGAATATTCTGTGTTCAGGTTTGATTCTGTACTCTCTGCTTTATGTAAGTGTCTTGGTATTTTCCAGGAGAAATAAAAATGGCACAAGAGTTCATGAACCCGGAAGGTACAGACATGTTTAAACTGTTTTTTTTTAATCCGTAAACGGCAGCAAGGGCCTCGGCGAGGGAGGGGGAGGGGCCACCGTGCACACCTGACGCACTGGCTCCTCCCCCTCTCACCTCTTTAGCACACATACGCAGTTATCGGCTTTCTGTTTGGCTGCCGTGGGTTAGAAAAACGCGAAGCTCAGCATCAGAGTAGGATATTAACAGTATGGTTGACAGCTGAAACCCGCCAACCTAACAGACGGAGTTTACAGGTAAGTCTTCAAAGATGGTAGCTGGTTGTCAGAACAGGTGCAGGCTGGTTTTGTAGCACGTATGAAGCTTTATCTTAAGTCAAGGTGTCAGCCGAACTCGGCCGAATTGGCTCAATTTAAACTAATTACGTATGTGTTTAATTAGACGGACACTTTGTAAAGACACTTGTACCATTTTTTTTTCTTTCGTGGTTTCATTAAAGAGTTCTGGCGCCGTGCCTAGAACTCACCTGTGTCGGCTTGAGTTCGGGCCTTATTGGGGCTTCCAGGGTGCACAGCTCGTTATTTATTGTTTGCAGATGCGGTAAGAAGCGCGATGTGTCGAGAGAACTCAAAGATTCCTGAGTCCATGCTTGAAGGCTTTAAGGTGGACTTGAGAAATCAGTTTATTTACCTAACAAACAAATATTTCCCAAATAATGTTAAAATGACTCGTATAGTCAACCGAACTTGACCGAATTGATCACTGTTTTTGTCTTAATGAAATACAGCTGTGTTCAATTGGACTGATGTTATAGGAAAGCACGTGGGCGATTATCCCACAGTTTGACTATGGAGTTCTGTGACGGCGCTTACGCCTCACCTGTGTTAGCTGTGATTTGGGACTTAATTGCTGCTGTCAGTTTGTACAGCTGGCTCTCTTTTCATTTACAGATGTGATAAGAGGCTGTGAGCTGACCCAAACATTCCCCGGGATAAGCTTTAAGGGTTTGAGTGTGACTTGTGAAATGAATTCCTTCCCTTGAGCGCACTGTGATTTCGCCAATAAAAGATTACATCTAGGGATGGGTTTAGCCGAACGTGGCCGACTTTATCATTGGCCTGGTTTCAACTAAATAACTGAATGAATTGGACAAAATAAACACGTTTAAGACACTTTTCTTAATTTTAGTATTAAGTTCTAGCGCTACATCTGTACCTCACAGGTGTTACGTTTGCTGGCAGTTTCACTGACGCCTACAGATAAATGTGTCACATTTCTTAACATAAGGTCGAAGCTTTAATGGGAAATTATGAAACAGTGTTTCTTAGTTGGCGGATAAACGCCTACACTGCCAATCAGTGATAAGTGTTTTCCCTCCATGTGTCGGCATGTTTCAGGTACTGCATCTACAAGAGGAGCCTTATCATTGGCCTACTGTAAACTGTACTGTTGGATTATAATTCATTCCGACTTTTAGTAGTTGTAAAGGAAGTTGGACTTATTTATCCTAATAAATCAATCAATAAAATGTCATTTTCACAAGTTAAATCATTACAAGTGAGAGATTTCATAGAACGAGTATATTGCAATGTGTGTCAATGATAAATGATCAATCACATCTGAGGTAGACCTAAATGTGGCAAAAAAAAAAAACCCTTAAAAGTCAAGTCTTAAACTGTGAAATGAATAATTTTGCCACTGGTGAAGCATTTATTCGAGGGAAATTTGATTATGGAGAAACAGGGTCACTACTTCGCTAATAAAATGGGATGATTTGCCCCTTATTAATAAGGAATGATACAAAATCAGATATATTAAACTAATGAGCTTCAGAGGTTTGAGACTTTTATCTGTTAGATATTTTAAAGACCCCAGAAAATTGTTGCCGAATGAATTATGAAAATTAGCCAGATTTAAACTGTTATTTTAGTAGTAATCAGTCTGCAGCTGATACAGTTAAACTGCTCTGCTGTATTGTGAGAAGGCCCTTTCTTAACAGTGAAGTCAATCAGACGTGACTCGGTGAGGGTTTGTTTCTTTTGCAGTCTGAAATGAATACTTTGATATTTTAATGTGTAACTCGGGTTTGTGGTACTTTATTTGTAGTGATGGGGATTTTTCGCGTGCACACACGCCATTTCAAGCAGATGAATAGTGTTGGCAGCCCTTGACTTGAAGTTGCAGATTTCATTCAGCTGCTTTGAGGTCCACCGGTGCTTTTCTTCTTTAAACGCGTGTACACCTGTTCACACATGGCTCTTTCAAACTGGGGAGATTTTGCACCACTAACCGCTGCACACTGGGTGTCTGTGTTTGAACAGGGCAGTGTTATTGATCTGCTGTTTTGAGAATAAAGGCAATGTTCGGATACCCCGGCTCTGATGTAAGGATGGTGTTTTTTTAAAAAACCTGCAGACTGGCAGCACAGCTCGTCACCTGCTACGCGATCTGCATGGCAATAACAAGGAGACAATAAACCCAGTCAGTGTGCTCTGGGTTCATTGTGTCTGTACAGCGTAGACATTCAGGGCTTTTCTGAGAGAGGACAATGTCTAATTGTTCGAATATGAATCATAAAAAATGCGTGTCAAAAGTGACGAGTCAAGTTTTCAAATTGGAAACAAACCTTGTTTCGAAGGCCTTTAATTGGCAGCTTGGCATAATTTTAAAATGAGAAATCTGATAAATGACAGGAGCGTGATAAAATTCAGATCAAATCTGAGGTGTAAAACTGACAGCAGCGAGGTGGTGGAGCAGGTTTACTGCCGATGGTACAATTGATGGTGGTTTGCTTGAAATGTCATGAAGCAAAACTCTGAACCACAGCGAACCTCGCAGTGAGAGCAGGGGAGACTTCTAGGCTGCTTCAAACTAGAGACGGTGTGTATGAGAGCTGTGATGGTGGAAGTAATAGTGAAATCTTATTTTGGGATAAAATTGTAAGGTACTGCAATGCTTCCTTTGTTGCGTCCTTTAGCAGAGGATATACTGGATCCTCCTTAATGCAAGGAAAAGAGCTGATGCCATCCAATAGTACATATGTTCGCTTTCTTACAGTGATCAGTGACACAGATCATGCAAATGTTAATTTGCAGTTTTGTTTGGTTTCGCTTCCCTTTCATGCTGTGACCCACTGATATGGTTTCAACCTTAAAAATTAGTATTAGTTTTAACCTGAATTTAAGTGTTGCATGAATTAATTGAACTTCAGGCACAGAAAGCTTAAATGAAGGCAGGAGCTGCTCTCGATCATCATTTCTATTTATTTGAAATTACAGCTCTGGCAGTGAAGTGGTATTTTTCACCAGTGGCTCAGGAAAGCCAGTAAAAACTCAGTGGGTAAAGTATCGAAGATTCACCTCCTGGATTTTAGTTTGACGTCAGCAACATGCAAGCGCAGAAAGATTCTTTTCTTTTTTGTTTTTGTTTCCTCACGTCTTTAGGAGTTATCCTTCTCACCTTGATCTCATGACTTTTTTTTTTCATCATGATCAAGGAAAAGTGTTTAGGAGAAGCGTCACAGGTATATTTGTCTGGTCGGTTTGCTGCAGACGGCTTTTTGCACGACACTTTTTGGACCCGTTGGCAAACTGATGCAGAATTATTAAAGTGAGATGTTGCCTGATGTGACTGAATGTGCTCTGGCAGATTATCATTTAAGGAGAAAAGATCGGTTCACTAAAATAAAAATAAACTAGATTAGACGGAGCAACAGAAAGTTGTATCTGATGGTTCAACATAAATCTTGGAAGAAGTATGGAGGAAATGTTTTTAGCGTTTCAGAATAAACAAATGTCTTAGAAGATAGACATGTCTGTGTAAGATGTCTATCACATGGCTAGCGCCTCTCCACCAGCTAAAAATGAAACTTAAAAAAAAGAAAGAAACCCTTGTTAGCGGTGAACTCAAAGTAAATACAATGATAGTAAAACTGTATTAACCCTGCTTTTCCAGCTTTTATGAACCTGTAACTCTGTTTTTATATAAGCTTGACTTGTATTTTTTTTCTAGAATTTGCTTATAAATGATTAAAAATGATTTTTAAGAGGTTTGTATTTGATAAAATCCTAAAGTATCCGAGCGGGTACTTCAATTATTAGTGGCAATCAGTACTAGTTTGAGAAGAGATCTTTGAGAGAATGTTAAACTGTTTTTGTTTAAAATGGTTCAGCTCCAGGAAAAAATGCAAATGCCATCAATCCTCTTCTGCTGATCCTTTTCATGGGTGCGGGGGGGCTGGAGCCTGGAGCCTATCCCAGCTGTCTTAGAGCGACAGGCAGGGTACACCCTGGACAGGTCGCCAGTCTGTTGCAGGGCTAACACACGCACACAGACAACCATTCACATCTATGGGCAATTTAGTTACCAATTAACCTATCCCCAGTAACTGCATGTCTCTGGACTGTGTGAGGAAGCCGGAGAGAATTCACGCAGACACAGGGAGAACATGTGAACTCCACACAGACAGACCCCGTCCTGAAAATGCAAATGATTTAAAAAAACAAACAAAACGACACTAAAACTTCATGCTTTCTTTTATTTGATACAAACCAAATCAGTGCTCTCTGTTGCAGCACGGTGTGGGTGTTTACGGAAATGTTCAGCGACCTATAAGGAAATCTGTTTTCATATTCAGACGGTGCGCCGCAGCAGTAGGTGTTTGTGGAAAATCAGGTTCACATTTATCTCGGGCTGTCTGCCACACAGGTTTATTTTCAGAAAGACAAACATGACTCAACCGAGCTGTTGTTCTAGTAGTATTGTATGCTAATGCGTGTAATTGTTGTCATGTTATGAGAGGTATTTTGTTTATCGCCAATTTGCACAAACATGGTGACAAAAAGAGCTTCCGGAGATCAGCAGCAGATCTGAAAAACAAACCTCTATGTGCAGTAGTTTGTCAACATATGGTTAAAAACTAAACCTCCTTTCTAATATTACTGTCATGAATTAAAGAGAAGAGAGAAGCTTAAGTATTCCCTGAGATTATAAATGATAACGTGTGAGGTTGTGTGGTTTTTAAAAAAAAAAAAAAAAAAATTTATTTGGTGATATCTCAGTGCAGGCATACACATTTCAGTACTTGTTATTAGGAAGTGAAGCAGTATTTTTCTGCACTTATTATCTTCATGTTATATTGAAGATTTTAATTCAAAACAAAGAAATTATATTTAACTGAAGTGTGGAGATAATTTTTGGACCAGCTGCTCGTCTGTGACGTGTTCACTGACATGTGGTGACTCGCGGTGCTCTGAACACTTCGTAGTCCTGTCGCTGTCTAAAGCCCACAGCCTACCTGAGCACTGATCATGTAACCAAGAGAACCGTTGCTTATTGAACATTTTCTCCCTTTCAGATCATAATCTGTAAATTATAAAGGCTATGTGGGGAAAAATCTCAGATCATCTCCGACATTCAAACTCACTTCCCTTAAATTGCGTCTCTCCCTCCTCTCCCCCCATTCCTTCCCCATTCTGATGCTCGGTTTGAACTTCCGCTGTTGTCTGTGTTAGTGAGGCGATGAACAGGTGTTCCTAATAAAGTAGGTAGGTAGTACCTCTGAATGGCAGTGGCATAATATCTGTCTATTTTGAAAAACTTATGAAAGTAGTTTTGGTGAAATGAATGAAAATGAGGCAGATACAAGAGATTGTTACCCTACAGGCTTAAACTTTTAGAAAAGGCCAACATAAGTAACACAGAAAATGGGCTTGAAATTGTATCTAGTCAATATGTTTTGACTAAACCATCAATATAGAACATAATCCTGAAACAATAGCTAATGAAAAATACTGGATATATACAAAATAATGTAAAGTTTGTCCAAAAACATCCATGATGGTTTAATCCTAAACTGGCTGTAGGTGCGAATGCCGTATGACAGCTGGCTCCAGCCCAACCATGACCCTGATTTGGGTAGTCAAAAATAAATGGATGGAAAATCTGGAATCAGCAGGAAGTGTTTACTGTTTCTATTAATATCGCTCCAATAATGCAGCACAAATGTTGTTATGCTTAATCTCACATTTGTGACGTACAGCTGGCTGATTAAGCTTTAAGTATACATTTAGCACTTGGAACACTCCCTCTGTCTGAGTAAAGGTCAGCAGTATTTTGCATGTGGATTTCACCAGCAAGGTCATTGCAACAAGGACGACATCGGCTATAATAATAAACCTGAGCTCTCGAGCAGCCTGTGACTAAGGGCTGACCTTCACCTTTGCCCTCAGGTAACATGATGGAGGTGGCAGGTTCATGGTCAGAAGTGTTTGAGGGCTCAGAGACGAAGGAGGAATCGTCCGAGACGCTGTTGGGCAGCTCTACTCTCACTCTGGCTCCTCTGGTATCAGACTCGCCATCCATCCGCCGCTCCCAACCCATCCTGATTACCTCAAACAGGTACGACCAGCACACACATTAGTCACGGTGACTGCTCAATACACACACCATGGACATGAATCATTAAACTCATGAAGAAGGAGGTGGATGTTGACTCAAGTCAGTGACTCAAGAGTCATCTGATGTTTAAAGAAGTGAGTTTCTGTTCCTCCCAGGCTTAAAGATGTAATAAATACTGCGAGCTGTCAGTGGGTAGATGTCACACAGGTGCTGTTTGACTTCTTTTCTTTGCTGGGGTTCTTTATCACGGCTTGATGGATGAGCTAAGACAAAGAGAGCGACGTTCTCATGATGCAGAGATGTCATCACCTCGGTGTCAGCGCAGTAAAATGAATAGGTGTTCCACGTTAGGCAAGATCAGGAAGAGGAGACCGGTTCCTCTTTCCAGCAGTGGGAGAAAGAATATAGGCTCTCCCACTGCTGCAGTCCCCCCCTCATCACCAGATACCGATGACTGGCTGCTAATGAATGTTGTCTTGGTACCTTACCTGACCTCTCAATGTCTGATCAACGTGCAATATGAGTGCAGGCCTGCAGGGGCGACCTGTCATGTTGTTGAGTTTATGTGCACGCTGCAGTTAGCTACGTCAACTTCTGTCTCAAACACGTGAGACTTGTTGTTGGGATTCATTTGTCTCAATTCTCAGCACCAATAGATATGAATATAATCGGCTTCATTGTGTCTGCATCATGCTTGTTACAGTAGATTATTTTTTTTATCATCAAGATAAATATAGAACATTACTAGGCTTATCATTTAACTGCACAATGAGCTTATTTGTCAGTTTTTCTGAGTTTGCCTCATTTTGATGTCGTTGTGTTCTTTCTGTCTGAATGTTTCAGGGCGAAGGGCGTGGAGTCGTTCTCTTCCTCTGTCCCGTCCATACCAAACCCGTTCCCTGAGCTTTCCAAATCTCCGGTGCTCATCAGTTCATTTCCACCACAGTCGAGTGACAAACATGTAAGTGTCCTTCCTAATCAGCTAATTCAGAGATCCAAGGTAACCCTTTAAATGTTTCCAGTAGTAAGTATTCTTTTTGTGTTTTTAATAGCTCTAAAGTCTCTTTATTTTGACTATTTTGTTAAAGTGACCACTGCATGTTTAATCCTTTCATTCCCCATTTTCAGTTTCCCTGAATTCAAACCTCATTTCAGACTTTCAGTCATGCCTTTTAAAAGAATACGTTTTACAATTCTGCAGGCAAATTATCATTAATCCACCTTTGAAAGCTGTCCCCAGTGGATCCTCCTGTTTTTTTGTTTGTTTTTTCTACATTAGGTTGTAATTTCAGTTTCACTTGCGGCTGAGTGCCAGAGTCAGGCTAGAGGAGTTAGAAAGTACGACATGGAGAAACACTCTGTTGGTTTAGGTCTTTTATTTTCATGGGATTTATTGTACTTTTAGAAAGTGTTTGTTTGGGCTAATCAGAGCTTCTACTGAGTGAATTCCATCACACCTGCTTGGCTGACAGGTGCTATCAGAACACGGAGCCTTTACCTGTCTGATTGTGACTGACAGCAGAGCTATGTTGCCATGCCTGCATGGACTTATTTTGAATCACAAACACTGCCAGAGTAAACATGTCTGCAGTTACATCAGCATGTCAGCGTGTTGCGCGAGCCAGCTGTGGACTGGATTTATTACTTCACTTTTTTTCTGAATATTCCACCAGAAAATATCGATGCTCTTACCTTTTGTCACCCTCGATTTGAGTGACGTCTGCGTGAGCTGAAATGCACTCGGCGTGACTTAACTTTTTGTTCCCCTGAGGCAGTCTTCAGGTCTTTCCAGGGTTCAACAAAATCAGTGTCCCAATAGTCAGTAGACTTCCTTCTCTTTAAATGAATCGTTTGAGGTTAATGAAACTGAGTGTGACTCTGCGTGGGCTTTAAGATGAAGCTGCAGCCTGCCTTCTTTTACACATGGCCAGCAGCACAGAGGCGCCATGACTGGGACGGTGAACCCAGGTGGAGTGAAAAATTTATTTTCAGGTTCGACAGCAGACGCGCTTCATTAGCGTATCACAATCAAAAACCCAGTGAAAGTCTTTTTGTCACACCACCTGCTCAGCAAGCTTAAAGGGGAAGAAAACAATCTTTTCAGCTGCTCCCATCCATCACCAGCAGCTCCACACACAGCGATAAAATACTGAAACTAAAGCTGATCTTTGCTGCCATCTGTAAAATCACAGAATGGTGGGTTCATCCAGATCAAGAAGCTGAGCGAGAGAGTGTGAGTCCAGCTTTGAGGCCACAATTTGTGCACAGGAGTTTAGTCATGCAGACACAAGGAATGGCCAAAAGCACTTCCATAAATAATAAATCCTTTTTCCACTTTGCTGTGGAAGAACTTGACTGTCCTGCAAAGAAACCTGAACTCTGTTCCTCCAACACACCGTCTCTGAGCCGGGATGTATCCATGTTGGACCTTGGTAAATTTCTGACTCCCTGCAGCTGGTTAAACATCTGGTGCTGGCACAAAAAGCAGAGGATCTTTGCACAAGCTGATTAATTGGGTTTTAATTTAATTTACCATTTTGGTTTCCAAAAATTCTGAAAATGAAATGATCAACTCAAATGCACAGGTAACATTGAGCCATCAAACAATTAATTTAAAAAGTTTTAATTTAGTAATCTTGATTAAAAATAATGCATCCTGACCTGTTTTTGATCCCATCAGTAGCAGGAAAAACTAAACCAGCGCAGGATGCAAAGTCGTTAATGGAGCATTAACCTGAAAAGAAACAAACGAGGGATGAGATTGAAATGAATCTGGAAACACAAAAGCTCGTGAACAGAGTCGTGAGTCAGCTGCGTGTGGGCTGCAGAAGATTTTCAGCTTTCCAAATGGGCTGTGGCGATCTGGAGGTTATGAATGACTAGCATAGAGGATAGTCTTCACTCTTTGCTTTCCATTAGCGCACATGTGCATGAGTGTAAAGGTGTTTGTAGTAAACCAGTGAAACCAGTTCCTTTTGGATTAAAAGATAAAATCATGAGCTTTGTGTCTTAAATACGGAAACGTATGTATTTATCTTTTTCAAATGAGCCGAGTGAATAGTCCGTGGACTGACTGGATGCTGACCTGTGGGGATTTCAGCTAAAAGAATTTTCCTCCCCCATAATCCCACTTGGTCAATGGGTACCTATTATTTATTATGTCTGACGCAGTCACTCGCCCAACCAGTCTGGACTTAATTGATTGACAGGCGCAGGTTTCAGGGGTTTCTGGTCGGGCAGGTTCGTTGTCTTTTGCTTGAAAGCGTGCTGCGAGATCCAGACAGTGTCAGACAGCAGCGCTCTGTCTCATCCTGACTGGTGAATAACCTGCACTCAGTTCACCTCAGCAGCATCGGGAGTGCATGGACACGACTGCTTCATCGGTCTGTTTACTTCAGCGTGTGCAGAAGAAGATGAAGATGGGAGAGGATTGGGTCTGAAGCCTGCGGTGTAGATGCTCAAAGTTAAGATGCAAACAAGATGAAGAATAAAACAAGCCTCGCTCATATCACACTAAAATTAGGAAGAATTTAAAAGTCCTTCAATTTAAGTGTCAAGGCTTATTAAATACATTGTGGCTGTCTGACGTTGCACAACAGTTGGCAGGATCTTGGCTGCTTGTCTCGAATGCGCTGATGTTGAAACGGTGCCAAAACCAGCTGCAAGACCCGTGTAGCGCACTTGTTTGCGTCTCAGTGCTGTTTTTACCTCGCACTACAGTTGTTCCACAGGTATAGCCAGTGGTGCCAGCAGTGAGCTTGATATCATACTGTGCACGTAGCGTCTAGCACCTCAGTGGTGATACGAGCAGAGCATCTGCAGACTCTCTCCAGGATCCTAAATGCTGCTTTTAAAAAGCAGTTTTCATTGGCTCATTCCAAATCCAACACTGATCTATTTTCCTCATCTGGTTATTATAGTTTATTTATTGCCTGATGTGGTTGTGATAATTGTCACTAGGTGGTACGGCAAGTGTGTAATTGGAGGTAATATGAACCTCAAAGCTGAGTCTCACACTGAATTCTTAAAACGGAGCGTTCTTCTGCTCCTCCCTTAACTCGGTGACCTATCGCGGTTAAGTTCAGGTGGCTTAACGTGAATGTAGAGGGTGGGAGCGAAGACGGATCCCACTACAAGACACATCCGAGGATGGATGCTCAGGAATCTGAGCTGATGGGCTTTAATCACATCTGTTCTGCTGTTAAATAAGAACGTGCTTATCAATGAGGTCTTTTTTTTTTTTTTTCTTTCTTTTTAAAGTGCAGGGGAAATGATAGCAGTGTCTGTATGTGGCACAAGGACGTAAACTGTTACGTCCTTGTGCCACATACTGTTATGCAAGGCTGGGAAATTATAAACTAAATCTGACTTCATATTATCATATGAAGTTAGATTTTGTTTCTAATTTTGTTTTAACAAAGATTAATATTAGCATCAGCTGACTTCATTATGTGTGAAGTATTGGATAAAACATGATGTTTTTGGTAATTTTGTGTGTGTGTGTGTGTGTGTAGGCGATTAAGGTGTATGGAGAGGACAGCCACAGCAGGTCGGTGTGGGTTTCTCCAGGAGCCACAGCCAGGGAGGTGTGCCACATGTTGGTGCAGACGGCTCACTGCAGCGACCAGGAAAACTGGGCCCTCCTCGAAGTCCATCCCACCCTCGGTCTGGGTAAGACGACGCGGTGAACGAACCTTTTAACTGCGGTATGTCGAAATTTCTCATACCTCATCCTGTCTCCACAGAGAGGTGTCTGGAGGACCACGAGGTTGTGTTGGAGGTTCAGGCGACCTGGTCTCTGAAGGGTGACACGAGGTTTATGTTCTGCAAGAACTACGCCAAGTACGAGTTCTTCAGGAAGCCAATGGTATGCAGCTAGCCGTTTGTTTAAAACCATGTGACAATGCAAATCTAAAGAGAACTCTAAGATGAATAACCCTTTTTCCTTCTTGCATAACAGCAGACTCTGAGCAGAGGTATTTTCAGCGTCTTTATTAAACAAGTCGGTGCAGTGGATGTTAATAAGGCCTGAAGTCATGGTGGCTTGATTGTCAGGTTGCGTGCTGGTGCAGACACACTGACTTAAACTTGCACAGTTGCATAAAGCAACAGAAATTGTGAAGCACAGTTAAAGATGATGTTAGTGAAAGTAAGAAAATACTGCGTTCTCTGAAGTGTTGCTAAATTATGTCACATTAGTTTGCATGGTGTGGCTAACGCTAGCATCCATGCGCTCAAGCTGAATGTGGTTAAATATGAATGCCAGTTTCCTCTGATTAACTTGCAGCTGCACATTTCTTAAAGCCAAAGCACTGCTGGACCACACTGTCCTCTCACAGAGAGGGGGGAGCTGTCAGGGATGCAGACTGGGGAAACTGTCCTCTCCTCTTCAGTACATGTCAAATAATTGGTGTAACTGCTCCTATTATACATATACAGGGCTTGAAATTCATATTTCATAGTACAGTTGGCTGGAGTTCCTCCTTAAATGCGTAGCATGTAGTTGTGAGTGTAATTGCAGGTTATGCATTTTCCTCTTCTTGCCATAGATTTTAATATCTGCAATCTCTGCTTTTGTCTTTGTTTTGGTAGTTTTCTTTTTGCTGTCCTGTCACATCTGCATCTCATCATGGTAGATTTTACAGATCCAGAAGTGCATTTTAAGTTCAAACCCTGGATATACTCAGGGATATTTTAAGATCAGATTTTAAAATAATTTATGTAAACTTTATTAGCTTTTCTCTTTGTCCTCTTAGCCTCGTGTTATTTTCCATCAGTTGACGTAGGTTGGCGTTTTGCTCCTGCAGCTCTCTGTTGGTGTCTTGAGTCTGATCGCAAGAGCTTTTGAGCAGAGGGTGCACACCGGGTGTTGACCAAGTCAGATGTTGGTCCACCTCTGCAGCACATCTGGCCCATCTTTCTGGATCTGTGAAGTGTTGAGCTGAACACTGTTTGTGGGGATTTTCCCACGTTGTAAATGCTGCATTTGCTCAATGCTGCACTGAAATCAGTCGGTAACACAGTCCAGTGACTCCAGCAGACACTTTGCCTTTCTGGGATTGTGTAAAACGTTTCTGCACGTTAGCACCTGTCAGACAATGGGTGTTATTTTCTTTCCTCTGGTGCTGGAATTACCCATCCAGCCACATTTGTGGCTACAGCACTGAAAACAAAAGCTGCAGAGTAAATGTTCTTTATTTAATCTTTGCTCGGTCACATTACAACATAAATGCTTCACTTTGCAGACTGTTGGATGGTTTCAACAGTTTTTTTTTTTTTTTTTTTTTTTTTTTTTTTAAATCTGATGATGAAATTTCTTTTGTGGGTTTTAATTTTGTTTATGCATAATTATCTTTTATAGCAGTTATGCAAGTCCTGCGAGTGCAGTTATTCCTTTATATGAACGAGATTTTAATGCCAATAATAAGAGTTTAATGTTTCCTCGTTGGTTTTCCATCAAATCTTCACGCTCCGGGCACACTGGGTATTAACCGTCTGCGTTAGTGTTAAATTTAAGTTGATGAACGTGCAGAAACCTGCATGTTTTAAGCTAACAAAACCACAGCAGCCGTCTCCCTCTGGGCACTTTGAAAGTGCCAGTTTGGCACCAGTTTGATTTCTTTGTGCACACGACTGGAAATTTACCTCGGGCTTTTTCTGATCACCTCTCATTTTATTAAATTTTTTTTTCTCTCCACGTCTTGAACCAAAGGATCATGATTGGTGGAAGGTGTGGTGTATATTTATCTTTGTGTAGTTTGTCGTGTTCCCCGCTCACTGATTGGTTGGATGATGAAGTCACAGGAGGAGAAGAAGCTTCTTTGTCATGTAAATGAGTGTCTGATCGTTTCAGGGGTATAATGACAGTCCTCTGCTTCTTCTCACAGCTCTTCTTCCCAGAGTCCATGATCTCCGACAGCGCTGATGTCAACAAGGGTATGACGTCATCAGAGCTCATTAAGGTAAACCGTCCTGAAATCAGAAGCTCAATCACAACAGCTCGCTGAAAGCACTGCTAGATCTGTCAGCTCAGAGCTTAATGATGTTTAATGTTGCTGCTCAGTGGTTTACACTGCGAAACCAAAACGTCTTAAGATTATAATTGACAATGTAAAATGAAACGTGTATTTACAAAGGTTCAATCAGAATGATAGGGTACAGCAAAAAAAGAAATGGGTCCAGCATGAATATTACTAAAAAGTAAAAAGCCAGTATTTGTTTTTAATTAAGTTTTAATAAAAAAAAAACTCTTACTGATGCATGGAAAAACCAAACGACTGGTTAAATTGTTTTAATCACATTGAAATTCACATTTCAAGACTTTTTTTTTCTTTTTTCATTAACTCAAAAGAACCAACAAATCAGACTCTCTGGGTTTCTAAGAGATTTAACTCACAGAAAATCTGTATAAAGTTTAAAGATTTGGGGCTCTGCGTTTGAACTTTAGAAAAAATTGCAATGTGTCGTCTGACCTGCAACGCTTTGAAAATTCTGCCAGTCTTGGCTGGCTGTGCTCTACACTCGGCACTGATCTGGCTTTCTCCAGTTATGATGAAGTATCAGTACCGTAGTGCTGGCGGAGAGTCAAAGCCAAGTTCTGATTTGATACCTGTGCTGGATTAAAAAGCCGTAATCCTCACTGTGAGGAAAACACTAGAATTTTATATATATATTTTTTAATCTGAAAAGCATTGTCCTTGACTCTGCTCTTAAAACTATTTAAAACAAAATATGAGAGAGATACTTTCAAAATGCACATTTACTCGTGCCTAAATCATCTGAGTACTTGGAGTCTCTGAGTGCTGAAGTGCTTTCAAAGTATGGAAGTATGTGATTTGAGGTTCCTGCAGTAATGCTGTAGTAATGAGTCGTGTTTACTCATCAGAACCTGCTCAAGTCTGGGACCTGTCCGGAGATCCAGGGTTTCCTGCATGTTAAAGAACCAAGTCGAAAGGCCTGGAAGAAGGTCTATTTCTTCCTGCGCCGCTCGGGACTCTACAGCTCCAGCAAGGGCTCGTCCAAGGTCAGCAGGTCCAGCACAGTCACAGACTTTAGTCACAGTAACTACATGACCTCTAGTTTGAGTAAATCGAGGTTCTGTGTGTGTCTTCGTGCAGGAGCCTCGTCACCTGCAGTATGTGGCTGATCTGGGCGATCTGAACGTCTACACTGTGGTGAACAGCCGTAAACTATACGGAGCGCCGACAGACTTCACCTTCTGCATTAAGGTGAGCTTTTTTTTTTTTTTTCTTTTTTTCTTTTCTTTTCATGTTTGTTCAGTCACCTCTTCAATTTAGCATTCCTCTTGCCTGTGTAGTCTTTGTGGCTCATTGAGTCAATAAAGATCACTTTCACTTGTCACACGAAGAAGGAAACGGGTGGATTAATGATGGCTCTGAAGCCATGACGGTGAACCTGCACGCACAAAATCAGAACTCCTTTGCTGAGATGTGGCATCATTCCTGTTTTCTTTACTGCAGATTAGCCGCTGAATTGAAAACACACATGGGGAAAATTTGGCCTGGAGGCTGGATTGAGATGGTCAGGAGTCCAGTTCCTGATATCCTGAAAGGAAAATTAAATGACACCCAAAAATCGCTACAAGCTGCAGCATGGTGTGCATGTGGAGCAGCTACATTGTCTAAATTTATTAATGATACTAAATATAGTTTGACACGGAGTTGTGGTGCAAATATTGGCTTTCTTGTCATTGAGCTGGATGTACGCGGGCGCCACCATCTTGGACTAGGGTTTGCGAAAATGGAGCACTGGCTCTCCTCCTGCTGCAGGTTCTGGTTGGAGGAGTCCTCCATCTCACAGTGGACGACCATGCAATGAGTCTCACAGCAGCTCAACTCATCAGTCAGCCAATAGCAGCTTCTTATGGCTGCTGGTAGCACTGCATGTTTTGATTTGTTAGATTTACACTGAATCGAATGGCGATCTTTTTGTTTGCCATGGAAAATAAAAGATTGGGGAGGTGTGTGTGTGTGTGTGTGTGGCCCAGTCTCTCATATTGAGACATTTATTTCTGTTTTATTCTAAGTTTTGGCAGTTTCTTTCATGTTTCTGTGCACCTCCATTAAATATACCTTTTCACTTGTGTTTGCACAGCCTTCCAAAAATCCCATCCGTGTTCAGGACCTGAAGATCCTGTGTGCTGAGAACGAGCAGACACGAACTTGTTGGACGTCCGCCTTCAGATTGTTCAAGGTATTGTCCATATTTATGCAAGAAACGCCTTGTTTATCATTTTATTTTCCATGTGTACTTACAACCATCTTGTGTGCTGTCAGTACGGGAAGCAGCTTCAGCGTAACTATGAGATGTCCAAAGCAGCTCCACAAAAAGTGGAAGGATCCAAATTAGCAGATGGCAAAGTGAGCTCCTCACACACGATGCACAGAGTTTGAGCCTCTTTGGATCGTCCTCTCATGTTCATGCTCTTCTTTTATCTGTGTGGGCAGTCAAAGTCGGAGGCTAGCCTGGTGGCCATGGACTTCTCTGGGAAGGCTGGCGGGAGGGTCATCCAGAACCCGATGGAAGCCCAGAGTGCTGAGCGGGAGGAGGGGCTTGCATGGAGGGTAAGGATGGAGGGAGATGCTGATGCAGGACCAGACCCCCATTTTTAATTTAAAGAAACTATTAATGGAGCACCTTTCCAGCACGTTAGTACAGTTTGGTCCTGGTTGGATAGTGTCCAGTGATTGTACTCACGGGTTTGCAGCTGACGTGTGCTACCTGAGAGCAGTGAGGCTGATCCAGAACAGCTCCGGCCTGTGACACTGACGGCGAGTTGGCCGAGACTCCAGAGCTGATGGGAAGAGTCATAAAATCCCTGTTAGCTTTATATGCAACGTTATGACCCCGTGTAAAGCACAGCTTTTAATAACATCACTGAAGCAGAAACTTTAAAAGGACACTTGTACGGTTTTATATATAGAAACAAAATTATTTTAGCGCTCTCAGATGAAAGTAACCCCCCCACCTCCCCCTCTGAGGCTTCAGAGCTTGCTTTAAAATATTCCAGTGATGGTTGTCAGCATTTCCACTGCTGCACAGCAAACTGACTGCTGATTAACTTGGCATACTTTATTTTTCTTAATTGTAAACTTCCCCTTTACAAACACAAGGTTTGAGCAGCAGCCGGGAGGAATGAACATATTTGGAATATCTACTCTCTGACATCCTACAGAGATGTGCTTCGAGCGGCCTCTGAATCACAGCTCGGGTTTCACTCAGTATGTCCAGATAATCCCTGTGTGAAACTTGTGAAATGTCTTTAATCTGAGCATCCATCAAACTTGCTGTAAAGGCTTTAAAAGGAAACCTGGTGAGGATGCTTATGTAATGTGGTTTCAGCTCGACCTCATGGCGAACAGTGAATGGTCACAAAATAACATCAATAATTGTCTTGTTGTTTTGTTTACATTCAGCCCAGAATGCTTGAAATGTCTGCAGCACAAACTACATGTTGTGGACACTCTTAACCGTTCACCCGTCGCTGTGGCAACCAAGGGAAAAAAATGTCAGACCGTTATATTCAAACTAGAATCATAAAAAGTTTTTATTGCCTTGCTGAGAAGTTTTACTATTTAAACCTAACAGTAGATTTTATTGTCTAATCCTAACAGATGACAACACCATTAAAATAACTAATGGGCTAATAAATAAACATGAGTGGTGAAATGATCCATGGCAGCGTCAAACCTCCGGCATCCAAATGTGGACTTTTTCACGATATTTATGTTTTTTTAAAAGTGAAAAATATTCACTTTGTGTACATCGATGCAAATTGGTACATGTGAGATGGGACCAATGGGAAAATTAATGGAAAAATCTAAATTGGTTGCTGACGGAGGAATTTAGACACCACAAGATGTCGTTGTTTTTTTTTTTTTTTTTTTTTTTTTTTTTTTTTTTTTTTTTTCCCC
Organism: Rhamphochromis sp. 'chilingali'; assembly: GCF_963969265.1. Classification (NCBI taxonomy): domain Eukaryota; kingdom Metazoa; phylum Chordata; class Actinopteri; order Cichliformes; family Cichlidae; genus Rhamphochromis; species Rhamphochromis sp. 'chilingali'. The sequence goes on from NC_137950.1 coordinate 27,474,225, forward strand.
CGTTCCACAGTGAGTGGGTGCTGCTCGCCGTAAACAGCAGTCAGAGTGAGGTGTGCCTGCGGCAGGAGAGCAAATCCTTCTCTGCACCGTCCATAGATTTTTCACTAGGCGCTCTTTGGAGGGGAAAAAGTCACTAAATCAGCAACTGAAGCCTGACAGCCACTGCTGTCGGAGAGAGAGAGATGTCAGGCATCCAAGCAGAGATGGTGCAGGCTTTATTTCCACATTTAATAAAAACATGCATATTTATACAGATCTCTAAAAGGGAATAAATTCTTTTCACAACAAATATCTGGTACAGATGTAGACCTTCAATTCTTCATGATTTTCTCTTCCACAGAAATTTAGATTCCCTGTGTTTGATCGGCGTTTGCTCTTAGCTTGATGTGATAAACCTAGACTACAGCTAACTCACCACCCAGCCTGAGATTACTGTGTTTTGTTTTGGGAGGCGAGGTGACTGATGTTTCAACTGGTTTCTCTTGCTTGTTTTTCCTTCTCTGCCACAGAGGCGAGAGGCCCTGAGGTGCAGTCTGCCTAACCTGAACTCTGCTGTGAGCCCTTCCTGTAAGTTCACATGAGTGGAGATGTGGGTCGTTGTCCGGGGGTGGTTGTGTTTTTTTTTTTTTTGGTTTTTTTAATTTTATTTATTTTTATTTTCTTATTAGCCATCCACAAGACCCAGCTGTGGTTTCATGGTGGTGTTTCCAGAAAAGAAGCACAGAGACTGATAGAGAAGCAGGGGCTGGTGGACGGGTGAGTGATAAAGGCATCACATCTGTAAGAGTGTCTTGTGGACTGATCGTTTGTATTCAAGTAGTTGTGTATGGAGAGTATTTAGCATGCGAATGTAAAACTGAGGTTGTGCTACTGCTATTAATGTTAGCCAAACACACAGATGGGGACAGATTATCTGTCTCATCCGGACTGGGTTAGGTCACCTAGAAGGAACTGGAAAGGCCCACTGCTCTACTTAGCCTGCTGCCACCACAACCCAACCTCAGAGGGAACATGGTGATGCCCTTATTTCTCCCTTTTGTTATTCTCAGAGGGAACCACTGACACTTTCTGCTCATCACTGAGCTGAAAGGGTTCCTGTGCGAAGCGTTACCATCTTTACTTACAATTCCTAAGTAGTCCACAAAGCCTCATTGGTGCTCGATGGCTCACTGGAAGGCTTGCATGCTGCTACCATGTTTTGTTACAGCTCAGCTCCCATGAATGTTTCACCATATTTGCTGGGCGACCTGATTTACTTGCTCAATACAGCTTTGTGGGTGGTTTTTTTTTTTTTTTTTAAACATGAACAAAGTTTACTTCTTGCAGTTGCAATCTTTAACCTGTAGAGGTCGCCTCTCATGGTGCTTTTGTGCAGTGTACTAAAATACTCCATACAGCATCCACCCTGTCAGATTTAATAGAGGAAGGTTTCAGTGATGTACTGAAGATCATATATTTGGGTTTACTGGCCAAGTTGACATAAAGCATGTCCTCTGTGTAGCTCTACCAGTGATCCCACAGGCTGAAGGATTGTCTGTCGTGCATTTCTCTCGCAGTTTTAACTCGAGCTGCTTTTTGCAGGATGTTCCTGATTCGTGACAGCCAACAGCACGCTCAGTGCTTCGTCCTGTCGCTGTGCTATCAGCTGAAGACCAAACACTACCTGGTGATCCCAGTGAGTTCCCTTCATTCAGTCTCTGCTTAAAAGGAGAAGCCTTCTGTGCGTATGACGCGCCCTAATTTTGATCATCTTCGTGTTTGCAGTTTGAGAACGGCGGCAGGAAGTACTACACCATGGACGACGGCGACACGCTCTTTATTGACCTCCTGCAGTTGGTCGAGTTTCATCAAATCAACAAGGGCATCCTGCCAGTGTGCCTCAAACACCCCTGCGTCTGCGTAGCACTATAAACCCACAGCTCCTTCACCTCACCTCTGCCCAGCTGCATCACCACCACCCAAACTCCCCACTCAGGTTGTCAAAGAAAATCTCTCACTGCAGTGTGATGAATTTATCAGGCTGTGGGACGAGGACTCGAGGGAAGACGGGCGAAAAGCATACTCTCTGCTCCTCCTCCCTTTGGTTTTAAACACATTCTCCACATCGTGCGGCTCCAGACTGTAGCGTTTTTTTTTTTGTTTTTTTTTTAAATTTTAATTAACGAGCAGCGGCCCCACCGGAGACGGTTTAATTAGCCGCGTTAGACAGACTTTTTAGCGCTTTGGGGACCATGTTGATGACGTGCACTTTGATTCGGATCCATGCTGCGGCTGCCATGAGCAGTCAGACTTTCACTGTGACGAGCAGCACCAGCGAGAGGAGGAGGTGGTGTGTGTGTGTGTGTGATTCTCACCTGCACAGTAGAAGTGTGGCCAGCAGAGGGCGCTCTGACTCAAAGCTCAGAGGAGGAATTTATGGATTTCTCAGCTCAGCGTAGGAAGAGAGCATGTGTGGATTACTGAGAACATTTAACCATACAATGCACCTGGTTGCAATCATGTAGCATGTAAATTCTCACTCTCCTGACTGCAGTTTTTTTTTTTTTTGTACTTGTATTTGTGCCTTAAACAGAACCAGCTTTAATTCGTGTAACAGTAAAAGCTATTTCACTGCTGTATTTGCACAATGATGGTGAAGGGGAATCTGTCTTGTTTTGGTTTTACGAGAGTAAAAAGCTAACTGCAGAGGAGATGCGGTCAAAGCTATACATCAACTCTGTCGTAACCCTTTATTTTATAGGTCGATGATTTCTGACCGTTTTCTGTGTAATTGGGGAAAGTGTAGTTTACACCAAAAAGCAGAGCTGGTGTTGAGGTGGAGAGAGAATGCAATAATTACAAAATGTTTTTCTGCTTAGAATTTATTTGGAAAATATGCACCAGCTTTTTTTTTTTTTTGCTTTTTTTTTAAATTAAAAATCCAGCAGGGGGGAGGGGGGCGATTGACTACACTTCATTTTTGGATTTTATCATGAAGATTTGTTGCTGAAATGTTTGCATGTATACCCACATGGGCATTATTCATTCAAAGACAAATTTAGTTTCCACTCATTTTATTATGTTGAACAGCATTTGTGACTTTTATTGACATGAAATGTTTTCAGATGTTTTATATGTTGAATAAACTTTCATATTAAAGATTCTGAATTTAAAATGATTATTTTTACTACTCAAACTTTGATCAGATTAAGTAAAGTCGGTTAAAGCATAACAAAGGGATGCCAGCCTGTCCAGTTTGGAGCAGAAACCACTGCGAGCCTGTTTCAGCTCCTTTAGTGCAAATGGACGTGACTACAGGTGCGCTGGAGAGGAAATGAGACTACCTCCATGGAGGTCATGGTTTAACAGGTGACCACAGCTTGATGATCGCTCCTCGTCCCTCCTGACTCTAGCTCTTTTGTTTTTTGTCCTTGTGGCTGGTGGGTTTGCATCATGCCTACAGTCCATTTAGGTTGCACATAGTCCAGCTCCTCCAGGGTGGCACATTTATGGGCTGTTACACGAGAAAAGAGCTGATGAAGGACCTTAACCCAGCAGCATGACTGGTACCTGACCTCCAGTGGGCTCCTTCAGCATGTTTTGGCCAAACTGTTAGACACCATGAGGTGACACGCAGACCTGATGTCCTTCAGTCAGACCTGTGCTAGCACACCGCTGTTCAGTTGGCGTCAGCCTGAGAACACACAGAACTGGCAGCTCTGTTATTGGCACCCTGATCTCATCGCAGACAGCAAATTCACACTGAGCATGTGTGACAGATGTGAAAGAGTCTGCAGAGACCGTAGATGAGACCATCATCCAGCATGACCCGTTTGGCAGTGGGTAAGTGACGGTCCGGGGAGGTGTATCCTTGTTTTTTTTTTTTTGTTTGTTTTTTTAGGCTCCATTTGTTTCTTGTTCTGTTTCCCATATTTATGACACATTGAAAAACATCAACTATAGTTTTTAATCAATTTCATGCAAAAAGGGGTTAACCTGAATCATCTCGTGCGTTCATGCTAGGTATTAAGTGTCTGCCTTGAGGCTTCTGCAGCAGTAAATCCTATTAATCTGGGTCTGTTATCCACGATTCAGTGCAAACATCACAATGTAGTCATTCGAAGTGGAAAATTACAATAAAATCAAAGCTTGCGATGGTAAAAACATTCACAGCTATCCATTATGTTTGCCAAATGAATGGAAATTCATATCAAAGGGGCAAAAAAGTCACAATTAATGTTACAAGACACTTTTACAATTTGTTAAAAAAAAAAAAAAAATATCTCTCTCTCTCTCTCTCTCTATCTCTCTCAATCACAGAGGGACCTGTAAAGGCATTGCTGAGGTTTAGGTGATGTCACAAAGTCAGCTTAAGATTAATTAAAGACTTCAGTAAAAAACAAACTAAAAAGTACTTCATTTTAATGACATCTGGCCAGTATGGAGCTTAAAGATTATATAACGATACAGAAACTTGGTGGTACATGGGGGGGGGAAGGGCTCACAGACCCCTCAGAACTATCTGCTGTGTCATTAAAGAGGCCCACACTGACTAACCCTAATGTGGCTTTGTTTATGCATTGATTGATATGGTGTACAGTATCTGTATTGGCAGGAACTCAGATTCAGAAGTATTTCCTCTAGTTTATGATATATTTACATTATGTTTTGTCCATGTTTGATGTAAATATTCAAGATAAGTGACAGAAAATAAGGCAAAGCTGAATAACTCCACTTTATAAGGTAGCATCTTCTAGTTTCTGAATGTTAAACACATGCTGTGAGACACAGGTACTCATGTCTGAACAAAATAACCTCTATGTTAGCTGACACGTCATCACTTCCTTTGCCTGTGCCATCAGACAGTTTTGACAGCCCATCTGGATCCAACGTGACGCATGCAATTTGTCTGCATGACTGACGCCGCTCTACCTGCTCCCTGGTTCTTTTTCATACTCTTGTCTTTGGTTCGTGGTCAGTTTCTGTTCTTTCCCCTCTGTGACGTCTTCCCTTCGTGAATTCTTGCCATCCAGATACTGTAGGATCAGACTGAGGATCTCAATAGCAGAAAAGCTTTTAACAACTTTTTTCTAAGGGAAAATAAGTGCATACAACAGATTAACTAGTCATAGATAACTGTCCCACAGCAAACCAGTGTTTTAGCAAGTTGGTAAAACAATGTAAATGTAAAAAAGCTGCCTGGTGGAAGTTACGAGGATCAGTAAAGATCTGAACCTTCACCTCTGCTGTCTGACACTGAAGCAGAGAGAGCAGCAAGTTTATTCCTCCTGAAGTAAAGACTTAAAACGTACATAGTAAAGGAGGGTCTGCCTGTGGTGTCCCTCTGCGGGGACTCTCCTGCTGCATGATGGGAAACCCTGTTGATAAGACGATTCAATTCTTTTTCTTCTTTGAAGAAAAATAGTGTTTTTGATTTATTTTATTCATATTTTTATGTGGCATGGTTTTGCTGACAGCTTCAATATTTTCTTTTGCATTTTATTTCTGGAAAGACTTCCGGTGACTTTAGTGCAGAAAAGTCACGAAACATTTTCCTGAAGACGCTCCGAGCGAAGGGCCCGCTCTGACTTAAAATAGATTACTGTGAAGCTTTTAACAGCCTCCAAACTAGATGAACATTAAAAGACAAATCTGGAAGCCCTTTGGTGGAGCAACATGAAAGGCTGCCTTAAGGTTACTGTGCACAGATCCTCTGCTGCTGCAGAAGCTGAAGAGCTGATTTCTCCACTGACCTGCGCTCTCGCTCTGTGTGTGTGTGTGTGTGTGTGTTTAAATACCAGTGTGCTCGGGTAACCCTTCCTCTTACTGCCAAGGCGTTGCTATGGCAACAAATTCTTTTCTCTGTTGGCCTAGATGGGCAGGTAAATTAAAGGGTAAAAGAGACAGAAGGCAGACAGGTCAGGAAGGCTTCAAAAAGAGCCGTGTGAATGAGCGACACAATTAGGGCTACATGATAACTGATTTAATTTCTTTGGAGAGCCCGAGTGGAAAAAAGAAATGAGTCTCCTCAGCTCAAGTTCAACAATCCATGAAAAAGAGACGGGAGAAATAATTTTCTAATCTTTTCAGGAGGGGAACTGAGAGCACGCCTTTAGGTTTTAACACTCAGTGCAAGAGTCAGATATTTAAAAATGAATCCAGCCAAAGTGTGTGATTCAATGGGCCTGTGTTTGATAACTCCTGGTGCGGAAATCACTGAATTTGGATCAGCAGCTTGAAATGATAAAGAAACGTCTGCCATTAAAAGTGCATCTGAATATATGATCAATCAAATCCAAAAATAAATGATCAAATAAATAAAATTAAGCTCCTGATGTCCTGCAATTTTTTTGTTTGCTTTTTGTGTGCATAAAATAAAATTCACTGAATTCATCTATCATGTCTGTGTGTACAATAATCAACAAGGGAAAAACTGATACTAACTTTGATACTTTGTCTCTTTTCAAACTGTTGTCATTTTCTTGTGTCTGCTATGTTTCTAATATTTTTGTGTTGCATTAAAAGTTGCATGAACACACATTTTCTTTGCAGCAGCATAAATGCTTTTGTCGTCGTGGGAAACAGGAACCATATTTTAAAAAGAAACTACTTTGGTTAAAGTTTGGTTAAAAAGGAGCTCGAGTTTACCGACCTGTTTGTACTGTTTTATGCTTACATGTGTTTACTCAGAGTACCTGCTTTGAGCTCGTCTCCCTGCCCACCTTACCCACTCTCACCCTGCACAAGAAGACTTTATCTCATTGTCACTTATCTGACCAACGAACTTTTACTTTGTAGCTTTCTGCACTGTGTGCTGTGCTGGAGCTGATAGCAGAACATGCACCGTTTTCTAAGGTTGTAAAATGCAGTCATTAGATTTCAGTTGAAAGTAAATGACTTTACTGACCTTTCTAAATAATAATTACAAAGCTCTAATTCTCTAGTTTCAGCTTTTACTGCTAATTATCGTTCAGTTGAGTGAACTTTCTGTTCTAAAAGGTGTGTGAGAAGCTGTGAAGGACATTTGTTTACTCTTACTTTTAAAATGTGATGCACAAAATAGTTAATTAGCAAACTGGCTGTTAGTAGGAATTAAAATGCAGACTGTGTTGCTTGGCTGGGATCGATGCTTAGAAAAGAGGAGAAAATTGTAATTTTTCAGCCTTTCATGCACAACTGGAAGGCAGAGAGATGCTGATGCTTCTTAAACTCTTAGCTTTTCGTTTGAAATCGCTTCTCTTACAGGTTTGAATCGTGGCCTTTGTGAATGAAGCCGGTCCACTCTCACCTCGATGTTTAGTCTTTTTTTTCTTTACAGCAAAATGACATGCAACTCAGGTCAAGTGGTGCTTTAGAAATGCCCTCAGATAAAAAATATGGTCATGTTGGCTCCTTGTCAGCCTGACCGACTTTCAGTCAGTGCATGCTGGGATAGCTTTAAGGGACACGGTGACCTTCACTAACACAGGCCAAATGAAACTGCACATTAATTTGTAGCTGTGGCAAATGATACTGAGATACAAATATACAGGATACGGAAAGGAAAAATGTTTCACCCTCATGTTCAACACACTGAAATCCAAACTCTCACAAAAATGATGAGTAAAAAGAGAGAAACAAGTCTCAGACCTTTAAACACCCAGTGTTTGGTTTTTAATATGAATGAACATTCTAGTGGAATGTTTGACATTATTTCTCTCATCCAATATGTTTTAGTCTATGACTTCTTTTTTTTAACAAGTAAAATTTAAATTCCTGAGAGAAAATTATGAGAAGAAAACTCAAATCTAAGAGGAAAAAATAAAAAATTTATATTAAAAAAAACTTTTTCCTGAGGAAGGAAGAAGTAAAAACATGAGAAAATCCTCCACAGATTTATCAGGAAAACATTGAACACAGATTTTGAAGTTATGAAGAATAAATTACATATTTATATGAAAACGAGAAAAAATGAGCAAATTTATAGGATAAAACCCACAAAGTTAAAGGGAAAAACTGTCTTTGATCTACAGGGTTGATCTACCACGGCTGTTAGGCTAACTGGTGGCTAAATTGGCTGTCTCTCTGTGTTAGCGCTGTGACAGACTGGTGCCCTATGACAGCCCCAACAACGCTGAGTTGGGTGTTGAGACTATGAGCCACCCTTTGTCATTAGTCGTTTCTTGCCTTTCACCTTCTATTTACTTACTTATTTTTATCATCAATTTGGAATATGTTTTCCCAGCATGAATGAACATTTGCATCAAGCATTCCAAATTAATGAAGATCTAACACTATTGAAAATGTACAGTCCAACTAATAATAAGTTAGAAGTACCTGGCCAATGAATAGGGTAGGGAAGGATAGGTGAACGCTGAAATAAATGAGCTTTGTTTCATTTGTTGTTGCTGTCTGGACCTTTGTCTTCTTTAAAATAGTAAAAACTTGGTTTTTAAATTGCTGATTAGCTGTTCGCACTAAAAACTACTTTTTAATTAATTTAACTACAAAAATTTGAAATGCATTGCATTCCACATATTCCTCCTTTCATTCATTATATTCAGACCTATGTGTCTCTCTCGCCCCTGTGGGCGGTCTTTATCCTTCAAGCTCGGGTCCTGTACCAGAGGTCTGGGAGTTTGAGGGTCCTGTCTTTCTTTACGAGCGTCGCCATGATGGTAAATGGTCTGTATTTGTATAGCGCTTTACTGATCCTATCGTTCAGGTCAGTTCCTCTTACACTCAATGCTACTTCTTCAGTCATACTTGGGGCTTGGTACGCAATCTCAGGTGGGGGTGATGATGATATCTCCCCCCTGACCTGTTGTCATGGCACCCCCTTGCTGTAGCATATGTGCCGTACCTAGTCAATCTCTAGCTGTGAGAGCAGTTACTTCTTCTTAATATATATATATATATATATATATATATATATATATATATATATATATATATATACATACATATACACACACACACACACACACACACATTTTCTGTCTTATTTCTTTATTGCTTTTGAGACAGACCCGAGCTCTTTTGTCTTTTTGGCTCGCGTATATCACTGCAGGTCCTAGTTTACCCTTTGGATTAAGCATCGCATTAGTGGGCTCACTGGAATACAAAGTGAAGCTTTGCTATTTAGCTCAGTTGTCTCTGGTTTGCTGCCACCTGTATCCAGCCAAACTGGAAGAAAATCTGTTGATATAATGCCTGTGACAGCAGAATTAGGCTGCTTATGAAGTTTTCTTTGGACCAGAAATCTAACACTGACAAAGCAGGTGATTACTGTTATTTTGTAGCTGCCAAACCCAAATAGAGGTGCTTCCATTAGGGTGAGGAAAGCCAGACAGCTCGTACACAGAGCAATCAGTTAGCAGCAAATTACTTGGGTAGATCATGTGTATGACTCATATTGTCAGCGTTTTGCCCTTTGGGAGCGCTGCAGCCACCAATCATGAACCCAACAACAAGCTAAGCATCGTAATCAAATAAAACCCAGTCCAAGAATACACCGTTGACACATTACAGCATAAAAGTCAAATGTTTTCACTGCTTATGCGCTTCAAATGCTTTCTACATGTCTTTGTATTCCTTACAAAGTCAACTCGCATATTTTCATAAAAATGGGATTAAGTCAACGTTAATCAAATTATTAAACACACTTTAATTTTTTAAGGTTAAATATCCTCAACAGGAAACTCAAATTTGACAAACCATAACCAACAAAGATGGATCCCTTGGACACTGAGGTGTGCTGCATTCGAGGTGTTTCCTGTCTTGTGGATGCCTAATTGGCTGCTACACCAATAAGGTACTTATAACTTCCTTTTGCCACTAGGTGGCACTTTGACTATAACTAAATATTAACATCTAGATGTCTCCAGATTTGGACTCAAACATGTGACATTTGGAACATGTTGGACAATTCACCCTGAGTCATAACAATCTCTGCTGTGATGAATGATTGAAATTCAGCATGCTACAACATCTTAAATTTAAAAGTGTAGACTTCCAGTTGGATTTGATGTACAGCCCCAGGAGGAATTTTTTATACATCATAGATTTTACATGATATGCTTGGATTTCATAAACAAAGGTGTAGTTAAGTGTAACGCCACGGCTGCTTCATAAACATTTTGTAGGTGGTGCTGAAGTCATTTTACCACATAAGACCCATAGATGATGAAAGCTCTCATCGTTTCAGACGTATGTTGCCAATTTTCGAGAACTTTTTAAGCCTTTTTGACCCCTTGAAAAGAACTTCCTGTTTCATGGTGAATCACTGTTGAATGAAAACCTTAAGAAACATCACGGTCAGATGATTCTTCCTGACACTTTTCAGGAGGATGTTTCCAACCTATCTCACGGATGGCAGCCACAAATCCATGACTTCAGTACAACCAATCAAAATAAGAATTTGCAGATATCACCCTTATGGAGAATTCTGATGTACATTTTTCCGTTTTACACGGATCTTGTAAAATATGACGAATCCTTTCACTGTTCGTACGTCGTAAAATATTGAAAAGCTGTGCATGGATCAGTGTAGATGGAACAATGTCACCTCCATCACAACCTTACGTTGTTTCACAATAAAGTGCTAGAGGAATACATTTTATCACCACCAGGGATTAAAAAAGTCCAGTTGCACCTGGGTTGTATGTCACCTAAAGATTTTTCAGTTTTGCCTTACAATAACTGCACCACAAATGTGCCGTACAGAAGACAGAGAGCTCTAAAAGCTATTTTTACGTGTACAAATAGAAAATTTTGGTGTCAGCATATCAGCGTGAGCATAGAGTTTACAGCACTGGTACTGCACTGACGATGTGACCCAAATTTTAGTATTTAGTCTGCCAAATGGAGTGAGGGGGGAAGCTTCAGATCAATCCTTATTTATCTCTTCACTCTTCAAACATCATACTGCACATGATAACTTGAACAGACCCTGAGCAACTGCTGCAAGCTGGAACTATAAGAGACAGAACAACTAGGTCATCTCCTATATTCACATATTTGCTCTCTTTTTTTTTCTTTTTTTGTCAAATCATAACTGTTCACACTGTAATATTATCAGCATGACAAAGGAAATAATTTGAATTTGACAGGAATTTATTTTCACGTTAAGCAGAGCATCACTGCTCTCTCCTATCTGTGCTCCAACCAGTGGTCATCAACCCGCTGCACTCTTGGTGTCACAGCCTCGCTAATCTAAAGTGGAGGTAAAGGCAAAACAACTTTTTCATGTCAATATATGAAATGTAATACATTTAGAAAAAAACATAATGCATGCAGTTGTTGCTACTACAGATGTTTCTAGACACGCCCCCTCAGGACACGAACATGAACATGGTTGTGTTGGTTTTGTTTTTGCTTTCCATCCTCCTGTCTTTCTTGGTCATACTTGGTTTCATGGTAAAATAGTCTCCTCACATAAATACCTTCCACTCATCCTGAACCATTTGCACCAACATATTGATATTAAATGCACACAGTTAAATGAAAACAATAGAAATGAGTACAATGAAATTATCACGAAGCCACAAAAGCTTCACTCGATTATGATTTTTTGTTATTGAAATATACAGGAAGGAAATTCTTTCATCTCCTTTCATAAGTTTCAGTTATGTAAGATGATAAAATGTACGCCTTTCACTTTTTATGTGTGGATAATTAAAAAAAGGAGAATATCTTGTCACATTGTGCCATGTTGTGAATTTAATTAAAACTGAGCATTGTTACATCTGACATCATAAAATCCCACAGTGGTTGGGCTATAATAAAACGATTTATGACACAGCTGCTGCGCCACTATCATATTTAATTGACGTCTCTTAAAAATAAGGCTCATTTTTGGTTAAATGCCCGTTTCCTTCAACTCCTCTCTGCTCTCATCTCGTCCTCACCTCCTCCGCTTGTGTTTCTGGTAGGAGTTAATAACACATAAAGAGAGGAGTCGAGGATGTGCAGTTTGAGCAATGAGAAAGGCGGCTCATCACTTTGCTCCTCTGTCAGTTTTCAGTTTTCACTGCTTTGTAATTGTCCGCCCCACCCTCACCAGTTTCATCTACACCCAATTAGGCGGTTGCCCTCGTTTGAGTGTGTCCAGCTCTTCCTCGTGTTGACCTCATGTTGTATGACCTCCTGGACTGCCTTTTCCCTGCTTCTCTCACCTGGATTGTTTACACAGTGCCTGCCTTCCTGTGCCTGACCACGGACTCCCCTGACTGTTAAATTGACCAGTATTACATAAAAAATTTAGATATTGACTCAGTGATAACTGAGAAGCATAAAAAAGAACAGCCGACAATTTTGTTGGGCAGCAACAGAAAGTTGAAGTAAAAAATCTATAATATATAGCATCTTAATAATTCTTTGCTGGTACTGCATCCTTGGCTGAGTGTGTTTTAGTGTTAAAATTTGCAGAGAGCAAGATTAAAAAGAAATGGCACATACTTGTACAGCACTCATTATTTCTCAACTGTTTATTTTTTGTGCCGGAGCTTTTCCATCCTAATTAATTAGTCAATATGAGCCCTGCTGCAGCAGCTCCCACAGTTCCAGTGGCTGCAACGCTTTCTCTTCTTTGTCTCTCTAAATCATTACATGACATCCAGGAGAGCCATTCAAATCTGTCCGCTCAGTCTTAGAAATGCATTAAAATAACATAGCGGGGTGTTTACCTGACCCACTTTTGGCATAATAACTCACATTCACGCAAGGATCAAAGTGTCTGTCTGCCCGATTCTTGTGAAGTCTAAAAATAGAAGAACTGAATTAAAACCAGAGCAGTGACAAACAAAAGGTGTTTGAGCCATTTAGCAGGGGCAGGGATAGCTCAGTAGGTAGAGTGGTGGCCCCATGACCGGGAGGTGGTTCAAATCCACTGCTCCCCGGGTGCCCAATGGCTGCCCACTGCTTCACTGAGTGAATGGGTTAAATGCAGAGATCAATAAAGTAGACATTCTTCTGAACCCAGATGGATGGCATCTAATTGAAAGGCAGCCTGAGACCGTTTCAATAATTTCATCCGTATTTAATGACAGACTTGCCCAATATAATATGTTAACACACTGATACATTAGTTTTATTGTTTTAATGACAAGGTGTCTTTGATTAATTCTGGCTTTATGTTGTTTTTTCCAGCAGGAGTTTGAAGCTTTTGATTCTCAGTTGCTAAAATACCTCATCTATCAAGCTGTGGATTTAATGACTGTGAAACATGCTTTATTTCACTCTGATGTTCTCTTCTCTGTTTTTATATCCCTGTGTCTATCCAGGTTTGCCTCCTATCTGTTTAAACTCCAAAAATCCTCCTCCTCCCAAACTACTCAGGATACCTCAGCTCTAAGGTACTGTGAGTTCTGCAGACCTGTACTCATCCTGCATTTGCTAAGCTCATTTTTGGAAATGTCCAGTTATCTACAAGCATCTCTGAATTGATCCTGGACCTGACTGAGTCCTTTATGTGGGCTCTCTGACCTGACCTATAGCATAAAGCTGATAATGGAGGGCCAGAGCTGGCTGCTGGCACACTGCCTACGCCTGCAGCCAGCAATTAAAAACATATATAATTCATGGCTGCTGACCATGTAAAAGTCCACTGTGCTCGTGAGCCATCTTTGATCATATCTGTGGTGCGGTGCCATCAGATTTGCCCACACAAAATGTGGGGATTGTAAAGGCTGTAGCTTAAAGATGGTCATAACCACTGTGACGTTATAGTGACTGTATGCTGCCATCCAGCTTTGCTCCGTGCCCTCACAGGCTTCTCTGAGGTGGAGCACGTCTTTCACTAATAAGGAGGTTGGTGGAGTCGCTCCTGATGCATTCACAGGCGTCTCAATGTGTGTGAATAGATAGAAGTGCTAGAAAGCACTTAGAGACAGAAAGAAGTGGTTTCACGAGTGAACGAGGCATGTTGTATAAAGCACTTTGACTGCTCAATAAAAAAGAAAAGTGCAACACAAGAACCAGTCCATGTACCATTAAGTGACTTCCTCATGCAGTACCACAGTTCCTCTCTTATCATATACTTTCTCTAGTTCCACAAAGACACAGTGCAGCTCCTGCTGACCTTCTCTGCAAGTGGCCTTAATTGGCATGACAAAATAAAGTCACTTGAGTGAGTGCATCAGGCTTTTTGACAGGAAATCATACAGGAATATTTGGAATTATAACTGCTGCATTAATTTTGGTAAAGCATCTGAATAAGATTGATGACCACCGTGATGATAACCAGGACAGCAAACTAACACGACAACTAAACTTTCAAAATAAGAGCCTGAAGGGAAAGTAAAATGAGCACAAATTGTGACAATGAGTCGCCATTTATGCTCACGTGGGAAATTATCTGGGAAATAGTCTGAAAACATTTAGACATTTTCAGCATCATCAAATTGATAAATCTTTACCTTCATGACATTACAAAGGACAGATTGTGCTTCATTCACTGGGTTTAGTAAGGTAGTAAAACATATTCCCCTAGCAGAGAATCTAAACTGCACTTAAGGATCAAAGAAAAAGAGTCATTTCGTCTTATGTTAAACCCAGAACATGACCTACTCCTGACCAGATGACGCATTCGGCACACATTACCATAGTGTGTTATTCAAGGTTCAGTTTTTCTGCTGTGATGTGATGCCACCACGATTCTTTTCTTTTGCTGCTCTAAAAGTACAGGTAGACTTTCATGACACTAGTGTAACTTTCTTTGACGGCATGTGTTATCGTGACAGGGGTGCCACTTTTTCATTTTCACCCGTGAACCTTCAGCAGGTCTGTGTACAGCCCTGCTGTCACTGGACTTGAACTGGTGTCCCCTTTTCCTGACATATGGCAGTTAACAGGGACACCGTGAGTCCTTTTGAAGTTCTCTCCACCTGCCTCTTCATCTGTCTGCGGGTAATTGCTGCCGCACGGCGTGGCGTATGTGGGGTTACAGCGCGTGTTTCCAGTATCGCGATTCATTATTCAGCCCCCCTGGCCAGACGTAGCAAGAGAGCAGCTGCTCTTCCTCTCACCGGTCAACCAGGAATCCATGAATCTCTAATTATCCTGTCATCTCTGTCTGTCTCTCTGCCTTTCCTCTCTTTTTCCTGTCACTGCTCTGTATTTATTCCTTCTCTCTTCATCTGTCTGTTTTTCTGCTTGGTCTGTCATTCAGGCCTGTCAGCCTGTCACCCCCTCAGTCTCCTCCTCCTCCTAGTGTTCTTTCTTTTAACCACAATCCCCCCTCCCGCATTCTGCACTGCACTCTCCAAATTTTTGCTTTACATTTAAATATTGCAATCCAGTGTTTATAAAGTCAAAATCTGCTTTTAATCCACCTAAGAAGCATGTAAACAAGCCTTTTTCACCCCTCTGTAATTACATTTCCACTGTTTCTCTCTCCTCAGGGTGCATTTGTTTCTTGCTAAGCTGTGGCTGTGCGCGCTAATTGCTTCGCCACCTATAGAAAAGTGCCTCTGATGTCACCTCTCAATGAGCTTTCGAGAGAGAAATCAAGGCCGAGCATACATCACAATGTTATATGTTTCTATTAGCCACCTGTGACACCTGTGGGGGTGTGTATGTGTGCAGCAAAGTGAGGGCGAGTAGCTCAAGGGCAAAAAGCACACACTCCAGAGCATTATGACAAGCACACGAGCGTCCATCCATCCCCCCAAGGCCCAGTGAGTGCCATCTTTAATTTATAGCTATGTTTTATTTACCAGCACGTCAATTCAGGCCACTAGGCAACAAACAAGGCTCCGTGTTGGCGGGTGTACAGCATCCTGTCCACTCTGTCAGAGCACACATCCCACACTCGTCTCTTACATAAAAGTTTTAGTAAACTTTGTTCTAAGCTGCAGCAAAATTAAGAAGTTCAGTTTACACATCATTTACACACAAGCTACACTCATTAAATTAAATGCAATTATAACTGTGATCCTTTGATTTACATTATTGTATGTAATCATGGAACTGCATCATGTTACTTATCGAAGAAATTTGGCTAGCGAACCAACTTCCACTCAGATATCAGTGTTTCTGCCATTAGAAGCTTTGCACCTCAGGCTCGATTTATGTATTTTCTGGAACACAAAAACTCATAACCACTCACTGATTTATCTTATTAGCTAGTGATAGCACCCATGTACTTATCAGGAAAGTGTTTGCACAGGTCGAGGGAGGTCTTCCTGTAGAGTTTTCTAGGACTCAATCTTTTTGCAAAGAGGTGAGTCACCCCCTACTGGCCATTAGAATGCAGGCCTAAGGGTCTTGTGCACTGGCTTCATTATTCACAGTCAGAGGCTATGCACATGTTTTATACTCTCTGTTGCTGGAAGTGAGAAGTGAACTTTTTCCCTAATTTTCATGGCACCCCTGTCGCGATAACGCATGCCGTCAAAGAAAGTTACACTAGTGTCATGAAAGTCTACCTGTACTTTTAGAGCAGCAAAAGAAAAGAATCGTGGTGGCATCACATCACAGCAGAAAAACTACCTGAATAAACTGAAACTTGAATAGCACACTATGGTAATGTGTGCCGAATGCGTCATCTGGTAGGTCATGTTCTGGGTTTAACATAAGACGGAAATGACTCTTTTTCTTTGATCCTTAAGTGCAGTTTAGATTCTCTGCTAGGGGAATATGTTTTACTACCTTACTAAACCCAGTGAATGAAGCACAATCTGGCCTTTGTAATGTCATGAAGGTAAAGATTTATCAATTTGATGATGCTGAAAATTCTAATCTGCTGCTAAGTCTCTTTAATGCCGCTGGAATTACAGCTATTAGAACACAGAACACACACCAAGAATACCTGCTCAATAATTAAAATCAATTTCACTTTATCTGCCGACAGACTAAATCAATTTCCTCGTCTCCCTTATTAAGCTGCAGGACCATGACATTAGATGTATTCAGTTTAAAGTTCCAAAACTCGAATGTGTGCAGTCGTCACCTTAGAAACAAACAGCAGCGCTGAGAGCCCACTCAGCGATATAATAATTCACTTTAATTAAAATGTTTATTTTACTGCGCTGTGCGATAAATCCCACGATTAACAATTTTCTGGAGCATTAATGTCTTGTCTTTTTTGAAACAATGTTGCATTTTACTGTTACAGTGGGAGAAATAATTGTTTGATACCCCGCTTGATGTTTCTTGTAGTTGGTCACCGGGTTTTCATGCTTAGGATTGAGGCTGTGCAGGAAATTTTAGGTTTAGTGGAGCCGAGTGCATAATGGAATTTTGTTTGTAGTATAGTCCTCTGGTCATTTGCTGGTGTTGGTGATTAGCTGATGAAAATAAATGTTAAAGAAAGGAAGCTTAGAGGGAGAATATTAGTCACGACTTATTTTAAAGTTACAATCTGTTCAGACACATGGAAATAATAATGATTTCATAGATGATAAATTCTAATCAGTGCTTATCATATTTACTTTCTATTATACTTCAGTGCACCTGTGTTTCCAGGTGAGTTCAGGATTTCTTTCTTACTTTCTCAGATGCTGTTTTCGCTCGCTTTCCTGGAGATCCTATTACCAGGTGTCACAGTGTGTGTGACGTACAGCCTCTCTGACCCTGAACACACACACGCTGTCTCATTAATTCATGGCCTTCAACTGCAGATTGAATTACAGCCGGTGCTGGGCCAGGATTTACTTTGACAATATCCCTTTGTAGTGGACACACACACACACACACACACACACACACACACACACACACACACACACACACACACACACACACACACACACACACACACACACACACAAAGATAAGCTGTGTCTGCACTGTTTCATCACACATGCGTACCCAGCCCTGTTCTTGATATCCTGATATCAGTGTTTTCTATGCCACGCTATGCTTGCTGTTATTCATTATTTATCACGACCATTAGTTTGTCTGAGATACATCAGCATCCCCCCCTTTTCCTTCACCCCCAATTTTCTGGATTCCTTTTCATCCTCCGATCGATCGCTTCCCCCTCCTCAGCTGCACAGGGAAAAGTGTCAAACCCACACAGTGATGCTGAATTACTGATGCTCCACACCACAGTATATTCCTACAGACACATGTGAGCGCACGATTCGGATCCTGTGCGTATCACGATGAGATCAAAGGCAGCGGGAACGGGGTGCAGTCCCTTTAAGAGAAGCAGGACGGGGAGGGCTGTGCATCCATAAAAGATGAGTTTATTCAGTGGCCATGCTAAGACATGGTTAGGAAAGCCTCTGCACTCCAGCGTTCTCTCATATCCATCACAGGCGCTTCACACACTCATGCTGACACAGCTCCTGAAGAAGCCGAGACATGGACACGCTGAGAAGAAAGGGATAAAAACTGGACCTGAAGAAGAGAGGAAGCGGGAAGAAACAACAGCAGAAGAAGAGTGACAGGGGAAGAAAGAAGAGGGAATAAAGAAGATAAAAGAGAAAGTGTGCAGTAGAGGAAAGTGAACAGGTGCATCAAGGCGGAGAATGGGCAATTCCTCCTTCCCAGGCATGTCCCCTCTCTCTCCGTCCATTCTGTAGTTGCAGGTATTTCTAACTTGAGTGCCTTTCTCTGACGTGCTGGGGGATGCTGGGAAAGTACCGCTCTCCCTCTTCTTCTCTTCAGTGTTTTGCTGTCTGTGTTGTTTCCGCACATGTATCTTTGCCCTGCATGTTTTATGGAAGAAGACTTTTTTGAAGCTTCTCCAAACTTATTATTTTTTATTCATTTTCGAAACAGCTTCTGATTGAGTAACCGCATCACGTTGGAATAACCAGTTTTGAGTGCTGCAGTCCATTTTGTATGTATCAAAAGTGCCTTTGAAATGCATTTCAGTGCAGATATTGAGAGGACTCTGTGTGTATTTGGGGGTGTGAATGTCTGCTGGTGTCGGTTGCGTCTGGCAGCAGTTCTTGTTTACTGCCTGAGCGGATGGGAGGCTGTGGATGTCCTGGCTCTCAGAGGCTGGCATCTGGACCGGAGTGAAAGAGTGCTATTGATGGATTTACTGAGGCTGCTGTTGCTGCTGATCAGAGAGGAGATGGAAACAGTGATACAAGCAGGAAGAGAGCTGGACATTAATGCAGTGGCTGAAAAATATAAAAGCGGTGGAGACAAAACACATCTAGTAAGCATATGTATCACCACTTTGATTCTTGGGTAGGTGGAGGAATGATTTAAGTGGATTTTTCGCATCTGCATTAAACTCACACAGGTAGCGCTTGGGTTTTTCTTAAAGTCCCTAAATAGAAGTTGGCAGTGAAGCCAAAAACTAATCTCTACTCTCCTCGTAGATTTTCAGCCATCTGGAGTTGGGAAGCTCTGCAAATGCCCGAAAGTCCACATACACTGATCAGCCACAACATTAAACCCACTGACAGGTGAAAAGACTAACACAGCTAATCTCACTGTAAGGCAGTGTGCAGCTGGTGAACCTTGGTTGTTGGCCTTCATATGGACGCTGCTGACAGTATATAAACATTGCTGCAGACCAACCCCACCCCATGTCAGCAGCACTCCCAGTTGGACAGTGCTCCCTGCCAAATCTCAAAAAATGGCTCAAGAACAGAGTGAAAAGGTTAAGGGATTAACTCAGACTCCAGTTTCCCACTCACAGAATTTCTGATCCACAGGAAACCCGTAGAGGTCCTGTATCTCTACTCCAGCTCTTTAAAGCTAGCCTAGGATATAAAGTAGGTTGTTTTATTATTGTGGTTAACTGCTTAAAATCTGGCTTTCTCTCCATACTCTAATCATTGTGTTGTTCCTCAGTGAGATAACTGATATAGCTACTGTTATATAGTTACTGGGAATCCCAAATGCGGAAAATATATAACACCGCTCTCTCAGCAGCATCGATGTTTCTAGTGAGATGATGGGAAAGAACGTGGACTATACCACCTGAGAAGACAAGAATAATGATTTATCCTTACCTTAATTAACTATAACCCAGTGGTTCTCAGCTGAACTGCTAAAACTGTATCTATCAAAACAGGTGGGCAAAGGTGGTCCCGTAGAACTTCTAATCATGTCTGTAGTAAAATTATTTGTGACTACGTTTTCCATTTAGTCAGGCAGAAATATATTTTTATTAAAAGTGAAAGGCACAAAATAAAAATAAAGACTTCATCAAGTGACCAAAACCAGCAGGGAATAGCTCCAGCAAGAAAATGGCGATACAGTGCTTCTGTTTAACGCCATAAACACGTCCGGCGGTGTAGCGGTGCTGCTCAGCGATGTGTTCTAATCTTCCACTAACAATGGTGCAGTAAGGCACAGAAGACTAAGCTGCAGACAATATGTTTGTAGGATCAATTCAGTGTTGGGTTTGTTCTTTTGTTTTTGGTTTTTTTTCTCTCTCTCTCTCTTCATGGGATTTGCTGGCAAGATGCAAAAACAAAGTCAACAACCCTTTAATGGCGTTCGCTCATCCAGATGAGAACATCACATTTCCTGTGATCATTCCAAAAAGAGAAGACAGTCTGACACTTTTTCATTTTCAGGTTTTTGTCCATTTTAATGAGTTTCCAGTCAAATATAAGTACAGTTTGGACCTGATAGCAGTTTCAAAAAGCTTGGTGCTATGTTAGCTTTCATGCTAGTTGCTAGTAAGAACGCTAGCATAGCATTGAGGACACTCACGGTAAATCTTCATCAGTTTGACTAACAACAAGTTTTTAATTTTTCTCTGTGTCTATGTATATGTGTGTACTCCTCCTACTCCTTTTATACTTACAGTATACTTCCTGTTTTATTTTGTTGTCCTTGAGTGTCATATTTAGTTTTGACCTCCTTTCTTTATTCCACTGAGCTCAGTTCAGCCCTTTTGAAAGACAAAAAAATATTTATTGTTAACGTTAATGTTCACATGGCTTTTATTATATTTCCTTTATCCCACTGAAGTGCTTCTTGGATGGTCAAATTTCCCAAGTTGTTACGTTTTCCCACCAATTCTTTTAAACAAGAATGTAGAAATAACACGGATGCTGCAAGGCAGGTTTATTTTTACTGGTCGGAATATTAAAACAATGCATTGATAATTGTATATATAAGGTTACTATTTACCAGGATTGCTGCTAATAGATTGCTTGTTTAAAGAATGAATCACTTTATTAATTACTCTAGTTTACTCTGCATCAGAGAGCTGGAAAATCTGGATTTCTGCAAACTGCATATTCATGCAGGTGCCTGAGAGGTTCTGTAAGGGTGGTGTAAATACCTCCACTGTGGTGCCAAGTGTTGTTAAATGACCTTCTTGGTTTTTCTAAGATGACCGGGATGATCTTTCAGAGAAGATACTTATCTCTGTGATTCAAATTTAATGATAATGCACGAGAGGCACAGACTGCTGCTGCTGCTGACTGCAGGCTGGCAGAGTGCAAAATGGAGGTCTTCACTATCTCTAATCGCTATTGATTTACATGATACCCTCTTCTCTTTGCTCCCACTCTGCACAAATCTGTGTCGGAGCAAGAAAAGACCCGAGTCTCTTGAACGCGTTGGGAGACGCGGTTTGGAAAAAAAGCCAGCTATCTTAAAATTCAGCGTTGGATATTGAGGCCTGTCACATCCCGCATGCCGTTTCACTCAGAAATCGCTGAGAGGATTAATTCTGAAGTGAGCGTTTTGAAACGCCAACTATACAGTCGCCCTTGAACATCTCAAACTTATCTCCTTTGTGCCGCATGACTGTGTGAGTCATGTCACCTCACTGACATGGCAGAGCCCTCCCCAGCTCCCCAGGAGGCTTTGACAGGGGCGGGGTTGCCGGGTGGCGGAGGTGGAGGGGAGCAGATCAAGTGTGCTGGAATCACAAGTGACTGGGGAGCAAAAGAAAAGGAGACGAGAGGCTGGAGGATCTGTCAGGGTGCTGAGGAGCGTCAGCCAAACAGCAGTTTTCCCACGTCAGCCTGATCAAACTTGTTGACATCTGGAAGGAGATGGAAGACAGACAGAGAAGGAGAAGAAGAGATGAAGGGCAGAGGGAGGAAGCTGCAGAGCAGAGGGTGCCGACATCAGAGAGCTGATTGATGCAGAGCCACCAGGTGAGGGTGAGCTGACTGTAATATTGACTCAGGGATGTCTGTTCTCCCGAGAGCTGCCTCGCGCTCTGGCATTCAGAGACTCTGCTGCCTTTTCATCCTCGACGTTCAAGCGTTCGACTTCTTTTCATAAGTCAAAACAACATTTTTAAGAAATGTGTTTTCAGGCACTGAAACTGCAGCTTTATAATTGTGGAAAACCATCTGAAGAAATGTCTTCAGCTCACAGCTGGCGAGCGGTAAAAAGTTAAATGTCTTTTCATCGTCTACAAACATCTCAGACATGAAGGTCCTTGACCTGCTTTCTCTTTCTCAATCCCTGGATTTACTTTTTTCACACTCCAACTTTTACACTATTTTCCGAGTCGATCTTTAACATCCCCGTGAGCCGGTTGGACTGAAATGGAAGGACAGATATTTGTTCACTTATTTACAATGAATTATTTTTAAAAAAAGTGCTGAAGTGAAAGATACTCCAGAGATTAAAGAGACTCTTTTAACCCTTGCTTTCTGTCTGGACCAAATTTGAGAAAATAAACCTAAATTTGACTGCTTTTCTTAAAGTGACCCACAAAAAGTTAAAACATGGTAACATTTTATGCTGTTGTACAAGTGCTACAAGTTTTTCAGGCTGTTCTGTTCGCGCTGTTCAGATGGATTTTAGAGCCACTGGTTTGGGTCAAATAAGCAGTCGTAGTTTCTCAGAATTGTGACACGTCTGCGTGTATTTCTGTGGGACTGTGATGGCACCTTATTTCTCCAGGTTCCTGCAGCAAGATGGAGTTTGAAGGCTCCAATAAGTCTCAGAGTAAAACATGGTGCACATAAGAAACAGAGGTCATACAAAGGTCAAATGGCGCCTCGAGAGTGTGGGAAACACTCATCCCTAGCCTACATGAACAGGGTGTTTTAGTTGATATTGAATATTGATTATATTTTTACATTGTCAGGGGCAGGGTCTGTGACCCAGCAGTTTTGAGTCGGTTTTGTATTTTTGTGTTCTTATATTGTGTTGAAAATATGTTAAGTTCTTGTGTTGCTGCTATTAGTTAGGATTTCGTTTCATTCTAGTTTTGTCTCCTGATTTATAAGTCTTTTCTTCTCCTCTTTGTTGTCATGTCTATGTCTCGCCATGTTTCCTGTTTTATTTTGAAAGTCTTGTCTTTCTATGTTCAAAGTCGTTTTTTCCCAGTATAGGTTCTAGTTTTTGCTTACTCCCCCTGGATGATTCGCCTTGTTTTTATACTCATGTTTTCCGTCTTCTTCCGTGTCTGCATTTGGGTACGTTCCATAAACTCACCGGCGTGTCCCGCCGTGACATGCATCCTAAACAGAACAAATGAAAGTTGTTAATTTTAAAAAATGCTCTTCGTAGTCTTCGAAAGTAACGAAAGATTAATCATCAAGTTTTTAATGCCAGATATGTTGTTTACATATTCTGTAGTTTAGACTTTGTTGTAGACACATTTGTGACCAAAACAGCCCCAAACCAGACTGTGAAGGTGTAGAATATCACCAGTATGTAAGGATAAGACTCGGTTTTACTGATGAGTACTAAGAACATTAATACTGTGTATACTGACACCAGCCTCTGGAGTCAGAGTTTGTCTGACAGCTGGCTCACACTGAGCAGTATCACAACAGCGACGTGAACAGCCTGCCCATAAGGAAATATGAGATGCCAAGGATGGGAGGTAGTTGATAGCAACTCCTGAAATTCCAGAATAAGACCAACAATAAATTAATTTTGTAATCTCGGATGTGGAAATAAATAAAAATATGTCACACAGTATATCTGCGTGGCCCGCCCAAGTAACGGCGCTCCAAATCTACTTCAAAGCAACTCAACCCCATAATGCAGACACTACATAGTGGCTTAATCAGTACTAGCACACATTTCACCCTATGATGTGCTGAAGGGGCCGGTGTACTGACAAAACACCCTGCCTATCAAGCTGCCCTACTTGTTGTTACTGCTCAAAAACTCACAACGGCCATGTTTTCAGTGTTAATAGTACACGCCTATTATTTGATCCTACCCCGATCTCGTGCGTGTGAAAAAAGATTAGTATTATATGTTTTACTTCTTTATTACAGTTGATACTTGTTTCTTCTCAAGCCAACATGCGTTTTGTTTTTGTGCAAAAATACTCCAATTTGGATTCTCAGTTGAAGTCATATTTCAGGTCTTGATTTAGTACTTCTGAAAGTGAGCTCAAAGTGGCTTCTACGCTAAATATTTTCAGCATGTAGATGTTACCGACTCTTATCTGCATTGTGAAGGTGCGACACAGCTTGTATCCTAAAGTGTCTTTGTGAAGTATGAATCTTCCTGTTGTCTGAAGAGAGACTCTCCCCTTTGAAAACTGCCTTTTGAATGGAGTTCAGGACGTGAGCAGCACCTGTGGAGCTGGCAGGGAGTCTGTTTCCTGTTCAAGGACACTTTGTCGAAGTGAGCCACACTAAGTCTGCTCTCTTCAGTCCTGCAGAAATGCTGCCATTCATTCACTCGTTCATATAAAATGGATATTGATGGAAGTTCTTTTTATTGGTTGACTGTGTTATCACTGTAGAGCCTGCATTTAAGAGCTGCAGGGCTGAAACGGAGCAAGACTCTTAGCCAGTAAATGTGCATAATTAAACAATCTCGGCCTTCCCTTTGAGAGGAAGCAGTGAAACATTTATGACACAACACATCAGAGTGTAATTAACAATAAATCTCAGTTAATTTGGCTCTGTAAAGCTGACCGAGGATCTCAGCAGCCTGTCTGATTTATTCACAGAGTGAATGAGGCTTAGAAAGCTCATCAAAGCCTCACCTGAGTGGCTCAAGGTGTTCGAGACAGGATGACCTTACTTTGCTTGGCAGCTGAATTCTTGAGTCTTGCGGTGTTGATGCCTGAATAAGCCGCACAATGGCAGACCTCCGCAGTACTCCACCTTTAGATCAGCGCCACAAAAAGAAAGGATGACCTATCTGCTGGTGCTGTGATCTAAATTATAGCACAATTTAGATCATAAAGGCAGACCAGTGTTCAATGAAACTTAAACTGCACACACAGTCTGAACAGCAGTTTGTGGCAGTGATGGTTGACGTGACCTTTTCCTGTTTTATAATGCATACATTTAGTCTTTTCTGGTACCTGGTAGCACATGCTACTTGTTACCTGCCAAATTATTGTCATGGTGAGATTTGATGCTTCTATACAAACAGGAAAAACAAAGGTGACTATAAGAGCTCTGTGTGCCCCTCCAAAAAATAAAAAAAATGAGGTCCAAGACCTGGAAGTTGTCACTGTCAGATATCCAGCCTATTATTGTGTGTTGGGATGAGATTAGATGAGACTGTACAAGCTGGAAAAATATGCAACCAAATAGTGCTCTGGCCTCCAAACTGTGTGGGGAAAAAACAACCCAAAACCAAAAGAGCAAAAAGGAACCGCTGCAGAATGAAACTAGCATGTGACAGGTATGCTACAGCTATTTGCAGTCATTTGGAGAGATGAGTTAAAAGTAGGGTTTGGTGGTCTGTGCTGAACAAAAAGCGACGCACTAGAAAGTTCCTGTTTCTCAGGAACAGGTGCCCGAATGTGATGACCTGGAACCTCCACTGCATCACCCATGATGGAGAGGACTAATGTTGGAAAGTGGACATCACATCAAAAACCAGACATACAGTATTTATCTTACTGGCTTGCTTTGTCTATTACACGGTCAGACATTTACTTATATACTTACAACTACTTGCAGTTTTTACATTGTGTCTTAAAGGCCTTAATGTGACAAATCAGTTCAATTAAAAAAGGTCACGTTGTTTAAATGTGACCTTTTAGAGGGAAACCAAATGCTCACAAAATAAACCTCCAAATTGCAAATTAACAAAAAGATTTTATCCTCAGGTCTTGATTTGTGAAACACTGGTTTTGATCTTCCTCATGCTCCGAAGTTTGTTGAACTGGTTGGCTAAAGGTAGCAGTGACAGACAGATGGTTCATCCAATTACCTGCCAAGTATTTAATTGCCAATGATGACTCCTCAGATGGCTCTTTATAAATAAACCATCTGTCCAATCAGGTTAGTCATGATCAGGAGAGTCACCACATTAGACTGGGGTTTCTTTGCAGGGTGTTTCTGTTTTTGAGTCCCACCACACTGTTTCTAGGACACTCTTAGAGCATCAATCCATCCACTTTAAAATTTTACCGACCTGACCTGCTTTAGGGCCCGGGGTGCATGTGACTTTCATCTTGCAAGCTCGCCTAAGACTGCTGCATTAGGCCATGCATGGCAGAGAAGAGACGGAGGATCATTCTTACAGGAGACGGTTGTTAT
This sequence comes from Rhamphochromis sp. 'chilingali', assembly GCF_963969265.1. Lineage (NCBI taxonomy): Eukaryota > Metazoa > Chordata > Actinopteri > Cichliformes > Cichlidae > Rhamphochromis > Rhamphochromis sp. 'chilingali'. The sequence goes on from NC_137950.1 coordinate 27,500,546, forward strand.
TGGATGCTGATGATCTGTCCTGTATATGAAGATAAATATAACTGGCTAAAAAAGAGGCATTTGGCGAAAAAACCAATCTCAGAATGACAAATAGGAAAGGCAGACAAAAAGCAAAGCAACCTTTTTATGTTTTTGCTGGCGACCGTGTCATCAGTATTTATGCCATCCGGCCTCCAGTTGCTATGTGGAAGACAAATGGTCAGAATAAAGCAGAGAATTGTCTCTTGGGAAGGAGATTCTGGTTGCTTTTGTTATAAATCAGCTTAATTGCAAACTACTGTGTCAGATTTTTCTCAGTAGCAGCCTGTTCCCATTTTCTCTTCCAATTGGCAGTTTCTGGACATAAAGTACTGATAATGACCTCAGGCCTGCTAATGTGTGCACTCTGGTACGGTATTTTCACATTTAAACTCAGTGAAAGGTTAGACAGTCGACCGTTTATCACAGTTTTCACAATAATTATACATTATTGTGCAAGGCTGGACTTTTTAAATGCACATGCTTGTAGACGTGCTTGATTACCATCATTAGTCAGTAGATCCCTGCAGTATGTATCAGCCTGAGTGGCATTACTAATGTGGCAGATGTTTGGTGGTGGACATGCAGCTCTTTAATGATTCTGCATGTTCTGTGTTTATTTGAAAATGTGTTGTGTACCACATTAAAGAGGCGTTTTTGTCCACCGGAGCCTAAAATATGATTTATTTTCATTTTCCTGCTTTATTGGGCACAAGAGGAATGCTAACAGAGCAAGAAATGGCTGAATTCTTAGGGAAAATTAAGATGTGAAATATAAACCACACCAACAACAGCAGTCATTTAGCACACAGTCGACTTGCTGTACGATTACATTAGAACTCGCAACACACGCTGACAAATGAGAATGTCAACAGTGTGGGAGGTTACCTTTGAAATTACAGAGCCATGCAGCTGCAACAGAGTCCTAATATCTATGACAACAAAGCCCACGAGGACCTCAGAGACCACTCAGTAGGAGTGGGCAAAATTGTAAACCAATTTACACATAGAAGTTTCCAGCAATGACTTAAAAATTTGGTTTAAAGTACTTACTTAATAAGGCTGAAATTTTGGAGCTCATAACTGACAATATCCTGTTGCTTTTAAATCTAAATTATATTACAATATCTAGGATGCACCTACCTCATGTTTGTTCTGGATATTGCTCTCAAAAATATGAAACAGGAATGTAACAATGTGTCAAACTCCTGAATCCAGTTATGTTTACCAGTGTTGGGCAAGTTACTTTGAAAAAGTAATTAATTATAGTTACTAGTTACTAGTCACGTCTACTTAAAGCAAAAGCTTTATTGCAAAGGTCGTTTACTTAACTGCAAATTTTGCAAAGCTTTTTTGTTGTTGCAACATAATTTTGTGTTGACTGCTAGCAGACAGCCTCTACCAGCACATCCCGTCTTTTGCAAATTCAATCGATGTTAACTGGGCAACTTGATCCCCACCGACCGGCCTGCAGTTGTGTTACCCATTGTGGTGGTCTTCAGCTGCATTGTCCTATGGTCCAACTGGTTTCAGCCATGGTTTTGCACTGTACCTGTCATGGGTCATTTGACCCAGCGTTTTGAATTTTGATATATTTTGATGTTCACGGTTTATGTTTAAGTTCATTAGCTTATCTAAGTTCAATTTTGCCTATGTTGCCCTGTTATAGTTCATTGTTTATTAGATTCCCCTTGTGTCTTCACCCCTGTGTTCAAGTCTCCCTCGCCTCTCATGTGTTTAATGTCTGCGTATCTTATGTTGCCAAGTTCGTGTTGTCATGTCTGCGCCCCATTATGTTTCCTGTTTTATTTTAGAGGTCTGGTGTCCCGTGTTCATTGCGTTTAGTTTCACTGCCAATGTAACGTCGTTATGTTCATTCTAATCAGCTGCTTCCCCGTGTGTTTCCACTTCCCCTGATCACCTCCTATGTGCATTTAGTCTGTGTGTTTTCATTCATTCCTTGTCAGGTTGTCAGTTGAGTTTTCGTCATCTCTCCATGTTCAGGGTTTTATTCTTTGTCTTTTGTGTTTAGAATTTAGTTTTGCCTCAGTGTGCTTCTGCCTTTGGTTTTGTACCTTTTCCCAGCCTCAAATAAACGGTTCGCCTTTTGTTAAATTATATTTTCGTTCCAGTTCCTGGTTCGCAGTTGGGTCCTCTTCCTCCCTCCACACGGTCTGCCAGTGCAAACCGTGACAGCACCTGTTCATGCATCTTAACTTAAGCAAAACTGCCATGACTTTGCAGGGGTGAATCAGGCTGTAGAGTCATCTACTAAGACGTTTGGTGGGTTGCTCCTTGGCTGCTTAAATCCACACCAAAGTTTCCTTTGCAACCCTGAGGTGCTCCTGATGCGTTCATTGGAGCATGAATGTAAGAAAGCACTTAGACATAGAAAGAAAAGTGCTTGTATGAGTGGGTGAAACGAGACATAATGTATGAAGTGCTTTGAGTGCTCCAGTACAAAAGCACTATATAAGAACCAGTCCATTTACTACAGGTAAAACTGAACACTTTAGCTCGCCAGGCTGAATGACCTTTGCACAAAAACTGCACTGCACCAAAACAAGTGTTAGGACAAACAAGATAAATGCTTCTTCGGCCAATGATTCATTGTTAATGGGTGTTAGAGGAGCTGAATTTCATTTCCATTCCATTGTTTCTGGTTCCCATGTTGCCGTGTCTTCCCCTTTACACGTGTGTTGCCTGAGGGCTGCATATGGGTAACTTCTGTGCTCCTCCTGTAGGCTGCACAATCGCTGACCTCCTTTCCTCCTGTGGTTACATTTTCAGCTCAAATATCACTGAACATAAACCTCTCACCCTGCTGTGTGCTGACGATGTTTGTTTAAATGATCATCACTGTCGCTGATGTTCTTCCTGGTGGTTGCTAACCAGTCACTGGGTTTTTGCTCCTTCCTGCCTGTCAAAGATTGTCGTTCTCTCAGGCTTCGTACTCATGCTTTGCAAAGCTGCTCCAAATCTATTAGAACCATTTCCACGTCCTGATTAGCTCTTACTGTGACTTGCAAATTGACTTTGGCATGTAAAATTGTGAAATGCCTCTTTAACTCCCACCAGGGACTTGTTAAATGTTAACAGCTTGCAGACCTTTTCTCACAGCACACTTTTCTTGCCATTGTCCCTTTCCGTGGTCTTCATATTGTGCATGCTGGAACACTGGAGAGCTCGTAAATGTTATTAGCTATACCTGTAGCTGTAGAAGGTCAAAATGCCTGCCGTGAAAAGGGTCTATTAACTTTTTAACTTCTTTAATATACATGATTATTATATTAAAGTTCACAGTAAGGCTCTCTCTTGTTTTAAATCTCAGTTGTTGTTCGAGACAGAATCCACTGTTACACTTTAAAGGCTCCTTTGAAGCAGGCCCAGAGTTCCCAGCTGTGTATATTTAGTTGATGTTTGATTCCTAGCTCATCAGACACGTCGGCCAATCAGCTCGTCTCTGCAGCTTTCTCGTCTCCCTCAGCAGTCGGGGTAAATTTGAGAGCAGCATATGTTTTTACACAGGTGCTCTTGCATTCTTCCGCACCGTCTCTGGAGACGTAGCTCAAACGGTCTTTGTTGTAGCTTTGAAATGCTATAGGAGAGGCGTTTAAAACCATCATGGAGAAATGTGTATTCGAGGAGGTTATTTCAAGGTCTTCCTGCTGCTGCTGTCACATACTCTCCGGGTGCAGTAGGAAATTCATAGACTAATTTGACAGCGCTCCCTGAGAGACTGACTCAGATATTCATCTCCAGATTTTTACAGCTGTAATGTTTTGTCCTTGATAAGGACTGCTATTTCCGTGGTATCTCAGGTAGAGAACAGCCTATCAGATGGCATTGCTGTCTCACGTCAGGTCACAAAAAGCACAAAGGAATCTGCTTCCAGGAGACGCACACTGTCACAGGTAGTGAGTATGCTGCAGGAAATGCCTCAATGTGTTTGTCTGTCTGTGTGACATTGATTTGGACTACAAGCACAACACCGCATGTTGTTTCATATATTCACAATTAATTGGGCACGCTCAGCGTGTAGCCAGACCCACTCTGACACCATAAAACATATTGCATGCTGTTTCTTTAAAGGACAGGATTATATAGTGAATTTTGTAACCTGAATTGCACAGAAATTGATTTTAGAGATGAGAGCGAGTCTTGGTGTGTGACAGTTTGTTTTCTACTCAAAGTGAAAAACAAAAAGCAGCTTTTACACGTCCGCTGCAGATATCTGCGAGAAAAATGAGTGCAAACAGAACATAATGTTAAAGAACAACATATTGAGCTCCAACACAATGACTCCCTGTTCCAAGCATAGACTGCAGTTAAAAGATGGGAATAGGTGCCCTGACCCTCCCTTCTCTCACCAGCAGAGGGCAGATCCTCTGGTTAATAAAGGAAGTTTCACTGCCGAGAAGTACACAGGAAACCACCGCTCATTTGGTTTGTGACCTCAGTAAAGCTGATGAGCTAGTTTCATATCTTATTGTATATAATGTGATATTAGTTATTTAAATTACGATGTTATTCTACGCTTCACATAGGATAAGTCGTTAAAGTAACGAGTTTGGTCTTGGTTTCAGTGGCATCCACTCTGACCAAAAAACTCCATGTAAAACATTTTTTTAAAATGAATAAAACTATTATTTTATTTGAAAGTTAAATACATTTCTAATGGACAGCAGGGGGCGTCTCCTCCATTTTCAGTAAGATATCTAGTTGTGAAGAAGTCACTGTGAAAATTTCTCTCAGTTTCCTTGATTCATGACCTCAGTAAACACTTAACTGAGACTGTAAAATCATCAGTAACAGCTTCAGGTCTGATTGAACATAAAACAATTTCTAAATTATGATTTTTATTAGTGCAGCCTGATGTTTACAAACAAATGGTTTATGTCATGGTGGCTACTTCCATCTTTTATATACAGTTTATAGTTTCAAGTTTTCTGCAGCTCTCAATCCAAGAAATGTCGGCTTTTTGAAACATGACATAACAATTAGAATCTGCTACAGCTGGCTTATTTGTGCATATTAACCTATATGTTTAAAGGTATAATATGGCGCTTTTGTTAGTTTGTTTGTAGAGAAAACAAAGCAGAAAATTATAGTATGGAGTAAAAAAGCACAAATAAAGACTACACACTGCTGTACAAGTCTGCAGAAAGGTGATGCACTGCTATTTGTCTGCTATGCATTGTTGTTGTGGACTAAAACTAACGAACAACCAGCAGACACTGACACTTAATTAGAGAATTTCCTGATGACTAATGCAGTAGTTGGACAATTCTCTTCTTCTGACAGACTCTTAAAGCAGTCAACATCGAGAACAAGCTTATGGGCAGTTTCAGCTTTGCTCATACAAATATTTGTATGTATTTAAAAGCCATCTGAGACTTTAAGCCACATTCATCAGTAATCAAAATGTGTTTAAAATGCAGCTAAAATCTGAGGCTCTTTGCTTAACATCACAGCTGTAGCTAACATTTCAGTGCCGGTCTTTGCAGCACAGAAATGGATTGTGTTCATTTACGAATCCATTTCCATTCTTACATTACATGCTGGCATGTTTGCACAAGTGAGGAAATGAAATGGACTTTGAACCTGGCAGGTAACTAAAGACCTCAAACTCTACATTGATGATCTCAGGTCACCGTATCTCGGTCTGTGAAGAAAGAAGAGTAAAGAAAATCTTAACTTTAAAGAAATACTTTATCTTCTGAGATATTTGCAGTCTGTGTAAACAGCCTGCTTAGATGCCGCCATCTGCTTGCACACGTCATGCGGTTGTATGTGGAATTGTTGTGAGCAGTTTGTGTTTCTACATGTGCTATACGACAGCTCAGATCTCCCTCTGCTCCTTGGTATCTCTTAAGCTGGCGTGACAGCTCCGACACGTGTCCTCCGAAAGCAAACGCTGCAAATACCGCTCGGCAGCGCTGATGCCTAAATTACAGTGAGCAACAGTTAACGAGCTGCTCATTAGCTGATTACACAGAGTAGCCCTCCTTAAACCCTGATCAGACTGTGAAATGAAAAGCTTCTGTCCTCTGGAATAATGGATCTCTGAAATGAGGAGAGAGACTTAGAGAAGGACAGAGGGAGGAGGAGGTGATATCATTAGAAAAAGGCTGTGAGGTATAAAAAAGTTTAGAAGACAGACTTGGAAAACTTTGTCATAAGAGTTAATACCGGCAAAAAGAATCTCTAATGCATTTAAATCTTTTAAAATGATATCTGCTTGTTAAATGAAGACATATCGATCCAACTGTGCTGAAAGAGGTTCGTTTGTTTAAAAAATGCTAAATGTTGCAGTGCTTTGTCTCTCTTTATATATAAAAAAAAAGCTAGCACTAATCAAACATGTTTTTAAGCTAAGTTTGTGAAAACTGATGAAGGTCCGGGCACCGAATATTTAAACTCCTTAAAGAAGAATCAGTTTTTGTCCAACTAAGAGGTAAGATTAGGATCGGGTCATATTGACTGACTTTCTCTTACCTGCATTTGAGCTCATTTTCAGTGGGTGTTTTTCTCACCACATGATGGAATTTCTTCTTGCCAATCACTTTTATTGAGAGCTATGTTACCCTCCTCCTAAATCTTTACTGTGCTGGTGTGTTTATATTATCCCAAACATAGCTGTAGCTAGCCACCGGGTAAAGATGACCATACAGCGCCCCAAAAACTTAAAGGAACACTTTGAAAACACATCAGATCTCAATGGGAAAAAGACGTTGGATACGTTGTTGGATACTGATTTGGACTGGGTAATGGGTTAGGAGTGAAAAAAATGACACATTGTTTGATGGAAATTAAAATGAAAACCGACAGAGGTTTGAATTCACAGATACTTAGAAAATCAATGTGAAAAATAAAAGATTTGGCAGACCTGTTCATTTTGTCGAAATATCATCGCAGGTATTCGGGAGTTCACATGGCCCTACATGCTTGTATCCATCCCTGACAATGCTCCTAATGAGATGATGGATGTTGTGCTGGAGGATCTCCTCTCAGATATTGATCAGGGTATCGCTGAGCTCCAGGACAGTCAGAGGTGAAACCTAGAGGTGTCGGTTGAACCGAAACATAATGTCTCATGGCTGTTCTGGAACCCAGTGGAACCCACTGCATCAGTGTAGGGTCTGACAGTGGCCCAAGGATTTCATCCTGATACCTGATGGCAGTCGGGTGCTGTTGGCCAGCCTGTAGAGATCTGTGTCCCTCCGTGGACCATCGATGATGGTCCAAGTCTTCCTCAGACCCTTTCTAAACCTGCTCTTATCTGTGAAAAACACAGTTCTGCCAATTGTGTTATTCTGTGGAAAATGGCAGTCGGGCTCCACGGTGCCAGACAATAAGCAAAGTGAACACTAAAAGAGGTCGAGCCCTCAGGTTTGGTGAGAGATATTCACACCAGCATCCTGCTAGAGGTCATTTTGCAGCTCTGGCAGTGCACAAAGGAGCAGATATCAGATCTGATGGGTTAAGGACCTTCTACAGCTCTCCTGGAGTAACTGCCTCTCTCCTGGAATTTCCTCAATGCTCTTGTCTTCCTTCGTTGCTGCTTACATACAGAGTTAGTTACAAGTTATCATCTTTAGTTAGGAACTATCAGCTTTTTCATGGATACATGGATGTTAAGCACAGAGAACATCCACACTGATAACTTTATTGGAGCTTAAAGGATTTGTTTGTTTGCTTTTAGGAACCAAAGGAGCATTTGAACCTGGCAAATGACACATTTAAGTTTATGCATTGTTTTGCATTTACAAGTAGAACAAGAGCTTTCATTCCAGGCTGTAATATTTCACATTCTATAGATATACTTAACATGGTGCACTTTCTGTGAAAAAAAGGTGACGCCGTCATTCCCAGTGTGGCTCCAGCCTGTGGTTGTGTCAGTGCCACCCCAGCCTACCCTTCAGCCATGATCTTGGCTGAGAGTCTTACCCAGTTTTCTTTTTACTGCTGGTCAGAAACAACTAGTACCGGTAGTTTGACTGTTACACAAAGTGAAAAAGAGATTTTTCAGTAGAAAAATAATAAAGAATGAGGCCGAACGCCTGATAAGAAAACTAATCAGTACTTCCAGCTTTGAGAAAAGAAAATCTGTTGAAATAAATCACACAGATTAGCAACTGCAGGCAATTCTTTTCCTATCAGAATCCACCTTTAATCATTTGGGGACTTGTGCTGCAGGTTAATTTATGGTACAGCCAAGTCCTGAAACCTCTTAGCATTTAGTCTTTTATATTTCTTTAATGAAAACATCAAACAGAGATTAAAACCACTGATGGGTGAATGTCATCACTCCCGCCGTTACAATGCAGTGTTCTGTTGGGAAATCTTTGGTCCTGGTGTTTACGTGGATTTCTGTTGTGAGCACAAATCTTTTGCTCTAGTTATTCTCAGTGTCAATGTTTGCAGCCAGATTTACATTTGAGGTTATGATGCTGTACTGCAGGATGAAGCAGACAGAAGCGCCTCAGTTTACTGCTGGTGCTTCACTGCTTTTCTGGGGCTCTTATTTCACAGCTGTCTGAGACCGTAAGCACTTCCCAGGTTTTATTAGATGCTGCTGCTTAAGGTAATAAACAAAGTTTGTTTTGGCTCAGTTAACCATAGCATCATGTTCGTCCTCAGATACTAACTTTCAGGTTTCGTCTGATGGATGGCTCTGTCTTATGTTTCAAACTATTTTTGGAAGTACACATTCACGTTCTAAATGAACATGAAATTGCATCATTTATTTTGTGCTTTGTAAAGGTTTACCGGAGTTTCTCACTTTTCCACTGCAGTCCAAGCTGGCAGAGAGCACTGGGCAATGAGGCACTTGGATGCATTTGCTGCAGTCAGAATTGCAGGTCACAGGATGCCCAATGGCTTTTTTCCATATATATATAAACAGCTTAGAAATTATTTTTCATGTGTGGAGAGCTAGCAGGAAGTCATTTCCCTCAGCTGGGGAAAAGCTGGATGTAAAATCTTTCTCTCTTTCATTCATTCACCACATCAGGTTTATTAATAGTGATGGCTAATGTTGAGTTTTTGCAACCAAATGCGGTGAAATGACTGTAATCTTCACATCTATAACATGTAGCACACTTTCTGACATAAGCAATGACTTAAAGTGAGTAAACTGTACTTGTTTGAGCGGTTTTAATGTAACATTTGAACTTTAATTTACTTTTAGATTGAACTTTATGCAGTTTTTTTTTTTACCTTATGAAATGTTAAGAATGAGGCTGGACGATTCTGGCAATTATAAAACCAAGATAATCAAACACAAGTGTTTTCCGTCACAGTGACGTATTTTCAACTCTCCCTAAAAGCACAAACTCACTAAGAGTTTAGTTCTTCTTGAGCCAAGATGACCCAAAGAAAGCCTTTGGTCACCAGCATCCATCTAGAGGAAGTAATTCACAAAAGCTCGGGTGTCCGCGAGTCTCTCAGCTGGTCTGCTTTCAGCAGTAACATGACCAAGGAGATCTGACAAAACATGGAGTGATATTACATGCTCATTGGCTGATGACAATCCCACAGCAAAGTATAATCCTCCTTTTTCTTCTACTGATTAAGTCAACAGACTGCACGCCACGGATTGCCTGGTCGGTTGCATCACTCGATGAGTCAGGAGAGTGTGACCTTCACGAAAATCATAAACCGGGCAACAACGGAAATGGCTACACGAAAAACATCACTGTGGTCCGTGAGTCTAAAAAAAGCCACATGCAGAGCGGTGGTACCATCGCCTCCATGTCCTCCATTGTTGTGTTGCGTACAAATGTCGTCACAGGACTTTCTGCTGTATTTCTATAACAACCCTTTGCACATAAGGTGGTACTTCATTGTAATGAAAAACAACCAAAACAGAGTAGACAATGAGACCAGCAGGTACTAGTGGAAAAGGGCTATTAGAGTCACCACTTAACCTAACCTCAGTAACTGCGTGGGAAAAGACACGTAGCCACATGGTGGAGTCAAACCCAGGACCTTTTTGCTGTGAGGCAACAGCACTAACCATTGCACTACTGTGGCGCCCGGATTACAAAATAAACATAATTTTGTTGTCAGTAAGACTTGAAACCAGCAGGTTAGACTGTATCATGAAAGTATTTACTGAGGTCACAGAAGCAAACAGATGTTTTCACCTCGCTAACCGTCAACATCACAAGAGCCATTTTAGCTCCTCCAATCAAACAACAGGAGTTAAAGCGCAGCACACGCAGGTGTTGGGGAACAGATAGGTGGATGACAGATGTAAATGGGATTGGGAGGATAAATGATCACATATAGTATATGTATTAGTAAGGTTATGGTTAACTCTCATTTTAATGTGTGGCTGCGAGCAGCATTCGGCTGAAGAGCCACACGTTGCTTCATAGAAAGTAGAGTCGCCCCCTGCTGACCTTTAGAGAGAATACAGATGTGTAAGAAAAGAGAATATAACTTTCTTATAGTTAAAACAGGTCCAGCAGCAAATAGCTTTACTACTTTCTCTCATGTGTGTTTGTATATAGAGCTATGTGATTAAAGCAAAACCCATAATTACTATGTATATGTTTTGATTGATAAGTGTAATCTCGATTACTTAAAAATTATTATTAATTACCTTAAAATAAATGGTGCATTATTAAACTTAAAGGACATGAGCATTTCTACAGGGGATTTTCTGAAACTTTAAAATTAGTCTGATTAAAAAAGTAATGAAATAAATAAACAAGGAAGGAGTTCGACCCAGACCTGTAAATGTTTTTGACCACAGGTAATGATTGTTCCACAGGTTTAGGTATCCAAACCTACTAGGACTTAATTGTTATAGATCTTGTTGCGAGTGAGTCTGGACTTGTGGCCAAAGAGTACCTTTAAAAAATGGCAAAAAAAAGTTAGTCATGTTATGATGCTTTTCTTTTTTTCTTAATAACTGAGAGTTGAGTTCGTAATGGAATCTGATTAATTAAGAGTGTGGTCGATATCTGAGTGCAAACATGGGGATATGACTTTCTGCCACTGCTCTTCTCAATCCCTGCCACCCGTTAATCAATCAAATTAACTGATGGATGAGTTTGGTGTTTGTATATTCTCTCTATGTGGGTCACTTTGGCTCTGCTTCGCTCCGGTCTATTTGGGTCAGGTCTGGCAGGGCTTAGACTCCCATCTGATTAGGTCTTTTTTGGAGGGAGGGGGGATTAATCTATACATGCCAGGACCAGTCAGATTTTCCACAGTAGTGAATCTGCTCATAGTTTGCACATAGAAACAGAATGTAGCGCACTACACAGTAAACTGGGAGGGATTTTGGACACGGATAATGAAGCATGAGGAAGCCTGGGAAGCAGTTTTGGCAGATGCACTTCAGCTGGTCGAAAACGTCCACCGTTGCATATCATCGTCTGTTTTATGGACAACAGCCTTTTGAACTTTATTACATATGCATTTATTGTTGTGTAATATTATCACATCTAAGGCAATTGTTTCCCTTTCACTCCTGCACTGAAACTAGTCGAGTGCAACTTTCACTGTACTGAACAGCAGATTTTCTTTTTGTTTTTGGATCACTGGGCTGGATGTTTGTTGCTGAATTTCATGTTGTTTGTTCATGTGTGGGAGCTGATTTAAGATTTGGATCTTCAAACACGGAGAAGTGTGAGGGGCAGCATGCCTATAAGCCTCCGCGATGTAATCAGCAAACAGTTTCTCGGTTGTATTTTCTCGGTCTCTTCCACTTGTCTCGCTACATGTCTTGCACATAAACACAGCTGCAACCCCTCTCCTCCAAAACGCACACACACACACACACACTCACAGGATCTCATCTTTTTCTGTGCAGCCCTCGCTTTCCTCAGCAGCCTTGGAGAATGATTTCATTGGGATGACAAGTGTGCCTCTCCCTCCATATTTCTGCCACCCGGGCCCCCAGCCTGCATCCAAATGCAGCATGCAGCACCATAGGTCCTCTTCTTTTTTTGCCTCTCCCCTTCTTCTATCCCTGTCTGCCCGATCTGATTTTAGCTCTGCTGAAAGTAACATTTCCTTCCAATCACAACAACGCCAGGGTTTACTTTCCTTCTTCTCCCTTCCCCTCACCATCCCACTTCATCCCCCACTGTCCACTAAGCAGAAAATGGGTGCAGGCGCTGTTGCAGGCTATTATCTGTTTGAGCTATCTATCTTGATAATTGACCAGTGAGGGTAAACGTGATGGTGATCGGCGTGACGCTAATACATTCTGCCAATTTGACGTACTCATAATCCGCCGGGCTCCAGTTTCCATCCTGCAGCCATCCCGGCGAAACGAGTGGTTTGACATGTTGGAGCTCTGTAGCATCATGGATACACACAGAGTAGGCTGAGAGTGTGGGGGTGGGTGGGGAGAAACTCTGGGGCTAAATTAGGAATCGGGAGCGTTTGAGTGGGCATGAAGGAAGAGGAAATTGGTCTAAACATGCAAAGAAACACAGACACATACAGATGGATGTAGCTCTGACAAACTGAAAGCCCAGCTAGAGGAAAAAGGCATATCTTAACATCATGACCAATTTGCTCTCTATGCTGCTGATTGCTCTTGCAGCAGTGAATAGCAGTGAAAGTGACTGACATAAATAGGCAGCATGCAGTACATCTGCAGCCAGTGAAGAGAAGATGTCTTTGACTCGTTCCACCTGGCACGACAGCTGGATTTAGCGTAAAAATACCTGAGCAGCTTAAAGAAGGCCTATTCTGCTTTTACTTATTTTTTTTGTCATCAATATATATGCAGCTGCAACGCTGTTATGTTCAAGAGTTCCTGAACCCACGCAGTGATTTCCGGTATAAAATGCCCAAGAGCTTGAAGAGAGCCATCTAAAACGGGCTTTCAGTCCTGAGAATTAACAGGATCAAACTCATTTTACTTCATGGGCCACGCATGTTAGTGGACCAGGCCAGTGGAACAACTGCAATATTGGCCTACAGCCCAGATATCCATAAAAGTTGGGATGCTGTGTAAATGTAAACGAAATGCAATGATTTGCAAATCTCATACGCTCATATTTTATTCAAAACAGAACACAGAAAACAAATGTTTAAACTGAGACATTTTAATATTTTATGAACTATATTAACTCAGTTTGAATTTGATGGCAGCAACATGGACTGGGCCAATAAGAGACTGGAAAATGGTACTATAAAGTAGGATCATAGGGATGTACTACGAAGTAAGATTTGAGGGTGAGCGAGCTGTGTCGAGCTTAAAGTCTGAGCTTTTTGTGTCACAAAAGTGGCTTTCTTTTTACCTTAATCACCATGGAAACTTATGCCGAACACATAACCTGGTCGGGAGCAGTATATTTTCCGAGTTTCGGTTTAAACTCAGCTGGAAGTGCCACATTTTCACTGGTCCATTTATTCACAGCGTGTTGTAAGTGTAGATTCACTGCTGGGGAAATATGTTTTATATGGGCAAGTTAAGCTGTACTAAAACCAGTGAACGAGGCAGAAACCGTGCGTGTATTAATTTAGTGATGCAGAAAATGTCTTATACTTGATTCTAATCTGCTGCCGAGTCTCTTTAACACTGCTGGAAATGCAGCTCCCAGTACACAGCACACACCATAAATACCTGTTCAATCAATTCAATTAATTTCACTTTGATTTGCCAACAACTAAAATACTTTCCACATCTCTTTATTTGGCTGTGAGACTTTAACCTTTAATGTTTAAATGGGTCCAGTGTAAAGTTTGAGAGCCCTAATGTGCGGTGCTCACCTTGGAAATAAACAGCAGCACTGAGAGCTCACTCGGTGCTAAAATAATTAACTGGAATGAAAACGTTTATTTTACCGCTATGTGTGATAAACGATTTTCTGCAGCATTAATTTCTTGTCTTATTTGCAACAGTGTTGCATTTTACTATTTGATTTTTTTAGCTTCGTTATAGACCTTTAATCACCGTTTTATCATCTGATAGCATCTCTGATGGTGGCGCTCATAGAGATCATTTTGTGAGAAATAATACCTCCAAAACAGCCGTTTTTATGTGAGCTCACACAGAGCCTGAAGCAGAGAGCCCAGCTTAACAGGGAAAGTTGATAATCACAGTCAGGATAACAGTTAGCTTTAACTGGGGTTTTAGGTTTTTTCAAGCCAACAACACAAAGACAGTCATGATGAACTTGGTTCATAGTATAACCCTCGGGCATGATTGGGTATAAAAAAAGAGTTTCTTAGAGAGCCCGGGTTTCTCAGAGGCAAGGAAGGTCAGATATTCACAAATCTACAAAAACCTGCATCTACAAATTGTGGAACAATTTTGGAAAAAATTCTTCAACATATAATTATGAATATCTCATCATCTACGTAATCAAAAGATTCAAAGAATCTAGAGACATTTCTGTGTGCACGGGACAATGCAGAAAATAGTTTTTGGATGCTCGTGATCTTTATGGCTGCTTTAAAAACAGACATGATTCTGACATGGAAATCACTGCATGGGCTCAGGAAAGTCCAGTTCGCTCTGCCATTCACAAATGAACATTAAAGCTTTTGTATCGTTATAGATGTTGAAACATGTTTTAATCAAGTTGGTACGGTTGTTGTCCTTAGTTGCAGTAATAAGCTGACAATACACTTTAGCTGTTAGCAGTGCCGTTCATTTTACCTGAAACCTTGAATCTTGCTAATTATGTCCCTCCATCTATTTTCTATTTTGCTATTTTGTTCACTTCATTTTCCTCCGTCTCTTCCTCACATCTTCAGAACTGCTGCATTTATTTTTAGTTTCTTTATGTTGTTTTCTCTCAGCTTTTCAGCTCTACCTTTTGGTCACTTCTTCCACGCTTAACTTTTTCTTCATGGTGCACGAGCGCACAGCGAAGGTAGGGGAGGGTGCAGTCGCATTAAGAGATATGATTGGGTATTCCAGTGTTAACAATGCAAATGAACAAATGGACTGCTGTCACTGTTTGGTGCAGAGGCCCTTCAAGACAGTCCATTAGCCCAAAGTCAGATTACCAGTCCAGCCCTGGGTGGGACTACATAAGTGTTCCTTTTCAAGCATTAGTTAGGAAATTCACTTTGGAATTCTTAGTTTTGAAGATTTTCCCAAAACCTCAGGAACACGGTGGCAATATTAAATCTATTTAACTGCGGTGTACTTCGTTTATAACCCAATTGTGGCATTTTACTACTTATCTTTAAAAAAATCACAATGGTAACATCAGTATCAAGTTCTCTTGCTCATTAAAACCTTTAACTGTCTACAGTAATGTGTCTTTAAAAAAGTCTTACGACTTTATGTTATACAGCTCAATATAAAATCTGTCTGCTCTAAAATTGGATTTTCACTGCAGGGATTGGTCCTCATTCAGCTGCAGGAGCATTAGTAAGATCCCACACTGTTCTTGGGTGATGAGGCCTTGCTCTCAGTTGGTGTAAAATATAATTGCATAGTGTACTATGCGGGGTTGGAACTGATATTAATGATCTTCAAATGTCTTATTTTTCCCCTCCAGCAGTCTCAAAGTCAAATATATTCAGCTTGTTATCACAGAGGAGTAAGAAAACTAGAAAATATAAAATTTTATGACACAGAATTGGATTGTGTGGTGGAAACAAGGCAGAGGTCGCACACGTGTAGAGGAAAAGAGACGCACTCATGCTTTATTATATAAATAATACCACATACAGATGGGGAAATAATTAAAAAATAATTAATGCTCGTGTGGCGAGACGAGGTTGGGATATAAGGTAAATACTCTTCAGTTTTAAAGAACGACAACGCCACCCTGGGAATTTCACCCAGAGAATACTGGAAACAACACTAAATCACCAAAAAGGCACTTGGGTTCGCTATACTCAATCCAGAGACGAGGTTCAATAATAAACAAATTAACAATTTATTAATAATTATTTAAAACACCATATAAAAGCACAATCATAAATATTCAAGTACAAATATGCTTAAAAGGGTATTCAGAGCTGAGGCTTACCAGTGGAGGGACAGGGATGCCACACACAAACTAAAGAAAGAAAACACACCAACACACAGGTGCAACACACTATCACACTAATAAACTAAACAAGGCGGGTGTGTACACTCAAGGGATCCCACCACCAAGGCACCCTAGTCTCCTCCACGTCGGCACTCCGCATCTGAATAAAAGAAACAAAGAAAATTTTAATATATTACAACAAACTAATGTGTAGCACCGGGGGATAACCCAACTGCAGGACCACACTGGTGATCTACAGCTAGAAAAAGGGCCTCCCACCAGTGGTGTAACAAAAATCCAAACTACAAATCAAAAGCAATAAAACAACATACAATCTGGATAAAACTCTAAAATCTGGAGCAAACGGAATCGCCGTACTGCTCCAACTTGCCGTCCACACGACGAAAAGTTAACAGTCGATCAATATGCACGCCAGCTGACTCCGATAACCGGCATGCATATGGCCGTTGTCCACGCCGACGTCCACTGTAAAAGCCGACAGCAGCAGGGAAAGAATTCTCACAACGGGAACAGACGGTAAAAGCACAGCAAGGCAAAACAGCAGCACTTCAGTTCGCGTAGCTTGGCGCAAAACTAAGGTCCACACTTCCTGCGAAACATAATAAATAATTACTATAAACGAACAATAGAAGGCAGAGAGCGTAACAAAAGTTGATTACGTACCAAGTAAGCCGGGTCATAGAATGTAAGCAGAATAGCTCAGAGGAGGCTTCTATAGCTACGACCAGCCGCGATGGAGACTTTAGAGGAGTAACCCACAAACGATCTCTACCACACCGAGGAAGTCAGGTGACCAAAAAGGAGATCACAGGCAAGCAATGCAGAGACACTCAAATGGCCACTATTTATACCAGCGCCCCCTAATGGGCCAGGCTAAAAGTGGGTTGGACCGAGGGATAACATTCATCCTGCCACATTCTACCCCTCCTTCTTGCATCGTCGCCCCGACGATGAATTACAAAGACACCCAGATTAGTCCCAAGGCCTAAAAAATGCAGAGACAGCATGTACCCTAGGCTCAGAAATAGAGTTAGCAGCCCCTTGTGCCACCTCCCCTGTTGGTCTTGGGAGATGATGGATGTTTGAATGCTGGCCAGCTGTGGACCGGGTTGTTTTTCGCACCACCACATTTCTTGTATCAGAACTCATAGAGGGAGCAGGAAGAGAGCTAGATGGAACTGGTGCTACACTCGGAGTAACCGTACAAGTGGCTGGGACATCGGAAGTTCGGTCTTCTGGCCGGAGCAACAACTCAGGGCTACTTGGAATCACTGCCACTGGGCTGTAAGATGGTGAAACATTTACTTGAGGAGCTCCTACGCTCAGGAATAACAGGTCACTGTCACTTGATGAGTCATGTCCTGGTTCTGGGGAGGATATTTCTGGGCCACGTGGGCTACTGCTTGGAGCAGGCCCTTCTGATGGTGTGGCTGCCGTTATCACAGCCTTCAACAAGGTACGATGAACATGCTTCACACTGCTGGGATCATCTGCAGGTGCAATGGTATATACTGCCCCACCTCCTTTAGGTGCCTTCAGGATTCTATATACCACGGGTTTCCATCGATCTTGGATTTTACATCTCCCTCTTCCACTCAGATCGCGCAGGAACACCAACTGGCCGTCGTTCAATGGTGCCTCTTTCACCTTTTTATCATGGTGCCTCTTTCTGCGGTCGGCAGCCAATGGCAATCGTTCCTTGGCTCCTTCATGTACAACCTGTAGCCGGGCTTGATGCTCCTGAATCCACTCGTGCACATCTCCACTGATGGGGTCCGGTACTCTGCCCAACAGAAAGTCCACTGGCAACCTGGGTTCTTGCCCAAACATCAATAAGAATGGGGTTTCCCCAGTAGCCTGATGGGGAGTGGTATTATAACAGTAGAGTAACTGGGGCAAACATACATTCCAGTCTCTTTTTCTGGATACTGGCAGGGTCCGCAACAAATTGTGCAAAGTCCTATTAAAACGTTCACACTGACCATTTCCAGCCGGATGATAAGGAGTAGTGTGGGACTTCTCGATACCATAAAACCTGCAGAGCTGCTGGATCAGGGAGCTTTCAAAGTTACGACCCTGATCGGAATGGATACGCGCTGGTACACCAAACTTTGAAAACCACTCAGTCACGAGAACCTGGGCCACTGTAGCAGCACATTGGTCACGAGTGGGGACAGCCAATGTATACTTGCTGAAAACATCAGTCATCACCAAAACGTTCTCCAGCCCATTCCGGGAAGGTTCGAGCAAGGTGTAATCAATGGCCAAGATTTCATTTGGTCGAGAAGCCAACAAATGTCCCATGAAACTTTGAGCTGCTGGTTGGGTGTCTTTTGCAACTTGGCAACGTTCGCATCTCTGACACCAACGAGCTACCTCAGCAGACATACCTGGCCAGTAGCACCGTGAGCGGAGAAGCGCTAGGGTCCTTTCCACACCTTGATGGCCGTGCTCCTGATGAACATGAGTCAACACCTGCTCAATTAGTGCACTAGGCAGCAAAAGCTGAAGTACCACCTCGGCACCGTCAGGGCGATGAACCTGACGATACAGAACTCCTTCCCTTTCAATCAGACGATCCCATTGTCGTAGCAGCACCAGAGCAAGTGGAGCAAGCTGCTGCCGCTCCTCAAAGCTGGGTCGCTGCTTCCGTCTCCAGAACACCAAGATCTCTTTTATCACTGGGTCGACCTGTTGGAGGGTATGAAGATCAGGAGTAGTGAGATGGGGCAAAACTGTAATGGCAGCTTGTGATACCTCAGCGGGTCCCAGCCGCAAGGCTTGTTGAAGAGGTCCAGGCAAGGCTGTACCAGGAACCATGGCTTTAATCTCCTGAGGATCAGGTGGATGCTGGCGAGATAAAGCGTCTGCGTTCTTATTACTCCTTCCTGACCTGTACTTTAAGTCGAAGTCGAACGAAGCGAGCTGAGCTGCCCAGCGCTGTTCAGTAGCCCCAAGTTTAGCAGAAGACAAGTGACTAAGAGGATTGTTGTCGGTGTAAACAATACACTTATGGCCCAACAAGTACTCTCTAAATTTCTCAGTCATGGCCCACTTAAGTGCCAAAAACTCCAGCTTCATTGAGCTATAATTTAGCATATTGCGCTCAGTGGGCCTCAAACCCCGACTGGCATAGGCTATTGGCCTCACCTTACCTCCCTGCTCCTGGGAAAGCACTGCCCCTAGGCCGGCATGGCTGGCATCCACTTCTAAAATAAAAGGCAAAGAGAAATCTGCATAAGCGAGCACTGGTGCTGTTGTCAGTTTAGTCTTTAATGCCTCAAAACTTTGAGCACACTCTGCAGTCCAGTTCTCCACGACACCATGCTCTGACCTCTTCTTTGATTTTCTGCCTCCCCACTCTGCCACCAGTCTATGCAGAGGTGCCGCCAACTTGGCAAAACCCTCTACAAAACGGCGATAATAGCTGGCAAACCCAAGGAAGGAGCGTAGTTCCGAAACAGTCTTAGGAGGCTGCCAGTTAGCCACCACTTCCACCTTGCTAGGGTCCGTAGAGACACCTTGATCGGAGATGACATGGCCTAGGTAGCGAACCTCCCGCTGGAAAAAGGCACATTTGGCAAGCTTGGCTTTTAAACCTTCCTGCTGAAGCCGACCTAGCACCACATCCAGCCGCTCAAGATGTTGCGATACTGTTGATGAAAAGATTACAATGTCATCAAGATAGAGAAGCAGAGACTGGCACTGTTGATCACCGAAAAGGCGTTGCATTAGTCTCTGGAAGGTGCTAGGGGCATTACAGAGCCCAAATGGCATTCGGTTCCATTCAAATAGGCCGAAAGGAGTACAGAAGGCAGTCTTGGGCCTATCCTCTTCCGTAACTGGGACCTGATTATAGCCACTTGCTAAATCCATGGTGGAAAACCAACGGGCACCAGTCAGCGCATCTAAGGATTCTTCAATGCGCGGCAGGGGGAATGCATCTTTCCTTGTCTTGTTGTTCAGTTGCCGATAATCAACACACATGCGCGGGCTGCCATCCTTCTTCTTAACGAGCACAATGGGAGAAGCATAGGGGCTGCTACTCTCTCTAATCACCTCGGCCCCTAACAACTGGTTAATATGCTCTTTCACAACCTCGTACTCTGAAGGGGGGATGCGCCTATAACGCTGCCGCACGGGGATATCGTCTAAGACTGGAATGTCATGGGAGATCAAGTTAGTGCAACCCAAATCAGTGTCATGAGCAGAAAAGACCGAGCTGTATTTCTTAAGGAGAGACCTCACCTGTCCCTGTTCCTCTGCTGACAGTTTAGACAAATCAATCCCTTCCATCTGATCCTGCACAGTAGGAGTGGCGGTGTGAGATGCCATTGTGGCTACGTTAGGGAGTACTTCTGTCACACCAGCGGGCAAACTGACCACATGAACATCTTCCAGGGTCCCTATAATGGTCCTAGGGTAAAGCAAAACCGCCGTAGTCCCTACATTAACAACTGGTATGTATGCAGTACCTCGAACCACTCGAACCAATGCAGGGGACACTAAAAGTCCAGCAGGCAAGTTAACATCAGTAGGTTCAAATAACACAGTGGCACCTGAATATTGCTCAGAACAGGTGGCGGCCACTACTTTCATTACACCACCCGGAATGCAACATGCTCGCTTACCCCTCACTCTCACATGGCCAGACAAATCCAGTGGGGCTCTTATACTAACGTCATGGCACTTTTGCAGCGCCTGCACAAGGGGTTTAGGGGCCTCTGTGACAAAGCCCAAACTAAACAATGCTTCACCGTGTTGCCCAAAAAGCTCGTGGTAACACTTCCGAATGACATTCATCCCCAATACACCCGGAACCGTGGAAGGTCCTGCACCTGGAGGATCTTTAACGACCAACACGCCACACTGTGGAAGAAACTTGTCACAGAGCTCTACACTTAGCTCGATATAGCCAAGGTAAGGAATGGACAACCCATTAGCCGCTTTAAGCTGCAACCAATGACAAGCTTGGAGACGCTCTTGACCCCAGGACTCAAAATGCTGGCGGAAAAAACTTTCAGTAATGGTAGAGACCATGGACCCCGTATCAACCAAACAAGGTACTTTTATACCGCCCATGTCCACATCTATATGAGGACAGGATGAAATTAATTTCGAGACTGCCTCTGGACCATTAGAAACAACCCTTGAGCCAATAGACACCCCACCCGAACTGTGGCTCGGCAATACGGAGGGTGCTAGTTTTCCGAAGCCGTATTTAAAGGAGAGTGCCTGCGATTATGCAGAGGGGCCTGCGAAGGAGGCCGGGAACGAGGAACGCGTTCCCCATCACACTCCCGAGCAAAATGTCCAGGTTGCTGACAACGACGGCATATAATGGAGTCGCCCCGTCCTGAGCGAGGCATTCGATGGGGGCCCTGCAATCGAGCAATGCTCTGAGTGAGCTGATTAAGTTGCTCCTGCTGGCACTTTAACAATTCCTTCATCTCGCTCATCTCAGACAAATGGGTAGACTGGGCTATTCCTGAAGGACCGCTATGGACCCCATACTGAATGCCATAAACAGAAGGGACAGAACTGCTTCTATGCCTAACGCCACTAGGCAACCCTTCACGTTCCCACCTAATAGCTTCCCCTCTAATCTCCAGCAATGTCAGTGTGGGCTGCCTCCTTACTAACTGCTTTAACTCCCGCCGCAAGGTACTATCTAAGACCTGTTCAACAAATTGATCTCTTAATAAAACGTCAGCATTGGGCATGCCATTGGGGGCACTCGATTTAACTTTCTCCATAAGACCCAAGAGAGCGAGGGAAAACTCTTGCAGTGTCTCACTTTCCTGCTGTTTTCTAGAGAAGAAAGCTTCCTGCAATGCTACATAGGATTCTGAACAGCCATAAAGTTCTTGCAATATAGTAATTATCTTAGCAGGATCAGTCCTCTCTGCACTAGAGCGATATTTAATCTCCTCACGTGCTTCTCCTTCTAGGTGGTCAAACAGGAAAAATGCTTTATCAGCCAAAGACAAATGACGTGCTCTAGCACAACCTTCTATTTCCTCCAACCATTCATTCAACCCTATACCTGATTTTCCTCTAAACATAGGGCACTTTCTGTCACGGGGCACAAAAACTAGTCTCTCTGCTACAGAGACACCAGCCGTTGGGGGGTTAACAGATGATGCAGTTGAAGTAGAAGGTGTAGCACTAGTACCTGACCCAACAGCCCTCTCCTGACGCAGCCTCTCATTGTCTGCTTTCAGCTGCGCGATCAAGTCCCTGAGTTCCTGTAACTCTTCCTCCATCTCTGTAACACAGCTGTGAAATCCCACACCAAAGTAGCTGCTGCTTTGCCTTTATTCTGTACAAAATAATATAAAAAAATAATTTACGTTACACCAAACAAAAAAAGAACACACGTCTCTGTTTTAAAGAGTATATCCTGTCGACAACAACGCCAAGTTTGTGGCGAGACGAGGTTGGGATATAAGGTAAATACTCTTCAGTTTTAAAGAACGACAACGCCACCCTGGGAATTTCACCCAGAGAATACTGGAAACAACACTAAATCACCAAAAAGGCACTTGGGTTCGCTATACTCAATCCAGAGACGAGGTTCAATAATAAACAAATTAACAATTTATTAATAATTATTTAAAACACCATATAAAAGCACAATCATAAATATTCAAGTACAAATATGCTTAAAAGGGTATTCAGAGCTGAGGCTTACCAGTGGAGGGACAGGGATGCCACACACAAACTAAAGAAAGAAAACACACCAACACACAGGTGCAACACACTATCACACTAATAAACTAAACAAGGCGGGTGTGTACACTCAAGGGATCCCACCACCAAGGCACCCTAGTCTCCTCCACGTCGGCACTCCGCATCTGAATAAAAGAAACAAAGAAAATTTTAATATATTACAACAAACTAATGTGTAGCACCGGGGGATAACCCAACTGCAGGACCACACTGGTGATCTACAGCTAGAAAAAGGGCCTCCCACCAGTGGTGTAACAAAAATCCAAACTACAAATCAAAAGCAATAAAACAACATACAATCTGGATAAAACTCTAAAATCTGGAGCAAACGGAATCGCCGTACTGCTCCAACTTGCCGTCCACACGACGAAAAGTTAACAGTCGATCAATATGCACGCCAGCTGACTCCGATAACCGGCATGCATATGGCCGTTGTCCACGCCGACGTCCACTGTAAAAGCCGACAGCAGCAGGGAAAGAATTCTCACAACGGGAACAGACGGTAAAAGCACAGCAAGGCAAAACAGCAGCACTTCAGTTCGCGTAGCTTGGCGCAAAACTAAGGTCCACACTTCCTGCGAAACATAATAAATAATTACTATAAACGAACAATAGAAGGCAGAGAGCGTAACAAAAGTTGATTACGTACCAAGTAAGCCGGGTCATAGAATGTAAGCAGAATAGCTCAGAGGAGGCTTCTATAGCTACGACCAGCCGCGATGGAGACTTTAGAGGAGTAACCCACAAACGATCTCTACCACACCGAGGAAGTCAGGTGACCAAAAAGGAGATCACAGGCAAGCAATGCAGAGACACTCAAATGGCCACTATTTATACCAGCGCCCCCTAATGGGCCAGGCTAAAAGTGGGTTGGACCGAGGGATAACATTCATCCTGCCACACTCGTTTACAAAGAAATTAACAGTCTCTAATCTTTACTGTAGTTTATTTTTAATGCAGAGAGACAGAAAATCAACCAAAAATATACACTTATACAAACTTAAACATTTATTTGCATGTCATTAAATGAAATCTGTATTTGAATCCTGGCTCTTGAGCTCTTACTCAAGATAGTTGACTTGCTCAAGTCTGGAGTGGTCTACAAGACCATCAGCAAGAGAAGCTTGGTGGGACAGTAATAACTGCTGCTGCGATTATTTGAAAGTGGAAGAAATATAAAGTGACCATCTGTCACGGTTCTGGGTCCGTTGGACCCAGTATTTTGAGTTTATTGTGTTTTGATTTAAGTTTTCATCAGGGATTGTGTTCTTGTTCTCTTGTCATGTTATGGTGATGATTATGATTTCTATTATTAGAGTTCCATGTTTCTGTTTATCTGGGTTTACAATGTGAGTTTAGTTTCATATGTCATTTCCTGTCTGTCTCTCAGTGTCAGGTCTGCGTCTTGGTGTGGTGTTCTCATTTCCTGTTTTATTGTGAAGGTCTGGGTCTCATGTGAGTGTGTTCAGTTTTACCTTTGTCTCGTCTTGTTGATTATTCCCAGCTGTGTCCACCACCTGTGTGTAATTCCCCTGTGGTTCTCTGTGTATTTAAGTCATGTCTTCCGTCATTGTTGTTGCTGGTCCGTCTGTGTATTCCACCCTGCGTCATCTGTGTATCTACCATGTCACATCCGTGTGCTCTCCCTGCTGTCCATCGTCATTCTCCTCTGCTCGTTCTCATTCAGGTTTGTGCTTTGTAGTTTAGTTGTTTCCCAGTATAGTTTAGTTCCAGCTCCATTTTCCGTTTGTATTTACTTTCATGTTCAATAAACCACCTTTACACCTTCACGACTGCCTGCACTTGGATCCTCCTTCATTTCCTCCACACGGCTCACCTCACTCGCCGTGACACCATCAGTCATCCTCAGTCTGGAGCTCCATGCAAGATCTCGCCTTATAGGGTGAGAAAGATCATGGAAAAAAAAATGGTGGATCAGCCCATAAGTACACGGGAGGAGCTTGATTAATGGAGGCTGGAGACAGCTGTGACCACAGTCACTAAGAACAGCATTGGTAATGAATGGAAATCTTGCAGCACCTGCAACATCCACACGCTCAAGAAGGCACCTTTAACCTCCTAGGACCTGGCGTCCACATATGTGGACATCACATTTTGGGACGTCTGGACCAAAATACTTTACATTACGAGGACATTATACTGCCACTGTTCTATCAAAATTTGAAACAAATGTCCTCATATGTGGATCTCATTTTTCTCAAAAAACAAAAATTACATTCTTTAGGTCCCAAGCAACCCAAATAGCAAAGAAAATTAAAAATGCATGCCATGAAAGAGTTCGGGTCTTAGGAGGTTAAATGATCCAGAGAAGGCTCGGGAGAAAGTGCTGTGGCCAGATGAAACCAAAATCGAACTCTCTGGCATCATCTTGAGCCGGAAGAGAAATATGTACGATCCAAAGAACACCATCAGCACAGTCACTTGATCTCCATGTTTTTAATTTAGCTGCTGTTGACTTCAGTTCTTGTTTTGATCTACTATGATCATAAGCTCATGTAACTTCCTTCTCCAGCTACAATTAAGGCGGTGGTCTGACAGACCGTCAGAACCTCTAACTTGAGGGTGTTACAGAAATGAGTAACGGGCCCTTGGCTGATAGGCCACTCCTCTGCTAAGTTGACTGACATAAAGACTTCTTTTCAATGGGTTAACTATCGAACGTTATGGTTTTCTAGGTGGTGCAGTTCACCAAGAACTTCAAGCTTCAGTTCTTTCTGAGTGAAATTCTAATATTTTATTAGTAGCTATTACTTTGCGATAAATCTGTGCAATGCACCAATAACATTTACAGGATGAAGCTGTTGGACCAAGCTAAATGCTGTTAGCTTGTTAGCCAAATAAGACTAAACTTCTAGCTCAAAATATTCAACATGACTGTGGTAAAAATGTGAATGTTTAATCTTCAAAATGTGCAAAACCAATTCAAAATAGGACTGCACACTAACAAACTGATGGTAGATGGCATAATTTCCTCAGATAAATATGAAGCGGGGAAACGGGCTATCCGATTAGCATGAACTGAACTTTCAAAATGAGAATGAAGGGAAGCTGCCTTTGCTTCCAGCAAACCTTTCTACATTTGGTTGAGTTGACCCTTTTAACTTTAGAAAACTGAACTCTGACAACATGAAAAAGTTGGAAAGTTTAACCTCAAGACATCATTACCCAACGCTGTAGCCAGTACCCTCTCTAACACGTAGCATGGAGCCTGTCTTGATACGTTGCCAGACTTTTCCAGATGGGATAAAAGACGGTCTGAGTCACTCACAACATTTGCATAGTGTATCTCAACGTGCTGCCAGAAACGGGTACACAAAACTTCAAATGCAGTTGATGCCGCTTCACAAACAAGCCGCGACTCAAATCAGCCGAAATGACATCCGAAGGTATTACTGCGTCCTAAGTGCTCGTAAAAACAATAAACACGCATGTCTAAATAGCACAGCTGGAGAGACGGTCTAATCACTCGGAGTCACTGCGACACAAACGAGCGCGGTGGCGTCGTTAAAAACCCTAGCAAGTGGGGAGATAGAGTTGTAGCAGTCATTAAGGGCAGCACTGCTCTCTGCAATTCTGGCTTATCTACTGCAAGGTGGAGGCACGGGGAGGGTATTTCTGCTCGGGGCTCATGTGCAAAGCTGAGATACAGAACAAGAGGGAAGTGGAGGGAGAGAGAGGGAGAGCTAGAGCTGGTTCATTTGCAGCTCGTCCCTGTAGACTGTGGAAAGGATTATACTCACAGAGAGAGAGAGAGAGGGAGAGATGCACAGGCTCTGTCTTAGCACACACTGAGTACCCAGCCTCCAATCTTCTACACTGCACTGTGCACTCTCCCCGTCTCCTCAACAGCACTCACTTCTCTCTCTTTGCTCCATCACACACACACACACACACACACACACATATATACACACACACAGCACACACACGTGCAGACACAAACCCACCAGTGCCATGTAGCCTCGGCCAGAGGGGGACACCAACCTGCACAGGACCACGAGCCAGGTACGCTGCCTTCATTCATTCAATTTTTTTCGGCTCAAACTGCCACATTATGCACCAGCTGATTTATTTTTTTTTTTTTTTTGGGAGGGTGGGGGGTGTTGTCGCTTTTAGTGATCCAGCCACTCACTCTCTGCAGAACACTCTGCATGCACCAAGATTATCTGGCTTCTTTGCATAGCCCCCAAGAGAAGCAAAAAGAAGAGATATCAGAGCTGGAAAGAGAGGGAGCAGCCAGAGGGGAGGAAACGGGGGAGACCAAAGTGAGCAGTGCATGTGCAGGGACCAGCTAACCTGGCTTGACCTTCACGTGGACGGCAGCCCACTCACTCACTTTGAGCACCTGTTCAGCAGTGCGTGGGACACTGCCCACTAAGACTTCACATGTAAAAACCAGCTCTTAAAAGGCACATTTAGCCCCCCCTTCTCTCCTCCCCAACACTTTGTCTTCTCAAGAGGGCCGAGTTAATAATCATTCGTTCTGAGCGTGCTCAGGGGACTCCCTGCGGTTGCTTGAAATGCAAATGGACAAGCGAACTGATTATTCATTCTTGTGAAATTAATTTGTATTTGTCACAGAGGCAGCGTGCTGGAGGGGTGGGTGGGCGGAAGGGTGGGCGGTTGACACATGCTTTCATTCCAATCTGAGGATTCATCTGAGAGATTTCCTTTTTCGCTTTTGCCTCTGTGAGGTGTGTCGAGTTTGCGCACAAACCCTCACGAGAGCAACACCTCTGACTCCCAGTTTGACTTCAGCTTTTTGAAGTGGATGTAGCACTCTGTTTGTATTTTTCTTTTCTGGTGACTCAGAGCGCGGGGCTTCAGAATTCACTTTGATGCTGGTTTCGAGATCAGCCTCGTACATCTCGAGACTGCAGGGGCCTTTTTCTTGTTGGAATATTTTGGAATGGAGTTGCGCTGGCCTGGAGAGGAAAAGGCAAAGCGAATGAAGTTTTAATCTGAGTCATTGCTGACGCTTTCCTTCTGATTTCTTTGATCTGTAGCACTTAGCAGAGAGTCAGGGCTGTCTGACAAATAGCTGCAAGATCAGAAACAAATCCTCGTGTTCGGATGGAGCTTTTCAAACAGCTGCAATTCTTCTTTGTGTTCGGGGGTTATGAAACACTTGGTATTAAAATTAAATGTGTGCAGTTTAAAAAGAATTTTAACATTTTTGACTTTCCTCATTCGCTGCATGCGCTGATTCTGACTCCGATGCTTCTGATGGTTTACTGTAAACTGGCCCGTGGTGTTCTCAGTCTTACAGATTCTCACAGACTCACGCACAAACGCAGGATGACCTCACACTCTGTCAGAGGTGTTAAATTTATTTATTTTTTCTCTCTGCAACAACAGGGAAAAACCTCCCTTTATTGCCACGTACAGTAGCGTCAGATTGTTCTTTTTTTGGTTTTAAACACAGGAGGCTGTGAAAAGATTCACTAACAAAACCATAAGTGCATAACAAAGTTTGAGTGGGAATTACCAAACATATGTACAGTGAGGCTGTGGGGACTTAAAGCACAAACAAGGGCCCACACTCCCACCACACACGCCGGAGCTGCACAGCTGCCATTTAACAAACAATTAGTAATGCAGTCTGAAGTGAAGACAGCAACATGTTTGAGGAAAGTATGGACTTACCACACCGTTGACTGTTTCCCATACGTACGCTCAACTTGAGCAGCTGCCAGGTGTATTTGGCAACTGTCTTTAGCATTATATTCTATCGATCAGAGACAGAGACGCCGCCCGCAATCAGTTTGCTAAACTTAACCTCTCTCTGAATCTACTGGAGAGATCCTCAATATTGTCCAGCTGATTGTGCTGTTGGATCAGAAATGAAAATGATATAAGGCTTTTAAAAGGTGCTGTAGTTGCATAAATGGGCATTGCCCATTGCCAGGTGGTTGCTAGGCAACTTGGTGACATTATAATATGTTATGTATAATTCAGGTTTCTGGACATAAAGAAAAAATCTTCGCTATGGAATTAAAAGGACAGGTTGCTTTCATAAGGTGTTGTAGGTGCATGCGGCAAAAAAAAAAAAACAGGTCATATATATTGCTAGGTGGTTGCTAAGCAACCTGAGGGTGTTGTCATATAGTGTAAGTTTTGGAGATGTACATTAGAAGTGAAATAAAAATGATATATTTTTAAGATATTATACGTTAATTCTTTCTAAATATGGGTCATTTGACTCTGTTGATTTGTGTGTCACGGAGGAGCAGGGAGGACTCGGCGCAGACTGAAATCTCAGAAAAACAGGTTTATTTACACACTCCAGGTGCACTATATACAGGTGAAGGAGAAGGGGGCCAGGGTTCCCAGGGGTGCAGAGCGGGGTCGGGAAAAGCGTCCAGAGTCTCCAAACCAAGCACGAGAAATCTGCATACAGAGAACAAGAGTTAGCACGGAACTTTCACGGACAGAGCTCAAAACTGGCTGAGGCTAAAGTAGCACTGACGAGCGTTACTCAATAGTCCAGCGGCGAGGTGCTCTCAGTCACTGCCTTAAGTAGCGGGAGCAAACAAGGTGAGGAGCCACAGGTGATTGCCTACAGGTGGTGGAGGCCGGGAGCTCACAATGAGCTCCGCCCAGGCAGCGAGCAGAGAGAGAGGAGAGAGAGAAAAGACAAAACATAACATGTAGCCACACAGGGCCAGCCGAGCAGGCACGGGGACCATGACATTGTGGTTGCTAGGCAACATCGCAATGTCATAATATCTGATATAGATAAGAACCTTAATGAGTCTAAAATGTGTCTGTTTGCCATTTTGGGTTGTTCAGCCTTTGATATTGTAGGAGTTGGTGTAGAAAGAAAAGCAAGTAGACAGACAGAGACTTCCTGTATTGTACACTAAGATATGTCACAAAGTATAGAAAATATTTGTGCAAATTCAGACTTTCATGATTATTTTAAGCCCGTGTGCCTATATAAATCTGTCACCTGGGAAACACTGGACTAACATACCTACATATATTGTGGTCTCTTCAGCAATCACTGGAAATTGTTGAAACTTTTAAATTACACACCAGCAAATCTGTTTTTCATGTATTCTGCAGTGACCTCGGTTCACAGCTGCAACAACTAGACTGCTTTTAAACAAAGGCAATCATTCCAAAAAGGAAAAGAAATGCAGGAACTTTGATTTACTGCTGGTTGATCTGATGATCTTGTGTCATGGACGCTTGATCTACTGCATATCTGGAAAACTTGTACAGGCAGAAGCCACAGCTCTCCTGAACCTTGAATCACAATCTACAGAAAATTCTTCAGCAGCAAAGGTAGTTGTAGAAGTACAACTTCTACAGGAAGAGGATTTTAAAATGACCTAATACACTTTGACTGGTATTTGACTCTATAGATGCAGGTTTTGTGACTTTGCCAGCTCAAGCCCAAACTACACTGTTGCTGAAATATTCATCGGCGGGGGCGTTTCCAGAGGGGATGCATTGGAGTAGAGTCATGTTAATCTTAAATTGCCTAATGTCATTGATTGAAAACATGGAAAAGAAAAGTGGTGGAAATGTAACTTAATGCTTTAATTGAAGTACTTTACCACAGAACACTTTCAATGTCCATTTGTCTGTTTTCTCAACTACTTCTTCATCCTATACTGCTGACTTCTACTTGTACTCGATCCATGTTCAATCCATCCACCCATCCATCATTTTTCTGTTTATCTGGTTGTGGTGGTAGAAGGCACCGTGCTCCAGTTCCTCCTGGAGGATCCTGAGGTGTTCATAGGTAGATTTCTGGGTCTATCCCTGAGTTTCCACCTAGGTGTGCATGTTTGAAAAACCTCCTGAGAGCTACTGTTAGATTTGTATTGTTGATTGTCATTTATGCTTAGAAATATTTACTTCTATATGCTTAGAGTTTTGTAATTAGTTGTAGATTGGTAGAGGTTTTGATCCTTGATAGTCTGCAAACTTTGTGTGTATTAGACAGCACTTTGGGAGCATGAGAGGTCATACCGTGTCTTATTGTTTTATGGTAGGATTAACGTAGTTGCATCTGTTCTAGTCTAAGTGCTCTTTGTTTAGATGAACTGCAGGACTTCCTCACCGTGTTATCTAGGATGAACCATCTAGGGTGAGGGGGAGGCTACCCTCTTCCTGACCAAGGATGTTTGACCCTTTGATCAGCAGTCCCCACACACACACACACACACACACACACACACACACACACACACACACACACACACACACACACACACACACACACAGGCAAGGTACTCTTTGTGTGTATGTAGACGTCATATGTTAATGAACTTATGCATATTCATGTAACCTCAATAAAAGGGCAGTGGTACGAGAGAACGGACGAGAGCAACTGGGGTCAAGCGAAGGAACGGTGCCTGTCCGGTTCTCTCCCGTGCACGAGAAACATGAAGAAGCTTGCCTACTTGTGTCTTGCTTTGCAGTGTAATTATATTGTCTTCAACGTTCCAGCGGATGGGTTCAAGCTACAAACCTATCAGCTACATCTAGGAGACATACTGGTCGAGATGCCAACCTTTTGACACAAAGGTGCAGAAACCCCTCCAGATATCTGAGTTCCTCACCCTTCCTTGCAGGAAGCTCTTGTCTGTGGCTGGATCTGCAGTCTTATTCTTTCAATAACTACCCACATCCAATCATTAAACTTGGAGTATTGTGCTACTGTGAATGCCAATCCACCTTCCTCACTCGTAAACGCGACCCTCAGATATTTGAATACCCTAGCTTGAGGCAAATACTCTCCCCCAACCCAGAAGAAGCAATACTAGTTATTAAAATTATATTTATTTACTTTTATTTAATTATTTACTTCCTACTTTGCACATTTTAAAATAAATCCACTGAAATATGATCCTTTATTGTTAGTCATCTAAAAGCAACATTAAAGTTATAAACACATGAATGAAATAATCGTTATGATCACGTATGTAATAAAAAGTGCTGTTGCTTTAAGAATATGTCTTTTACTTTACGTGAAATTTTTAAATACTTCTTGTGCACTTTATAAAATAGTTACTAACACAAAGTGATCTTTAAACTCTCTGGGCAGTGCAGCTTTTCCTATAATACATCTGTATGAGGCCACGAGCTGCACATAAAACCCAAAATCATACCTAATGTTTTCTACACCAGCTGTCTGCACTGTATCTGTTTTGATCAAATATTCCCATTTCCATCGGGCTCCTCCTCATTGAGTTACTCGCTTAAAAAGTCCCGGAAACGCCTCTGCAGTAGTGCACCAACTGTGCTTTGTTCCTCAGCTGAAAATAATCGCAGAAAACCAAAAACTGCCTGAGTGAAGTTTGATTAAAAACTTCAGTCATGAGGAAGGCTTTATCTTATGGTGAAAAGTCACTGTGCTAACTCTGCTGATGCAGACACTACACAGTTCAAGATGATTCCCGCGCTGATTTACACAATCACCTGTGAGTGCCTCGCTTCCAGACAGCTATATAATTGGTGCCTAAGCACCGAGCACCAATCAAGCCTTTAGCCATGCAGCTGGTGTGCAGAAGTAGCTGCTGCTTGTGGACATGCTCAGTTGCCAGTCGGGTTTCAGTCATTAGCTCTACCTCATCGAATATGTAAGAAGGAAAGTCAGAGGTGACACCAACAGTGCTCCAGGAACATGACCCACCGAGCCACCGGGGCACGGCCTCCTGTTAGACAGACCATCAGGGTGTTGTTGCCCCTATATCCGCAGGGAGGCTGACCTGGAGCAGACACTATGATCGGCCCTGGCTCCGAGCCCACTGAGCTGTCAGCCTCGCACGCCGAGGGCTAAGTGGAGACGGGGGACATGAACAGCATGGAGGAGATCAGGGATAACGAGCAGAGACGGAGGTAGACTGCAGTCTGTCTGAGACTGCCTGCGTTAGTTAAGCTGAAAGAGAGCTGCAAGGCCACTGAACTGAATCATTGTGGGGGTTTGAGATGGTAAAGTGAGACCAGTTTGGGTTTTTCAGTTTTTTTTTTTTTTTTTTGCCATAGTGTGATTGTCCTATTGTCCCCGTGTGTCCAGTGAGCTATGCTGTCGTCGACAGGATGTGTAGATGGGGTTAATGTGCACTGTGGAAGCAATATCCACGCTCTATAATGCATAATGTGTAGCCTGAACACAAAAAACACAAGTGAGCTACGACTACTGCTGCTGCTGCGGCTGCTGTGGGAATTCTTTTCCCATACAATAAAGAAAGTAACCAGCAGGAGAGTCTTGCTCACAGACAACAATGAATCATGTAGCCACCATAATTAGTGGCTATAAGTGGGTGGATGTCAGCAGAATAGCTCAAACAGCATTAAGTCATAACATTTGCCTGGCTCTTGACTTTCTTCCTCGAGGGTTACAGTTTGACTAACGCCTTCTGTTTTTATATATTCATGAAACGTCTCATCTGTCTCTCCTGCACTCTTCATTGTACCCTCCCCATGCACAGCAGAGTCCTACAGTGACAAACACACGTACACACCCTGTGGAACAACAAGTAAAATCCTGTTAGAAAGAATGGAGCTGAATGTTTTTGCTGTCAGGTGATGATGAAGAGGTGCACTCTGCATTCTCAAAGCGTAACAACTACAGGGTTTGTCCTCCTGTCTGACTCAAAAAATGGTCATAACCAACAAAAATAACCTCATAAAACTTAAAACTAGCAGCTGAGGCCAAAAACGTTCAGGAATATGTTTAGGGAGGCGACAGATCGGTGATGAGCGGTGGTGGGTGTATTTCCACTCGCTTCTATATGGTCCGAAGCTTTTTTGAAACTAGAGATGATGCCCCCTGCTGGCCATTAAAGAAAAACATCGCTACTTCCATCCCTTTTACACTGCTACACAGGTTTAAAATAACTACTTTGGGTTTCGTTTTGGTATACAGATGGAAGACATTCTGTCTCATCAGGTAAAAACAAGTGTCAGGATGAGTTGGTGGATGTTTTTTCACGTGGTTATTTCTGGATTTGGCTAATATTTGTATACGTCTGACTGGCATTTACTTCATTATCACCGACTGTGAGCTTTGAAATTCAAAAATATGCATATGTTGACTGGCAGGCAGGCAGATGCAGACATTACTGCACACAGACTGATTTCTTTGAAATGGCCTCCTCAGCTTAGTGGATTTCCCTCCTGCTTCACTTTTCCTCAGAGCACATCAGTCTTGCTAATTGCCTGGCTCGCTCCACTTTCTCCACACCCGTTGACTTATGGCCATTGATGTAACATGTTGCCAGTTAGGAAGCTGCTCATGTGCAGACCATGCTTGTGCACCATCTGCAGGCAGAGTATATTTTTAGACGCTATACCAGGAGAGGATCGTTTTCAGTAAAGTACTTTTTATAAAGAGCACCATCTGGTTATGAACTACAAATTAAAACAAACCTTCTAATCACTCATAGACAGGGCTCTGTATTTTTTGACAGTGTAGGGAAGGAGAGGTTTGGCAGGGAAACTGTTCTCATGATATGTGGTGTGTGTCTCAACCGCTACAGCAAAAAGATGTCCCGTATTTCACATTTTGACAAATCAAACTGGATGTTTCAGTGTTCTAGTTGAGACATTTTAAAGTGTTTCCCAACACGGTCACCTGCATGAGGAAAACACTCAGGACTCTTACTTCTGTCTAAATCTAAGGAGAACATTACGCACAATAATAAGCCAACAGGAGCTGGGTCAAACCAGCTTGGGGTCCAGTGTTGGGGAATAGAACCACTGTCGGTGGGACATGGACAGGATAATTGTACACTCACCAGCCTTTTTATTAGGTACATCCGTCCAACAATACTCCCAAACAGCTCGGTGTTGATGCGTTAATCTAAATCAGATCCACAGACTGTATATAAAAGATGCGCATAGCTATCACGCTGTTACCTATTAACAATCAAAATTTTGTCTTGAAGCCTCACGTGTAACATTTTTGACTGTTTGTGTTTTTTATGGCACAATAAGTTGCCATGTTTGGACAAAAAGGTGGAGTGCTAATTTATCAGCTAATGCTAGCAGTCTCGGTTCACGCAGAAGCCCATATGTGATCTTTTAATATAATTATGGGCACAGAGAGACATATTTTAGGTTAGTTTTATTACAAATGAGATGCAGTTGGCTCTTAGCTGTTATAGTTTTTACTTTTATTTAGCTTTGATTTTAATCTAGCCCAAAGACCAGTGAGCTCACGCTTTGACATTTGACGTCTGTCCTTCAACAATTCATAAAAATCCTCCTCTATCAGTGAAGTCGTTTAGTGAAACTCATGCACAGTGATCACCTAATGGGTCTTCATCGAAGTCAAAGTCGATAGCTTGTGAAATGTGTTGGATCTGTTGAGTCAGATGAGCTTCTACGTCAGTTCAGTTTAATTTTGTTTGGTTTCCACGGTGGATTTGCTTCTTTCAGTTTGTTTTTCGTATGGGTGGCATTTCTCAGGGGGAAGATTTAAACAGCAACTTTGATTTTTATTTAACTAAAGTGTTTCTTTCACTCATAGTTTGAACTTTAGCAACCTCAGCTATCGAATCACCCGTCACAGAAAGTGGCCACGCCCCTCAAATAAAGTCATGATAGAAGTTAAGCGGCAGACTTTAGTCTCTGTGCATTTGTCATGAAGGGTGAAATTAGCCATAAAGATCAAAACCATTAACTTGGAAGTGGAAGTGGATTGACTCGCTTTAGGAGCCAGCTTGAAGTGGGCAGTCAGATCCATTAATCATCTAATAATTTCCTTTGAAGGCTAAACTGCTGCTAAAATCGTTACCCCTAAAAGCCTCAACCAAAGTGTTCAAACCCTCTGAACTGAATTTTATTCTGAAGGATTTTGACTGTTTGAACTCTCAGCACCTCAGATGCACGTCTAACTTTGTTAACAAGACTTATTTTATTTTAATTGACTTTTATGTTTCGCAGGGTTGTAAAATATGCATACAGTGTCTTTCTGCTCTTATCTTTAGTCTACAAAGGATAGACTGGAGGCCTTTCTCTTTAAGTAAGAAAGTCTTAGTAGATTTTCTCCATAAAAAAGCTTTTGTTCTGATGAAGAATTTGAGCATTTTTAAGCAGAAGTTGTCATTTATACAATACAAACTGATGCCAGTATAGTTTCTAATTGTGAGTCATCCTAATTTAGCACACTCCTTGGTTAAAGCTGCTTGTGTCTGAAAAGAGCCTGCGGGTTATTTTCTCTGCTCTCCACCTAAACGCTAAAAAGAATCATCTTTTATTTGGTCTTTGTTGCGGGAGTCGTCTGGCTCTGTCACTGATATTTATACACAGGGATGCTGATGTTCTGTCCCAGTGTTTATTTTATAAATGAATCATGCCCGTCAGATTTCAAAGACTCGAGGGTTGCCCTAGTTGCAGATGTTTTGAGTTGCATGCATTAATTCTGAAGAGTTTCCTTTTTAAATGAGATTTCCTCACACTGAAAAGAGTGACAGTCAGATAAAACGAGTGTGAACACAAAAAAAGTACTGCCATTATAGGAGGATTTAACCATTTGCGTGCCTCGTGTTTGTTGGTATTTATGTTCAGTGCTTTTGCTCTCCTCTGTTTTCCCTGCTCTGTGACACAGCACAAAGCCGAGCCAGCAAGCCAGCACTCATCCAGCTGGCTGCCTCCCAGAGCCCAGTGTGAGTCTGATTAGTGGCCACTAATAGATCTCGATCCCTGACTCATCTGTCCCACTGTTCGCTCAATGATACCAATTACTCACCTTCAGGATGTGTCCTGGGCTCAGACAAGCCAAAAATATCACTTTCTAATTACCAGGACTTCCTCTTGGGGTCGGAATTGATGTCAGGCGTGGGACCGTGGTTTGGTCTGTGAAGTGGGAAAGGTGTAAAGCTGAGTGTTGCTGTAGGTGCAGTAATTTGGTGGTGAAACCAAAGAGGGATGTGTATTAGCTGTCTGGTCTTTGGGGGCAGAATTCAATCGTCTGTCTGTGATAGAAGGTAGCCGCTTGATAACCTCACTCACATACCTACACTCGCTCTTTCATCTGACATCCTCATCATGCGCTCGCTCGTCCTGCTTTAATGGCAGCAGGGATGGACCCCATCCTGACTGTTGGTGTATTGATGTACTGAGTGACTCCAGAATTGGATACTTTGACCAGGATGAGCTGACATGAGTGTAAAGTTTGGGGAACGAGTAGCAGCCTCACTGAACATACACGGTTAGAGGATCAGAGAGATGACTGAGCCTCAGCTGTCCCCGCCCCTCTTCCACAGACTGTCCTGAATTATCATTCTCTTTGAAGATGGATCATCAAATTTAAGATCTAACCCCCAGTCATGCTCAGAAATCTGCCGATTGGTTTGTTCTCGGCGAAGCAGCTGACCCAGCTGGCTCTGATTTTCAGAGACGACACCCGGAAAGAAAGCGCCGACGTATGTGCGAGGCTAATGTTGATGCAGTGATAAATGTCAATGTTTACTGACCGTGTAACGATGTCAGCTGTGGATAAATGTCACGCTGAAACACCGCGCCTGATTGTTTGTGATATAGATGTACCTTTATCAAAGCCCTCGTTCCTTATTTTCATCAGAAGCAGAATCAGAAATACTTTATTAATCCCGAAGGAAATTATATCAATCCCAGCGTCCCGCCGGCTGTGACCACACAGCCAGGAGACTGATGGGCACGGCGTGTCTTTGGTGGAAAGGCAAAGAGGCCGACGGTGTTCTGGAAGTCGATAAAAGCAAGTTTATGACACCCTGCCATGTTGAAAAGGACACATAAGAGACTTGCAGTGTAACTAGGCTCTCAGCTTTCTGTGAACGGCTACAAAGCACATTATTTGTCTGTGCTTTTACAGTGACACAGAAATCTTTTGTGATGTGAGACAGCCTTTCAGCAATGTTCAGAAGCAAGCGATCCGATGCTTCCAACTGCTATCATCGTGTTTCCCTGCACTCTGACTACTTGGGCTGTCCGTCTGGTTTATTTGGTGATTATTAGAGTAAATCAGACAAAGATGTGATTGATTTTACAGTCTTAGTTATTCAGTCACTGCTAACCAGCTCCAGCAATTTCCCCTGTATTTTTTTTTTTATCACCAGGTAGGTCGGTTTGGGCTCACTAAGGCTGCAAGCCCAAATCATGGTTCAGTAAGTTCCTGCAGAGGATGAGGAACTTACTGGAAGGCAACTGTGGTGTATATGTTATCTGTCAGGGTTCAGATATGTGACAGGCACGATTTGGACCCGAATGCAGGACTCAGGAGACTCCAAAAAGCAGCTTTAATGCTGAACTCTTCCAAAAATACAATAACATAAAATAGCTGAGCAAGAACAAACGATCCAAAAATAAGGAATCTCCAGAGAAACATGGAACAAGGAAATACACAACCACAAGGGATGATGCAACAAAGGGCAATGAAAGACACAGACAATAAATAGAAAACAGGTGAAAACACAGCAGAAGTCATTGAAATAATGAGTTGAAATGGGGAAGTTAACCTAAAAATGAGGCGCAGCGAACAATAAGTCACAAAATAAACCAGGAAACAACAAACTGAGGAATCACAAAAAGAGATGAAGACACACAAGGATACAGAGAAGGTTGGATTACCTAATAATCCGAATATAAGCAGGAATCAACCTCAACAGAGACCAGCCAAGGTAACAAGAACTAAAGAGAAAACACACCTTCAAGAGCTGCAGAAACGTGACAGTGTTATTTCGTAATTTAAAAAAGTACAGTCTAATTCTATGGGAGACACTTTATGGTCGTTTCTCATAAATACAGCATCTCCGAGGATCGGCTGGATGAGCTTCAAAATTGACACCGCTGTTGCTGATGTTCTGACAAGGATCTTTTTGAAGACCCATTGGGCCCAATTTGTCTATCACAGCGCTGTGATCACAACCCTCAGGGTGTACCTTGTCAGCTGTGATAGTCTCCCCAACCTCACAACCCCCCTCGGGACCTTGAATTGGATAAGTGGTTAAGAAAATGGATGGATGGATTTTTCTGTGAGAATGTGTATTAATTACAGAAGTTTGAAAGTACAGCTTGTAACTGCATTTTCTGAAACACTAGCCATGCAGGCAAATTAGATGGTTGTTTGTAGTGAATTTCGTGCAGCTCGCACACTTTATTCATTGTGTGGCAGCTTTTAGTTGCTTTTCAGTAGCTGGGCCCACGTCCTCATTTTAGGTTTGACAGCGTTTTAGTAGGTAAAAGTGAACGTTTTGACATAAATGGGGAAGGCCTCGAAGGGGACTGGCGATGGCTCCTGGGCCTGGCAGATCCCCATGCACTAAATAGAAATGAAGAAGCTAAAGAATTGAAAACAAGGAGGGACAGTGGGGCACGTGAACGAGAATGAGCAGCTTGCAGAACTGGGGGAACCTATATAGATGACAGCCGGAAGGAGCGTGTTTGGAGGCGTGGTCCTGCTCCTGAAATTCTGATACATAATCTCCAATTATTCAAGTTAGTCTGCTGTAGTTGACCTTAAAACGCTGAAATGTACATTCACATTTTAGTTATGTTTTAGAAGGTATTATGGGGCGATAACAATGTTTGAAATGTGGAGCTCTTTCAGCTCTTCATTACCATCTCTGAACATCTGGCTAGTATGGGACAGATGTCACACACAGACATACGGTAACACAACAAAATGAAAAATCATGCTGGAACACTAAAATTAGGCTCTGATATCCATCTGCACGATCACTTATCAGTACACATTAGTTAATTGTGACTATTTCTCAAACTGCTGTTGGATAATGACATCACTGGTGAACGATCAATAGCAGCCAACAAAGTGAATATTGGCTAATACTTGATGTTTGCACTGATTTGAGTAGAAATACTGTAACTTTGCTGTACTCACAGCCTGTCAGGGTTTTAATTACAGGGAAGAAAATGTGCACTTATATTCTGAGCATACGGCTTTTTCTTTTCACCTTTTCTATCTTTCATTTACAGTTAATCTCCATATTATCAAATACAAGTTGCATGTTGCTGCAACGGAGGTTTGCCTGGTGCCTCAGCGGTCATGTCAGCGGGGGGATCCGGGGGTTTCTCTGTGAATTTCACATTCCCGTGGCAGCTTGCTTGGTATTTGCTCAGAAGTTTAGGGTTTTTTTCACTGTAAAAAGAAGTTTTCTTCCCATGCACAGTGGACGCTAATGCTTTTGTCACTTTTTACGGAATCAAACTCAAAGTAACGTCAGTACTTCCACGCTTTAAACGCTGCACGGTTGTACTCTCCACGGACTCTGCATATTATCCATTGTTGATCTGCACACGCCGCACACACTTACATCATTGCCATGAGACACTCTCACAAACAAAATCAGTTTAATAATGCAGTAACACAGCGTGCTTATGGGAAAGTAACAGTAATCTAATTACTTTTTTGCAATAGTAATCCCTTACTTTATTTATTTATTTTATTTATTTATTTATTTCATTTAGAAAGAGGATCAATACATATTAATGAGCATTTTAACAAATGTAAATATGCCAGATTACAGCCTTGGGCTCATTTCCATCTGCAGACCCTCTGGCAGGTTGGTGTTAAACACAAGTTAGTAAAAACATACAGAGACACTATTTACAGGTCATGTGACAAGGACAAAAACAGTGACCACATTATACTAGAACAAACAATGACAAGAAGAGTGGACACAGAGGACAGTATAGATAACAACAACAGAAACACTTCAATTTTATTGCACATGCCCTGACTGTCCCGATGTTGCACTGACCCATTACACTAATAGTTGTTTCCCTTTTTGTAATACACTAACTCTTTTTCACGTCCAATATAAAGAATGATTATTAAACATGATCACATGTTTGTGTGTCTCTCAGCCGCCCTTTTAAGTGACTCTCAAAGATGAGGAGACTTGTACTTCCCTCACTGACAGTGGAAGACTGTTCCAGAAGCTCACTCCCTGATATGACAGAGCATCTGTGAAAAGGTGCCAGTTCACAATCACCTCTAACAGTGGATCGAGTCAGTCGAGACCCGGCAACACTGCTAAACTTTTGTTTAATAAAATCACTCATTGGTGGAGGCGCCAGACCATGTATAACTTTGTATATTAGACAGGAAGATTTAAATCATTTGAAATGAGTAAAATTTAGAAACTTGTATTTATCTAAAATTTGACAATACGAAAAAGGTTTACTTTACTCGCTACTTGAAAAAAGTAATCGGATTACGCCCATCTCTGAGAGTAAGTGACTGCAACTGGTTGCAGGTCTAGTTCCCAGTAATGAAGCAACCATTATTACTCATGTATGATGCATGCAGGTTCTTCAACCGTGGTCAAGTTGAGTATTTTTGGTGCACCCGTTTGAAATTTGTATTTCATGGCGTTTTGAAGCAGGAGATGTTGTGAATAGAAATGGGAGTGGTAAAGGAGGCGTGGGAGGTGGACAGAGGAGACAGAAGACAAAAGGCCAAACAGATGAACTTGCTTTCTCAGCAGAGGAGAGGACACGGAGTTACCAGAGTGCAGCAGTGTTTATCTTAAGGATGTACTGCTAGACTGCTATCCACACACAGGCAGTGCTGGGCTGTGGAGAAAAACCTGTTTATCAACTCTGAACCTTTTAAAACATCTCTATCGATGTGCTGTCATCATTTAAAGGTAATACGCAACAACAAAGCTCAAAGAATCAATGCAATCTGCTTTTATTGGCTAAGCAGACAGACACTGCAGGTTTGCTTTTTTAGCAGCAGCTGCTGATTTCTACAGCTACACAATTACATAATGTGTTACAGCTGCATCATTGTCCTGCAAATCCCCTGTGTGTTTGAATTCAAATCCACCGTGGGAAATGTCAACCTCTGCCTCGACAGATAAAACTACAATTCTGTAAGTCGACGGTGTCTGAGTGTAAACACATTACACGGCTACTGCTGGGAAAAAAAATACCCTAAAAAGGGGCAAATATTTCAGTTTCATTTAGCAAAAATCTTACTGGCTCTTACATAATTTAATGTCATCATCATCATTAGGAATTATTGACATAAACTGTGGGAAGCTCTAAAACATATATTAAAAAATCTAAAGCTATATTGTCTCAGAGGGGTTCCCTCTGTACTTCCACTTTAAAATGTATGACTTTGAATCAAGCATTAAATAGCCTTAGTGTGGGATTAAAAGTGTCTTAAAAAGGCCAAGTTATATTAATAAATATTTATTAGATATAATTGATTATCTTTCCCAAGCTGCTTGCTTTAAATGCCAGAGGAGCTGATGCAAGAGAAATTTCTCCAAAGGGTTAAAACTTCATATTATATGCATGAAAGTGTCGGACTTCTAAAACTGACTTGACAAAGTCATTTCTAGGGAGAGAAAAAAGCAGAGTAGATGCTTGTTTACTTGTTCAGGACGACACTGGTAACATTTCCTTCTTAGCCAACATAAACATGAAGCAGGACTCGTCTTTGTGTGAATGACTTTTATTTTTAGTAGTTTTATGAGAGATAAAGATGATGTGCAGGTGAATCCATTTTAGCGCTTCTGTTGTGTTTTCACTGTATTCACTTCCAAACTTTACTTCTTCAAATGTCCAGCTTTGAAATTAAATAATAACACTAAAA
The DNA here is from genome assembly GCF_963969265.1 of Rhamphochromis sp. 'chilingali'. NCBI lineage: Eukaryota > Metazoa > Chordata > Actinopteri > Cichliformes > Cichlidae > Rhamphochromis > Rhamphochromis sp. 'chilingali'. The sequence continues at coordinate 27,542,879 of NC_137950.1, forward strand.
AACAGTCCCATCAACCCAGCAACCCACTGCACTCATTGTGTCACACTGTCTCTAATATTATAGGAAAGTAAATAAACCACAATGTGAGCAACTGATCTGTACAAATAGTAGAACTAACCATGGCAGAACATGGATACCACATGACCTTTACCCCAGAAAAAATGTTTAGTGTGAACGCAAAACCTCACACTTGCCTGTAGTGGCAGGCAGGAAACTAAGTGTTTCCCAACCTTTTCGAGCCACAGCACCATTTCACATTAGAAAAATCACACGGCACACCACTGGACAAAAATGTGGCAAAAAGCATATTGATCGTTTTTTCTCCGTGCACCAGGAGCAGAATTGGCTCAGTTTGTCCCCAGTATACCGCTTTTGGCCACTACTCTTGCTAGGGCCTTCATCTGGGTAGGAATTTCCTCCAAGATCCAGGTCAGATTGACTACTTTTTCTTTTCAAATATTTGTCTTGTTATTATGCACTGCCTTGTTTCACTCCCAGCATGCAATTTCGTGTTCGTCTTCTTCTGTTTTAGTGGCGGTTGGCAACCCATTTAATTGGAGCAAGCGGTTGTTCTGCCCGTTACTCACGCCGGTCGCTTAGAATACTAATCAGGTGAAATCAGATAATCTTCCACGGCACACCTATGTGCTGCGGCACATTGGTTGGGAAACACTGCTATTGTCAGCAACTGCAGACTAAAGCACTGCAAACGCTGGTTTGTATTTATTTAACATTGCATGGTTTATCCACCAGAGGGCACTCTGCAGATTGCCTATGGCAATACATGCATTCGGAAAATCACACACAAAACAACCATCTGACCCACGCATAGATGAGCAGAGCATAAACTAGTACGCAAATAACTACACACAACAAATATTAAGGAAATACATTTGTGCGTTATGTAAATATTTGTCAGAATCTGTTCTGCTACTTTCTTCACCTCACCTATTCACAAGCGTTCACCACACCCGATGGGGAAACTAGGAAAATATTTAGAAAACTGATGTTAGTTTGCTAGAAATCCAGGTGCTAGATGGGGTAGCAGCTCAGCTTATGGCAGATCAGCTGATACTGTTCTTCACGTCCTGCTCGCAAATCTCCCTTAAATTATGCTATTTAATCTGCTTTAGGCTCCAAGCCACTTTGCAACCCACCTCCACAGTAGTCACTTCGTTTCCATGAAATTTCTGCTCCCTATTCTGTCAGCTGATTTCCATTCTGTGGCGTTACTGCTGTTCTCCTCACCTCTCTACTCTGCCACATGTGCAGCTGGGAGGGTAGGGATGTGTTGGGAATGAATATTTAAAGTAAAAATACTGCTTGATATTCCCTCCCAAGATTGCTCATCCCACTCCTCTCTCAAATGACTGTGCATAATTTTGTTTGACATGCTAGCTTCTTACCTGAAAGTTACAATGTGAATATTTTATTTATTCTCAGAAAACATAGAAAAAGTGACTAGAAATGTAAAACTATTGCTCACAGAGATTTTCAACATCAGCTAGAAGTTAAAGTTACTGTGGTACAAATGATAAAGCTGTAATAAAAAGCCAGTTGACAGTGTAGGCTATATTAGATCTGAAACTATCAGCCAATTAATCAGAAGACCTACATGTAGCTATGATAGTAAATGGAAAGATTTAACTATAAAGGCAGGTTATCAACGAGATCACTGCACTCACTGTCCACTTGTTGTATTTTTTGCAATATCATCCTGATGCAAAGCCAGTCACGTTAACTGATCCCTTTTTCTAGACATACAAGCAACAATTTCTTGTGTTTTGGCGTTTTCTCCATATTCAACCTGCAGTCTCGCCTCTCTTATCTTCTCTATCTGTGCTCATCAGAGAATCAGTCAAAGCTGATGTTGCCTGAGGCTTCACAGAGCAGTCCTGTTCAGGGTTAGGTGTCCTTCAGGTCTATTTAGTCTGCAAACTGACAAAGGGTTTTGCAGCTCAGCTGTATGAAGCTGGACTCAGTGGTGGTGTGGCTGTAATATGGGTGGCTGTAATAGTAGGAAAAATTTTAACTGCTATTTTGAGACACGGCCTAACTTTTTTTTTTTTTTTTTTTAGTAAATAAATTATAAAACACTCTGAGGAGTGAACTGGAGTGAACTGGAAGCTGAAGCTGAAAGTACCAGGGACTGGTAGATCTTGAAATTGTTAACTCAGGGTCCCTGTGCTGCATGGTACATGCTCTGCTCTGCCACAGTAGGAGTACTACTGCTTTTCCTGATAATAATTGCTGTAATTGCACATCTGAGAATAGTAACACTGTTAAATGTAGGCGGACATCTTACCTAAAGGGACGACACAGGCTGTTCTTGATACGGGTGATTCTAAGGTTAGACGTATGAGGCAATCACCTCGTCTTTTTAAGCTCCACGCAGCCACATGCTGCTTCCCTGTGATCCTGAATGCAGCACCTCGCTGCTGGCAACAGTTTGGAGAAATTTTGTATTCAGCGAAGGCAGAGCTTGTTCCATTTATAGCCTGCTTGGAGTTTGCGTTCTGATCTTGTTTGGGTTTTATTTTAATTTTCGAGTGCCCCGGAGAACTGGATATTATAATTTGTGGATGGAGGAGCACCGTTTCGTTCTTTTTTTCTTCTTCCTCGCACTCATTCCTGCCACAGTGCCTTCCTCTGTAATTAATGGTCTCTGATGAGTAGTGAATTTGTGATGGGGAAGTAGAGAAAAAGACAGAGTGCACTCGGTTCCAGCCACTGGCATCCTTCCAATAGCTCATACTTGGAGTCTGATTGAGATTATGTAAAAATGATGAATGAATAAATGAGTGAGTCACTGGGAGGAGGGCAGAGAAATGAGGGAGAATTGATTAAAGTGGGAGAGAACGAAGGAAGTCTTAATAAACTGTTATTCACTGTTCATGATGGAAATATTTAAGTGATATTAAAAAGCAAACCGAGTACTGAATATTTCAGTGGGGGGTCATGTTTGGCCTGACATGCTGTAATGTGGTTTAGAGATTATTTCGTTTTGGAGCGTTAAAATGGGAAAAAAGAACGTTCCCGACCTATACTGTGGTTTTGGGGTAAATTCTTTGATGCTAATTTAATAAAGTACTCCTCTGTTACAAGTGGCAAACCTACATTGCTGCAGGTGACTCTTAACATTCTCTGACTCTAAAAAGAAGTACCTTACACACCAATAAAAAGGAGAAGTATTTGTCAGACAAACACCTGGCTGCTTATCCTCTTGATTTAGCTGAAAGTCAGTGGTGGTGATAAGCTGCTACACCTCTGCACTGAAACGTGGAGGTTGAATTACTTTGGGCATCTTGCTAGGATGCCTCTTAGGTAATGTTCGGGCATGTCGAGCTGAGACGAGACCCTGGAGACGTGCTGGAGGGATGATGCCTCTGGTATGGTTATGCCTCAGTGCCCCACCTAGAAGAGCCAGAGGAGAGAGAGATCTGGGCATCTCTGCTTAGACTACTTCCTCCACAATAGCAGCAGAGATTGATGGATGGATGGATGGATGGATGGGTGGATGCATGGATGGATGGGTGGATGCATGGATGGATGCATGCATGCATGGATGGATGGATCTATAGATGGATGCATGGAAGAATGGATGGATGCATGGTTGGATACATGGATGGATGCATGGTTGGATACATGGATGGATGGATGCATGGTTGGATACATGGATGCATGGTTGGATACATGGATAGATGGATGGATTGATACATGGATGCATGGTTGGATACATGGATGGATGGATGGATTGATCCATGGATGCATGGTTGGATACATGGATGGATGGCTGGATTGATAGATGGATGCATGGAAGGATGCATGGATGATGGATGCATGGTTGGATACATGGATGCATGGTTGGATACATGGATGGATACATGAATGGATGGATGGATGGATGCATGGTTGGATACATGGATGGATACATGGATGGATGGCTGGATTGATAGATGGATGCATGGAAGGATGCATGGATGATGGATGCATGGTTGGATACATGGATGCATGGTTGGATACATGGATGCATGGATGGATACATGGATGGATACATGAATGGATGGATGGATGCATGGTTGGATACATGGATGGATACATGGATGGATGGATGGATTGATAGATGGATGCATGGTTGGAGGTGAATTTTTCTTTGCAGTCTTGCAGCAGATTCGCCGTATAAGATAAGATAAGATAGAACTTTATTAATCCCTCGGGTGGGTTCCTCTGGGAAATTCGACTTCCAAAAAAAGCACAGCAACAACCGAAGTTACAGTTACAGAATTGTTATATATACACACACACACACACACACACACACACACACACACACACACACACACACACACACACACACACACACACACACACACACACACACACACACACACACACATATAAATACAGAGACAATATAAATAAAATATACAAAGGGGATAAATAGAATAAATAGGAATAAAAAATAAAAATACAAGTGAATTGCACATTTCAAGTATTGAGTCTATTGCACTGTTGACTATTTACAAAAAGTATTGCACAAAAGGTATTGCACAGTGAGGTGCAGAGGCACTACAGCTTAGTTGTTCCCCCCTCCTTTGTCCTCCTGTTTCCCCTCCCTCTCCCCTCCAGAGAGGAGTTAAACAGTCTGATGGCGTGTGGGACAAAGGAGTTTTTAAGTCTGTTAGTTCTTGTCTTGGGGAGAAGCAACCTGTCACTGAACAGACTCTTCTGGTTGTTTATGGCCGTGTGCAGAGGATGCCCAGCATTGTTCATAATGTCCAGCAGTTTCTTTAATGTCCTTTTCTCTGCCACTGTCACCAGAGTGTCCAGCTTCATGCCGACCACAGAGCTAGCCTTCCTGATCAGTTTCTCCAGCCTGGATGAGTCCCTCTTTGCTGTGCTGCTCCCCCAGCACACCACAGCATAGAAAAGTACTCCAGCAACCACCGACTGGTAAAACATCCTCAGGAGCTTCCTGCAGATGTTAAAAGACCTCAGCCTCCTGAGGAAGTACAGTCGGCTTTGGGCTTTTTTATACAGGTGCTCTGTGTTGCATGACCAGTCCAGTTTATTGTCCACCCACAGCCTGAGGTACTTGTACTTGTTGACCACCTCCACCTCTATCTGAACCGGCAGTGGACCTTCTCTGGACCTCCCGAAGTCCACAACCAGTTCCTTAGTCTTTGAGGTGTTGAGTTGCAGGTGGTTTGTGTGACTCCATGCGACAAAGTTCCTCACCAGACTTCTGTACTCCTCTTCCTGATCATCCCAGATACACCCCATGATGGCTGTGTCGTCTGCAAACTTCTGAATGTGGCATAATTCAGAGTTGTAGCAGAAGTCAGAGGTGTACAGGGTGAAGAGAAGAGGGGACAGCACAGTTCCCTGTGGTGCTCCTGTGCTGCTGACCACAGTGTCAGACGTGATGTCCTTCAGCCTGACGTACTGTGGTCTGTCGGTGAGGTAGTCGGAGATCCAAGCCACCAGGCAGGGGTCCACCTCCATCCTGTTCAGTTTTTCCTGAAGCATACAGGGCCGGATGGTATTAAAGGCACTGGAAAAGTCAAGAAACAGGATCCTGACCGTGCCTTTTCCCCCATCCAGGTGTGAGTGGGCTCTGTGTAGGAGGTACAGGATGGCATCCTCCACTCCGACACCTGCCTTGTATGCAAACTGTAGTGGGTCCTGGGCATGTTGTACCTGTGGTCGGAGGAGGTTGAGGAAGAGCCGCTCTAGAGTCTTCATAAGATGTGACGTCAGTGCCACCGGTCGGAAGTCATTCAGCTCATTGGGCCGGTTCTTTTTGGGGACCGGGACGATGCAGGATGTCTTCCAGAGGGCGGGCACTCTCCCCAGTCGCAGACTGAGGTTGAAGACTCGTTGTAGCGGCTCCCCAAGTTCAGCAGCACACGCCTTAAGCATCCTAGGACACACCTTGTCTGGGCCTGCTGCCTTTCTGGGGCGAAGCTTCCTCAGTTGCCTCCTGACCTGATCCACTGTGACACTGGGAGATGTTTGGGAGGAGGGGAGGGGGGGAGATGTCTTGCTGCTGAGAGAGGGATTGGAGGAGGGGGGTGTCATGGTGTCAGGAAGGGGGGGAAGCGAGGGAGTCAGGAGAGTGGGGAGAGGACTCTGTAGTGAAGGTGAGGGTGAGGGTGGGGGGGTTGTGGGCTGGTCAAACCTGTTGAAGAAGTTGTTGAGTTCGTTTGCCTTCTCCACAGTCCCCCCCACTGTGCTTTTCTTGGTGTTGTGGCCTGTGATGGTTTTCACACCATTCCAGACCTCCCTCATATTGTTCCTCTCCAACTTCTGCTCCACCTTCCTCCTGTAGCTGTATACTGCGTTACTAGACTACGACTGCTGATTCATTGTTAATGCGAGGGCTGTTACACACAGCAGTGTCATCACCCTGTACTGCTGTAACAAACTCCGGCTTCTAAATCCAACATTCAGGGAGCAAAAATAATCTGAAGTAAATCTGAGTGAAGCACAGACGAGTATGAATGATTAGACCTCCGCCCAATGAAACCATAAAGCTAACAAATGGCCTCTGTCAGACTCTTTGGCCAGCAGTGGCCAAGGCTGTGCTGCTGACACACACTTTTACACACTTAGAGGCTAGTAATGAGAAATGTTTGGACGCAGCCTTGAGCAGGTTTTGGAATGTGTTCCCGACAGCTGAAATATGGCATCAGTGGCCCAATCACAATCATTCTCTGGCTTTTTAGTCTCCCCTCAACTCTAATGAACACAGAAGAATGAATCATGCAGGGAGGTCAGCATGGCAACTTTGTATAAGCATGTGTGGGAGGAACAAACATCTTGTTCTGTGAGTTTGCATTATTAGCATCCAGTAGAGAATGAAACAGACAATTTAATAGTTTAAGGGGACAGAGGGATTTATGATCTTGATATGGAAGGCCAGAATATTCGAGTCCAAGTTTAGGCTTGGTTTTGATAAATGGAGGTAATTCCTTGGAATTATCCTCAGTGGGCTTGTACACGGGTTTGCATCCATGCAAGCAAGGCAGAAATATGACAGTGACATCAGTGTCAACTTTAAAGATTCAGCAATGTGAGTAAAATAAAACAATTCAAGGGCAATTCATCAGATGGACTGGCAGCACCGATAACAGCTGAAGAGCCGTAATAACAAAGGTGGTGCCAGTAGCAAGCTGGGAGGAGGTGGCAGCCCATTAACCATCACCAGGAGCAATAATAGCATGGTGGAGTTAAGGAGAAAAAACACCATGCAGGGCTGTAGCTGCTTTACACACGGATGAGTAATGCCATGATTTAAGTAACACGAGCTGCTCTGGGTTTTATGTGAACATTTGCCTACTTGAATTTACTAAACAAATGAGATACTAGAGGGAGGACTGGAATAAATTCACCTGAAATCAGTATGCAGTAAAACTGAGGCTCAAACGGAAAATGTCAGCATGTTCAGAGATGCTTTTTTAAAAGGAGATCTGATGAGCAAAGGTCAGCCATTAAAATCTGTCATCGGTAGGAGGTGGCAAAGTTTTGCCAGGGCTTCAAAACCAGTCGAAGGAGCCCAGAGGGGCCGTCAGTTCATTCAGTTATGTAAGAATTATGTAATCCAGCACTCATTACAGATAAAACAAGACACGGTGCTCAATTAGTATATCACCGGTGAATAAATTCAGTTAATATATGCAGGTGCATGTCCAAAGAGGGCCTCTCTTTCAATGTCAGGTTTATCCTCTGTTTTATTTATTTCTAATCAAATTATCTGATTTCCTGTGGGATCCCCTGACTCAGTCCCCACCGCATCACCCAAATGGAAACTTTGGAAATGCCTCTGAAATATAGACTCACCCAACACTTTTTAGGTACATCTTGAGACCCCCTGGTGTCTCTGGAGCTGCCTTTGTTCTCTGTGGCACAGATTCAACAAGGTGCTGGAGAATTTCCATGTTCACATGAAAACATTGCACAGTTGTTGCAGATTAATCAGCTGTACACCTGTGATGTGAAACTCTCATTCCTCTGCATGCCAACGGTGCTCTGTTCGATTGAGGTCTGGGGACTGTGGAGGCCATTTCAATAAAATGAACTCATGCATCTAACTAAATGCATCAAATTCCTGCCATGTGACTGGCTCATGACATACTTGCATTAGCGAGCAGTTGAACAGGTGTACCTAATGAAATGGCTCATTCATGTATGTAGATGATAGCATTAAAACCATTGCATTTTCTTCAGAGAAACACAAAAGGAAACATTTTCCACAACTGGCTGTGAATTTGGAGAATTTTGGCCTCCTTGACCTGTTCTGGAGGCGCTCCTGAAGGCACTTCCTGCCATCAGGGAGGGCTGTTACCATGGGGTGATGTTTGGCAGCCGCAATTAGGGATGGGTATTGATAAGATTTTAACGATTCCGATTCCATTTTCGATTCTGTTTAACGATTCGATTCCTTATCGATTCTTTTTTTTTTTAAAAAGGAGAACACTAAAGTCGATTAGCTTAGAACTGTGTTTTATATCTTCTCTTTGAACAAGATAGAAATTTAGGAGTAACATGGCCTTACAAACCCAACAGTGAGATCTTAAGAGATTCACAGCCTACGGCTCTTCAATGGGGTGTCACAGGGTCCCCAGGAAAAAAATGTATATGTAAAATAATAAAATAAATATTCTCCTGTAGCAATAACAAAGTTTAACATAAATTATTCTGTAGCAATTACACAAGAATATCCAGTAATGTCCCTGCCTACAATTAAACACATTCACTTACCAAAGTGAAATTGGGGGCATCTGCTGTGGCAAATGGGTCCAAGCCTTTGACCACAAACTTAGACACTGCTGGGTGACATTCGTCTATCCTGGCCTGAAAGGAGACGCTACCGGTAGACTGCAGCGAGAACTGCCAGCATCTGAGCCAGCCAGACTCTGTCTCTCTCATCATGGTTATCTAAATGCAACGCACAGTAATAGCAGGTTTTGTAATAAGGTAAATCGCGCTAACATAATGTGCAATGCTAATTGATTAGTTACCTGCAGTATTAACGGGAGAGGACGTGGAAACGCTACCGCTGCTGCTGGGTTGAGCTTCGCTAGTCCGGAGCGGATCAAAAACACGACATTCGTTGAAAGCAATCGCGTGTTTTTTGAGCAAATGCTTTTGCATGTTCGTAGTGTTTCCTCCCTTTGATGAAATCTCTACTTTGCAAGTATTGCACGTTGCCCTGTTGTCATCCTTTCTCATAAAGTGTAACCAAACTTTTGAGCGTTTGTGCCGCTCAGGCGCTGTGTTTCCTACTGGGTAAAAGACGCTACTCAACGTGATGACGTCATTCGGGGCGACTGGAATCGATAAGGGAATCGTTTTTAAAAGTGGCAAACGATTCCAAGGAATTGAAACAGTGGGAACCGGTTCTCAACAAGAACCGGTTTTCGATACCCATCCCTAGCCGCAATGTTCAGGTGTGTGGTAGTAACATTCAGATAACCATGTTTTCCCAGCAGGACCTTACACTGGAATGAGTAGAGGTGTGGGAATATCAGGTTTCTGCAACTGTCTTCCACCCAACAGCTTTGCATCTCCTGCCAAAGACAGAGAGGAGGGGGAGAAGCCATCTGTTGAGGGCTAGTTGAAGGTGGTGTCCCAACATCTGATAAGTACTGCATCAGTTATCCAAATCATTTCTCTCTCACATCCCTAATCTGAGATAATTTAGCACTAACCAGAGTGCAGAAACTGCATTTATGAGATGTGGGATGTCCAGTGATTTTGCCATTAAGAGTTCTTAATTCCAGTTAATAGAGTTTAATATTTTCCTCAGTCCTTCCCACTGTTTTCTTTTTGTGTCTTTTCCTGTATCAAGTTTGTTTTTGCGTCTGAGTTTCCCGAGTTACTGTTACCTTCTTCCTGTTTTACTTTGATAGTTAGTTGCCGTCTGTGTCTTGTATCCAGTTTTACTTCCTCCCTGTGGTTTTATTGATTGTGCACCTGTGTCTCATTTCCTCCCAGCTGTGTCTAATTCTTTTGATTAGCCCTCAGTGTGGGAGTATAAATGGTGTTGTCTTCCCTTTGTCTTTTGTTACAGCAACTGTTTGTGTTCTTTCTCTGTTTCCTTGTGTAACTTCTGTTGGATTTCTTTGGCTTTATAGACTTACTCTTGGACTTGGACACACATATCTGCTTGCCAGTGCTGAGTAATGAATTAATAAACACACGCAAAGAGTCGAGAGGTGCAGTTCAGTGACTCAGAGTAGCGGATGAGGCCTAGCAGACAGCGATGGGTTACAACTACCTGCATGTGGACACCTGCTAAATGGGCCAGATCTCTAAATACAGTTTGGATAATGTACTTTGGGGTCTGTATCATTTTCATAAAGGAATGAACCTTCCACAGAGGTGAAATGTGTATCTTGCAGCAGGCTCTAAACACGTTTGTTCTGCTGTAAGTTTGGACACGTTAGCATGAGACTCATTTTTGGAGCCTCCAATGGCCGTTGGAGGAACTGCACATTTGGCAGCACTAGCTTCACTTTCAGCCCTGGAGGTTGCTGCTTGGTCTGAACTAATTTTAGCTGTTAAGCTTTACTGTTGTACTCTGAGCACCGACTACCAAGTGTGTCTACATTTTGTGATTGAGTCACTGCGCTTTTGTTCTCCGATTAAAAAATAAATCTGATATTATAGCAGGCCTGATCTGTAAAGACTGAAGTTTGGAGGAATTAAAAAAAATAATTAAAGCTTAGTTTGGAGTTGATTGCTTCTGTAACACAATTGTCATCAAACTGAAACTCTTTCCAGAGGAACAAATCTAATCTCGACAATCACACAATCAGATCGTTTCACATCTTTTTTCTTCATTTAGGAAACAAATCAAATTTTATAAGTAAAGACAACTGAACAAAACTGGGACAAAAGAGAATCTTATGACTGGAAAAAGGGTCGGCTGTTATTGCCCACTGCCCCCAGCTGAACACTGGTTTTACTGGGCAGCTCCCAGTTGTGTTTGTGTGTATTTATTTGCATGTCGAGTTCACATTTTCACCAAACGGCTGGACCGAATAAGTCACGCTGAAATGTGGGACAGATGTTGTTGCACCATCACTGTAACACAGTTACTGTACAGTAAATCCCAGCAGGTATTGCAGCAGATGACCAGCAGTGCTCAGCCTGGTAAGATACAGCGTCTCTTTGCCCCACATACAAACTCCCACCACCTCCCCCTTTACTGCATATTGTGTTTGCAGAAGGCTTCACATAATTTAAAGTGACAAGCCCCTGTCTCGACATTCCCTCCGTCTCTCCTGATCCCCCCACCCCCACTGCCTCTGTTTTATAACCTTCTTTTCTTTCCTGCCATGGATACACACCGGTATGTTGCTGAAGAATTACATCTGTGACCACCTCGGACGCTTTTCTTTCAGACAGTACAGCTACAAATATTTCTGTTGCCAGGCTGAATCCACAGACTGGCAACATTTCGGATTCACAGGCGCGAATGCAGACAAGTCATGGTGATGCACACCCCGACCCCGACCATTTCCAGAACCGTGGAACTTTGAACACCATGGGAACTTTCTGAGTGGTGTTTACTCAGCATGGCACTATCATTATGCAGCTTTAGATGGATTTCTAATAAAATAAGCATAAATTATACATGCAAGGGCATCTGTAGCTTCAAGCTGTATGACAGTTTCTTAACTTTGAGTTTATAAAGTCAAAAGTCTTGCTTTAGTGCATCTGTGCTGCTCGGCAGGTCAATAAGAGGACCCGACGGGACAGATCAATAATGCACAGAGGCTCCGGCCGTCGAACGCTACACTACAGGGCCTGTAATTTACAGTTTGTTTGTAGTCCACCGCCGGTACATTATGTGCCTGTGTGTCTCGATGCATCACTCCCACTCCCATTAGCTGCAGAATAAAGTCAGGGGATGTGGCTGAAAACTCAACAGATAACCTCTGATCAGATTGAAGCTCTGTATTTGATTCAAATACCACGGGGTCAGCGTCCTTGCTGTGTTTTATCAGATCCTCCTGCAGTGCTGCTGCTGTTTACTTTCTTCCTCTCTCTCTCTCTTTAGAGGGTTTAAACACTTTCATCATGCACAGCACAGAGCTGCTATCCCTTAAAAGTGGAAACAAGCACCAAAATCTGAGAGTTTACCCTGATGCCATTCATTAGAAAAATCCCATCAGCAGCTTGAATTTTCTTGAATTGTCAAAATAACCATCGAGCAGCTATTTTACTGCAGAATTTTGACATTTCTGAAGTTTCACTGATGATCTCTCTATTTCTGACCATGACTAAGTCAAATTTATTCCCCAGAGCTTCCTTTACTTATTTCTTTTAATGTAAATCATCACAAACCTGCAATGGATCCATCCTGGGGATGAACCTCCCACCTCAACCCTTCATCATCAGCTGCTCTTTGTTATGCAGTATGGCCCTCGAAGAACAGCAGCTATCTAAGCGAAGCCTTTCAGTTGAAGAATTTTGCCAACAAGTGGATTCTTTTATTGATTAACTTCACTTTTATAACTGAAACCTGACTGTCAGTGCTGTGCTCTCTGTTAAGGTGGCAGAGCAGATATATTCCCTCAATCCTCTTTCATGTGATTGATGATTTTCTTTGGCACAAAAAAAGGCCAAGACCTCAAAGCCAAAAGCTAAAAATGAAATACTCTGACAGGGTTTGCAGTAAAGGTTGAAATTAGAAACAATTTCCACAAATGAACCTTTTTATTTATATACTGTGCAGGAGAGTGAAATATTTCTGCTTCATCCTCTTACCAAACATTTCAAAACATGTGGTCCGGGTCATAAACTCAATGAGCACATTAGTAAGTCAGGTGTATCCTGTTCCTTATCCTCTCCCTGCACATTATTTTCCTTTCTGTGTGTAACACTGGTGGTGCAATACTAGACCTGTTAGTGCTACTTCTTGCCTTCTTTGCATGTAGTGCGGGCAGTATAGTTACCTTTAACCACAGTACGCGGACAGAAGGGAAATATGGACCAGATCAGACAGGTTCTAGATTCGTAGGAGCCAAGGGTGTATGACAACAGAGGACTTGTACACAGTAGGTGTAGAAAACACAATTGCATTTATTAGCAATTATTAAAGTTGTGCACATTTAACAAAAGTAGAGCGCGCTTCTTGAAAACAAAATAAAATAAACCCCACAAATGGTCGACCTAAGGATATATTGTCTTTTGTGTCTTTTTTTTAAAAGTCAATTTCAGTCTTTCAATGTTCAGTAGTCACTCAGTGTGTTTGTAACCAGTCGGGTTACAATCTACCAGTTCATCCGGCTCTTTGGGCTGGGCTCGCCATCCAGTACTGGAAAAGGGATCCTCGATTCTTCTCAGGTCCTCAAAACCAATCCAATCCAAATAAGCAAAGGAAAAAACCTGACCTGGGAACCAGGCCAGAACACAGTAGTTCAACATTTAAGCTATCATGCCTGTAACTTATTACTACTGGTTGCTTGTAGTGCTTCTAAATTTCTATGTTGTACAACAAATTATTCTCATTTCAAAGGGAAAAAGTGCATAGGAAACACACATTTAAAACAATACAAAATAGCTCAGCAGTGCATTAAAAATACACATTGGCTTGAGACTTATCAAGTTTCAGCTAAGTACAGTGCAGGTGAAGGCACTTAATTTCACGTTGCTAATACTTAATTGTGCAGAACTATAATTAGCACCATGAGAAAAGTGAACATGTGCTAACATAACGTCGCACAAAACCATACATTATACATCAATACCACAGTAATGTGACATAAACCTTTAAAGAACATCTCATATAAAGTGCAGCAGACTCAGTGCTAATTGCTTTAGCCTCGGAAAAGGCACTTTCATTGCAAAATGGCTAACGGAAGTTAGCATCAGAGCTAGCGGCAAGTAGCATGCTATGCTAGCGCACGTGTGCTGCCTGGGACTTACCATGCGAAGCAACAAATGCTACACGGGGCTTCACAGTGCTCACGTTGGCTCACGGCCTCTGGAATACAGTATCACTCTTATTATTCTTGCCGAAAAAAGGACCTTCTCCTTCCAGCTAGCTTCTTCGCCGCACGGGTAAACTGATCTTTCACCGTCTGTGTCTCTGGCGTATCTTACTGGCACACGAAGGCACGCACAGGTGTCTCAGCAGCGCACAGACTGGGGGGAGGGTCAGACCGGCCAATGATTGGTTGCTCAGTGGATCTGACAAACACACTCTAAAGGACTAAGTCCTGCCCCCACACCATCTATATACCACATATACATATGTACATATTAAACTTATGTTTACATGCCTTTTATCAGTATTTATTATAATTAATTTTGTTTTTATCAATATTTATTCCCATCGTGAGAGTATGAATATTTATACTTTTAATCCCGTTTTTAACACTGGGTTACACTATCCCCTCTTAGAATCATGCAAGTCCCTTTGCATGGGATAGCTAAACGGTAATGACAGGGGAACCAGCCTTCATGGGGATGACCACAGAATCTTGTTCTGTCAAGGCACTGGTAAAAGCCAGGCTTAGACCTTGAAACAGGGACTGGGCAATGGAAACGAGAGGATTTCCCAACCGACTATATTGCAGTCGTTCTGGTTGGGTTCTTGTTCTCTCTGAGCGCCTTACAGTCGCTGTGGCTTCACTCTCAGTATTTGACTGACTTGAGTTTGCTTGATTATCATTTGAGTTGTCTTCTTCCACTGGCCCATCACAGGTAGATCCATCGGGTAAGTTGGCATCACTCTCGCTTTCATTGTCAGTGGTTGAGTGTTCCACCATGGTTTCACTCTCCTCTAGGCTTCCATATCCAAGTGGATTTCCACATTCAGGTAAGTTGTCACATCCGGTTAAATTGTCAGCTCCAATCAAGTTGTCATGTTCATGTAAGTTGTCTCCTCCAGGCAGGTTGTCATGTTCATGTAAGTTGTCTCCTCCAGGCAAATGAGTTTCAGTATGATCGTGATCATTAGGGTGTGTCTTTGGCTGGGGAATCTCATAGACTCGAGTGACCTTTATGGGCTCTTGAAGAGGTGCCTCTCTGAACCAACAGATATCCTCATCTTCCAGTTCTGAATGATCACATTCCTCATGTTGTTTAGGTGATTGCCTTGTTTTTGGTTTGCGTACATGAGTTGGTTGGACAGGTTTCTTTTCAACAGGGGCAAGAAAACCACAAGGGAGCAAGAGATCGCGGTGGACTGTGCGGACTGGGCCCTCTTTTGTTAGGGGTTTTATACTGTAGACGGGCAAGTCACCTGCTTGGTTCACCACAACGTGAATATCAGTCTCCCACTTGTCGGCTAGCTTGTGCTTGCCTCTGAGACGGACTGCACGCACCAAAACTCTGTCACCTGGCTCTAGTTTTGAGGGTTTCACTCGCATATCAAATCTTGTTTTGTTTCTTTCTGCCATTTTGTTAGCATGGTCTGTTGCTAGTTTGTAGGTCTCTTGTAGAGTTGCCTTTAGTTTTGTTATGTACTGAGAATGCGACTTGAAACTTTTGTTGTTAAAGGGCAGCCCAAATGCTAGATCGACTGGCAATCTTGGCTGACGGCCAAACATTAACTCATATGGGGCAAAACCAGTTGTATCGTTTTTCGTACAATTGTACGCATGAACGAGTGGTTTGACATAGTTGTGCCACTGAGTTTTGTCCTTTTCCTCAAGAGTACCTAGCATACTTAGTAACGTCCTATTGAAACGTTCTACCGGGTTTCCTCTGGGGTGATAGGGTGTGGTCCGGATTTTACGAATGCCCATGATCTTGCAAAGCTCTTGGATAATGTGGGACTCGAAATCGGGACCTTGATCGCTATGCAATCGTTCGGGTATCCCGTAGTGGACTATGAAGTTGTCCCAAAGGGCTTTTGCAACGGTCTGAGCTTTCTGATTGCTGGTAGGGATGGCTAATGAATATTTCGTGAAATGATCGGTTAATACAAGCACATCCTTTACATTACTTCGATCAGGCTCAATGGACAGGAAGTCCATGCAGACTAATTCGAGGGGTCTGGTGGATTTGATATTCACAAGTGGAGCTGCTTTTTCTGGAGGAGTTTTACGTCTTACACAGCGGTTGCATGTTTTGATCTTATGTTCTATATATGCTGCCATGCGAGGCCAATAGAACCTTGTTCGGGCAAGATCTAAGGTACGTTCAGTGCCTAAGTGGCCCATGTCACAGTGGAGGCTTTGGAAGACTGAGTCACGGAGCTGTTCAGGTAAGACAAGCTGGTAGGTAACATCTCCTCCATCTTGGCGAGTTCGATACAGGATGTTATTGTGCATCTCCAATCGATTGAGCTCTCGGAGTAGAAGGTTGATGTCAGGAAGTTCAGCTCGCACAGTTGGTGGGACCTTTTCTCCAGTTTCAATTTGTGCAATAACTTCCCTCAGACAAGGGTCTGTTCTTTGTTCGTTTGTGATCTGTTCAAGGGACATATGGGGTATAACAGGAAGACCACCACAGTCATTTTCATTGACAAAGTCACCTGGAATGGCAGCTGCAGAAATGGCTAGCGAGTGAACCAAAGGGATGGTGTCATTTTGAGAGCTGCATACAAGGTGTTTCTCACAAATAGCAGACACTACTTCAGGACTTAAACTGCTGTCAGGTAGGGACAGGTGAGTCTGTGTGAACTGCTGTATGCGGTCGAGCTCTTTTTGGGACACTGCGTCGTTAAGCAACTCGCCATGTGGCCGTCTAGAAAGGCCATCTGCATCTGAGTTAAGCTTGCCTGCTCTGTACTGGAGCTTAAAGCTAAACGTTGACAGGGCAGCTAGCCATCTGTAACTCATGGCATCCATCTTAGCAGTAGTTAATATGTACGTCAGAGGATTATTGTCTGTTACGACAGTAAACTGATTTCCATATAAGTAATCTGCAAACTTTTCCGTTACTGCCCACTTCAAGGCTAAGAACTCTAACTTATGGGCGGGATAACGAGATTCACTCCTAGACAACCCACGGCTTGCATAAGCTATCACCCTAGTCTGGCCATTCTGCTCTTGATAGAGCGCGGCGCCAAGCCCTGTAGTGCTGGCGTCCGTATGGAGCGTATATGGCAGTTTAGGGTCAGCAAAACCCAATACAGGCGCAGTACTGAGCTTTTCAATGATGGTTTTGAAAGCAAAATCACAAGAGGGAGTCCATCGCTCGCCGAAAGGTGTCTTGGGGTCATGGTACTGGACAGACTTAGCTTTAGGCTTTGTGCTTTTGCGCAAAGGAGGGTAGCCTGATGTTAAGTCAGTGAGGGGCTTAACGATACTCGAAAAGTTCTTAATGAACCGCCTGTAGTACCCTGAAAAGCCTAAGAATGAGCGGAGCTGTTTAAGATCACGGGGCACAGGCCAGGTACTTAAGGCTTCCACCTTTTCAGGGTCAGTCTCCACTCCCTTGCTGGACACAATATGCCCAAGATATCTGACAGAAGTTTGGAAAAATTTGCATTTTTCGGGTGAGAGTTTGAGCCCATATTCTTTCAGGCGATCAAGAACTTTCATTAAGCGAGCCTCATGTTCTTCAAGTGTCTTGGAGAATACAATGATGTCATCGAGAAACACGATCACTTCGCGCAGGTTCATGTCGCCCATACATTTCTCCATGAGCCGCTGGAATGTGCTGGGGGCGTTTGTAATGCCTTGGGGCATTCTATTAAATTCCCAAAAGCCGATGGGACATACGAACGCCGTCTTTGGTTTGTCCAGCTCCTCCATCTCAATTTGGTAGTACCCAGATTTTAAATCCAGGACAGAGAACCATTGCGACCCGATCAAGGTGGAAAACGTTTCCTCCAAATTGGGGAGAGCGTAAGCATCTTTTATAGTCTGCGCGTTAAGCTTTCTGTAGTCGATACAGAGGCGGACTTCACCATTTTTCTTCCGCACGACTACAATGGGTGAAGAGAAAGGGGAGGTAGATTCCCTGATCACGCCAGCTTCTTGCAGTTCTTTGAGGTGCTTACGGACTGCCTCCAGGTCGTTCGGATGTATGGGACGCGCTCTATGCTTGAACGGTGTTTCATCTGACAATCTGATTGTGTGTTTCACTTGATCCGTCTTTCCAAAGTCAAGATCATTCTGTGCAAACACTTCGGGCATTTGGCTTAGTTTTTCGGTTATGCGCTCCTTCCATTCAGCGCTAATAGGGGAAGAGTCAAAGTTATATGTTACATTTGACTTCTGCTCAGTTCGGGATCTTGGAGTTCTCACTGAGTGTTCGTGAGATAGAACTCTTTGATATGCACTGACTTCTCCGATGACACAATTTAGAGGGATTGTCACATCATGTTCGGATTCATTGGTGAGTATAACTGGTACAAGGTAAGGTGCTCGTTCAGGTAGGTCTATGAGACAAGGTTTCACAAGGATGTCACCAGGTAAGGCTGACATTCGTGGATACTCTAACAAGACAGACTTTTCACCGTTACCGGCTGACACAGCTACAGCACCATCTAGAACAACAGTTTGGCCTGCTGGAATCAACTGTGGCTCTTTGTTGTGCATCGTCACTAAACCAAGACTACTGTCTTTGGACTGTTTGTGTCGTGACTCAAGAACTTTTAGAACTGCCCTATAGCCATATGGCAGGTTCAGCTGCAGTTCATGGCATGTGTTAGAGTACAGCTCATAAAGTACATCTAATGTGTTTGTCCCAATTAGCACTAAGGACTGAGAAGCTGTGCGCACATCGGGGACAACTAAGGCAAGTGTCGGCACTTCAGCTTCAATGCCAAGGAAGTCCTTTGGGAAAGTGACATGCAGTTCAATGTAGCCTAAGTAAGGCACAGACTGACCGTTGGCACCCTCAACTTCTAAAAGTTCAAACAATGGCTTAATCTCATGAGAGGACAAATGCTGACGATAGTAGGACTCGGGGACTGTAGTCACCTGGGAACCAGTATCTAGCAAACAACTCACTGTGTGACCATTAACTTTCACTTGTGCAGTACTCTTCGTACCAATTAGACCTTTAGGAAAGTCGAAGGAATCTGATCTTGTGTGTGACTTTAGGCTGGCACGCTTTTTAGGTGAAGCTTTTTGTTTAACCTGGGTGGGACGGGTTAACAAAGCATCAGCCTCCATTTGTCCCGCAACGGAGGCAGAATTTAGTTTAAAGAAAGCTGGTCATTCTGCCTGTCCCATATCTGCCTTCTCACTCTTAATTCCTTTCGTTTTGCAACTACAAGGGCAGGATTGGGCTCTGACTCACAAGTGGCTACTATATGTCCATCTTCCCCACAGCGGAAGCAATACCAGGGCTTGGGCCTAGTACTGCGGCGGCTGGGTGGAGGTGAGTCTTCAGGTTTGGCATGGTCAGGTTTTTTATTTTCAGGTTTCCTTGTTCGAACTGTCTTCAGTGTTGCTTGTTTCTTTGGCTTCACAACGGCAGCTAATTGGCTTTTTAGATCGGCAACTTGTTTTTTTAGCTCTTCTAGACTATCTGACTGTGCTTGGCGAACATCTGCATTTGTTTCAGTGACCGTCTGTTCATGAGACACTGCTTTTGGTTTCGTGGCGCTAAAGTGTTTCTTCATTCGCGTGTTTTTAACTTCTTGTCGGTTTTCTGCAGTACGCAGGAGAAGCAATAGCTCTGCATAAGTGGGCGGCTCCTTATGCTTTAGCTCCAATTGCAACTCCGTTAGCAAGTTATCATCCCAGCAGCCTCTGTAAAACTGTTTAAGAAGCTGCTTATTTACTTCATGTGGTTCAAGCCCACCTCTGCGCACGGTGTGATTGACTGCCACCTGCAAACGAAGCAGATAAGCAGAGGGCTTTTCACCATGATCTTGGAGGGTGTTCATGAAGCGTACAAACAGTTCCTCACCATCTTCGACGGTGCCAAAAGCTGAATCCAGAAGTTTAAGATAGTCTGCAGGAGTGGCTTCTGGCCCAAGAGGGCGGATGACATCAGAAGCGGGAGCAAGGAGACTTTCAAGAATCTTACGAGTTTTTCCCAACTCAGACAAAGAAGCATCTTCCATCAACAAGTCAACATGAGAACGCCATGTTTCATAGTCAGCTTCGCTGTAAGGTCTGGACATCTTGCCAGAGAAAGCTCTGAGTCTTAATGTAGAGTGAGCATGTGATGTCTTTTCAACACTCTTGACAACATGCTCGACTACTACTTTCTGAACCTCTGGTGGGTTGAGGTCAGTTGGACTCAACATTTGAGGTGTCAAGTTTGGTCTCATGGGGCGTTGGAATGTGCCCTGAATGGGTTCAGGAGGGTGAGGCAGTTCAGTTAAGACTGAAGGTGAGGCTCCAAGTTGTGTGGATCCTACCACAGGGCAAGTCTGATCAGCAGCATCATTTTCAGGGTTTCTCTCAGCTGTCTCAGCAGCTTCAATGGTGTTCCCTATTGTGGATAGGGCCTCCCGCAACACTTCTTCGAAATCCTTCCCACTTAGCTTGGCTAAACCCTTCAGGTTGCTAATGTAAGCCTCAGTAACACTGCCCCCTACGGTCTTAGTATAGACGTCAGTTAAGGCTCGAATGCGGTAACTGACATCTGGATTGTCAGTGGACTGTAAGAGGTAAGGCAGCTTAGGTGCTAATATTTCAACGGCTGCACCGGACTCGAACTCTACAATCTGGCTTTTGTGGAATGCAGAAGAGTCATCATCGACAGCGAGTACTCTACGAATAGTACCATGTTGCTCCAGAAACTCAAATACCTCTTTGTCTTTCTCTCTATCTGTAACACCGCTAACAATAATGGCATTTGGTACTTTAACGGCATACTTCTCGACAAAATCCATTTTCACAGTATGTGAGCATTTGATCAAAGGTCAAAGAGGATTCCAATGTTGTCACACAACACTCTAGGCTCCTGGCTGGCTCGCCACTTTTACTGATGTAACACTGGTGGTGCAATACTAGACCTGTTAGTGCTACTTCTTGCCTTCTTTGCATGTAGTGCGGGCAGTATAGTTACCTTTAACCACAGTACGCGGACAGAAGGGAAATATGGACCAGATCAGACAGGTTCTAGATTCGTAGGAGCCAAGGGTGTATGACAACAGAGGACTTGTACACAGTAGGTGTAGAAAACACAATTGCATTTATTAGCAATTATTAAAGTTGTGCACATTTAACAAAAGTAGAGCGCGCTTCTTGAAAACAAAATAAAATAAACCCCACAAATGGTCGACCTAAGGATATATTGTCTTTTGTGTCTTTTTTTTAAAAGTCAATTTCAGTCTTTCAATGTTCAGTAGTCACTCAGTGTGTTTGTAACCAGTCGGGTTACAATCTACCAGTTCATCCGGCTCTTTGGGCTGGGCTCGCCATCCAGTACTGGAAAAGGGATCCTCGATTCTTCTCAGGTCCTCAAAACCAATCCAATCCAAATAAGCAAAGGAAAAAACCTGACCTGGGAACCAGGCCAGAACACAGTAGTTCAACATTTAAGCTATCATGCCTGTAACTTATTACTACTGGTTGCTTGTAGTGCTTCTAAATTTCTATGTTGTACAACAAATTATTCTCATTTCAAAGGGAAAAAGTGCATAGGAAACACACATTTAAAACAATACAAAATAGCTCAGCAGTGCATTAAAAATACACATTGGCTTGAGACTTATCAAGTTTCAGCTAAGTACAGTGCAGGTGAAGGCACTTAATTTCACGTTGCTAATACTTAATTGTGCAGAACTATAATTAGCACCATGAGAAAAGTGAACATGTGCTAACATAACGTCGCACAAAACCATACATTATACATCAATACCACAGTAATGTGACATAAACCTTTAAAGAACATCTCATATAAAGTGCAGCAGACTCAGTGCTAATTGCTTTAGCCTCGGAAAAGGCACTTTCATTGCAAAATGGCTAACGGAAGTTAGCATCAGAGCTAGCGGCAAGTAGCATGCTATGCTAGCGCACGTGTGCTGCCTGGGACTTACCATGCGAAGCAACAAATGCTACACGGGGCTTCACAGTGCTCACGTTGGCTCACGGCCTCTGGAATACAGTATCACTCTTATTATTCTTGCCGAAAAAAGGACCTTCTCCTTCCAGCTAGCTTCTTCGCCGCACGGGTAAACTGATCTTTCACCGTCTGTGTCTCTGGCGTATCTTACTGGCACACGAAGGCACGCACAGGTGTCTCAGCAGCGCACAGACTGGGGGGAGGGTCAGACCGGCCAATGATTGGTTGCTCAGTGGATCTGACAAACACACTCTAAAGGACTAAGTCCTGCCCCCACACCATCTATATACCACATATACATATGTACATATTAAACTTATGTTTACATGCCTTTTATCAGTATTTATTATAATTAATTTTGTTTTTATCAATATTTATTCCCATCGTGAGAGTATGAATATTTATACTTTTAATCCCGTTTTTAACACTGGGTTACATGTGTCTCCTTATAACTTGTGCATAAATAATGAAACTAAGCCTGTTCACTCATGCAAACAGCGCGCCGACTGTAACGGATCACCTCCACGAGGCCAGCCGTGCTTTATGCGTCAGTGGTCACAAGGGGGCACTAAACTGTTCCCCATGCACGGAGACTTCATTCCCATTCATGTCACTGTTTCCTTGACAGACTTTGACACGTGTGTGAGGCAGCGCTGCTGTCATGTGATAGCGAGAGATTTTGCTGTTCGACAGTTTTTTCTTTCGCCTCTGGGTTCCTGGGATAGTTGCAGTTGTTGGAATAGACAGATGTTCCCACTGTTTTCACACGGGGTATTTTGCCTGAAGTGTGTTTGTGTAACAGAACGACAGCAGTGTGTGTGTGTGTGTGTGTGTGTGTGTATAGGGGGAGAGAACAGAGTGTTTTGTTGTGTACTGTGCAGGTTGCTGAAGGACAAAGTGAGTTTTTATGGCTGTTACTGCAGTATCATCGTTGGCCCTCACATTAACACTCACTGCTGACAAGCCTCAAGGTCCAAACTATTAACTACAGCATGTTTAGACAGTTGGATCAGTGATATCAGAGATAACCACCTCATTCACTCACAGCCCAATGAGCAGATTAAAGCACATCTGCCTGTCCATTCTTTTACCAGCTGACTATAAACAGCATGTACAGTACATGCTACTGGAGTCTTATAATGCTCATGGAATGAAAGCTCGAATGGTGGAATAACAAATTACATTTATTACATTTAATTTTTATTACATTAAAATCAAAAATCTCTTTCATAAGAGTGTACTTTCCAAGAATCATGAGCAATAACAATTAAACACAGAAATGGCCTTAAATTTGTGGAGTTCTTACTGATCTGCTGTTTGGGACAGATGGAAAGAATCTTAAGACCTAAAACAATAACTTCCCACACATTTTTGATGAATGCAATTCAGTAAGCGAGACAAGAATAACCTTATGAATGATAACATACAGGTGGTTGCGTGCAACACATGACACAGCGGACATAATGCATATTGACTGCTATTTTGTTGCTAAATCTTTTGCATTGTTTTTAAGCAGCTATTAACCTCCGAGTTCAAATATCTGTTCGGGTGTAAAGGGATGAATCCGTGCCAGTTCATCCGATGGCTCCCACCTGACCATCACAGACTTGGTTGGGAAAGATGGCCAGAATAAAACAAAGATTCAGGCTCCTGTTGTCATTCCCCCCAAAATGTTAAAATCCCATTAGCTTTAATTATCAACTAATCAAGAACTAATGATTTTTTTAGGTAAATCTGTGATGGTCAGGTGGGAAATGTTTTAAAATGTTGATGAACTGAGATGGAATGACTCCAATTTCAAGTGAGTTTCTCTCTCGTGCAGCTGCTTTTCCTGTGGTATCGTGTGTACTGGTGCACATGAGCCTGAAAATCATGCCACTGTTTTCAGATTTCATCGTAAGACATGATCTTGTTACCAAAGACATTTTTCACTGTCTCACCATTCACTCTTTAAATTCCCCTCCCTTCCATCCTCTGGCTGCAGGTCGAGAGAAGAGAAAGGGTCCCATGATCTCTGCCGGCGATGCCGAGTTCCCCCGGGATTACCACACCCTGGCTGCCACTGGTGGCCGCGGGGCCCGACGGTTCCCCGACAACAGCAACGGGGGCTTCACGTCGTCCTCGCTGGACCGCCGGCACAACTCTGTGGCCGCCAAGAGCCTGGAGGCCCTGAACAGCATCCACAAGGCTGACATAGAGCGTCAGCGAGACGCCATCATGGACCTCCAGAAAAACAAGTTCTCCAACAGCCCCAGCAGCATGTCACAGGGCTCCCCCGCTGCGGGCCGACAGGTACTTTCACACTTTCTGCTCTGACGTGAACAAACCAAAAAGAAACAATGAGCGGACGAATACTTCCCTTTGTGACATGAGTAATTATAACTGCAGCAGTGGTGGTCTTGGCACTTTAATCCTTGTTAATTCTACTTATAATGAGCTAAATCTCTCGCATTCACTCCCAATTTCCATAAAAATAGAAGGTGGGATTATTTTCCTGTTTCCATCAATCCTCCTGAGGACGATTGGTGCAGGATACACCACCTTCATCGTGACTCATACTGTTTATCTTAGCAGGCGGAAAGAAGTTTCTAATCAGTCGGCTGCAGTTTATGTGGTTTCTTTTATAGTTTGTCAGGAAATCGAGCGAACAGTCCTGCGAGAATACCTACAGAAGGCAGCGTGCATACGCAAAATGATGAAGGGAACTCAAATGGCAGGTTTTTTAAGTCACAGTAGACACTTTGCTTTCACTGTGAGCTTCTGTCTTGTCACTGATGACAACAGCTGAGGTTATTGGAGTTAACTAAAATGAAAATAAACCAGGCGTGAAAAAAAAAACACATTATAAGAATAAAAACTAGAATTCTGAAATCAACAAAAACCACCTGAAACCAGATTTTACTGCCCTGTCACTTTAATAAAAGTCATTTATCAATCCAACTCAATTCAACAACTTAAACATGACTCCATTTTTTTTAACTCCGACCATCCAATCTACCAATCGTTTTTACTCAGAGATCGTGTGTTTAAATTCAGAAGACAGAAATTCGATATTTATTTTTACCTTCTCCTGTATAAAACTATACAAAGGGTCAGTTAAGGTTTGCTCTGCTGCCTTGGTGGGGGACTAATTAAATCGACACCGTATACTTCACCTAGTATGCTCAAACCCACCTCCTCCGGCTCCTTTCGATTTTGTGTAGCAGCTCTACTCCGAGCCTCTCCTGAAGGAGCTGCTCACCCTGTCTCTAAGGGAGAGCCCAGACAGCCTTTGGAGGAAGCTCATTTCTGCCACGATCCTACTCTTTTGGCACGCACAGCTTGTGGCCATAGACGAGGGCAGGAACATGGCTGTTTGTGTTTCACAACTTCCTCTCATTACCACAGCAGACTGATACAGCATCCACACCACTGCAGAAGCTGTGCAAATACATCTGTCAGTGTCCCGCTCCACTCACTTCTCACTTGTAAACCAGAGATACTCCAGGCAGGAGAGGGCAATCCAGCCCTTTCCAGTGGAGAATCACAGCTCAGACTCAGAGGGGCTAATTCTCTTTCCATGTGCTTCACACTTGGCTGCTCCAAATCGCCCCAGCGCAAGCTAGAGGTCACGTTTGATGAAGTCAGGAGGCAAGGATCGTCTGCAAAAAGAAAAGAGGATGATATCCTCTGCCTCTGCTCCCAGCAAATGTGTTCGGTATCGCTGACAGGGCAGCATGTCACAATTCAAATCATAAATATATCCATACATATCCATATCATATGAAAGGAAATATATAAGACATTGGAATAAAATTAGTTTGACAGTGACTTTCATCCATGTAGCCAGCCCCTACGCGAACAGATCAGAAAAAGTAAATGAATTCAGTACAAAAAGCAAAATAATTGGTGGTCATAGGGAACAAAAATACACCATCTGTTAAAGTTATTGATGGTTTTCTGGTCCTGTGCAACATTTTAATTGGTCAACAGATTTCTAGGATTGAACTAGGACTGATTCAGTGGTTTTAGAACCTCCCAGTAAGGACTTGTTTCCTTATGAAGTCCTAATTTGATCAATAAAAGCTCATATCGTGTATGGATTATGACACAGAGCCACATCCACAGTTTTATACAAATCTAGAGGGGGGTGCATCCTCGGGGGAGGTAAGAGTGCTCTCCGAGGGCTGTCAGCTTCTACATGTGAACATTTTCTTCCTGAGAGATAATAGCAGCACATCAGCGGGCCTGCAAACCCAAACAAGAGCATTATGTGGCGAGACGCCTCTGGGGCTTTAGACACACGGATGCAGTGGAGGCATGTTTACGACCTGCTCGCTGGGCCAGAAATGGCCACCTTCTCAGCGGTTATTACCTGAAAAACGTCAGCAATAGAATATGGAGAAAAGAATTGAAGTGAGACAGCGAGCGAATGTCAAAATGTGAGACACCTCCCTTCATCAAATCTCCTCCCTCCCTTTGCTCTGTCTTTTTTTTTCTTTGCTTCATATTCTCAGCTTCACTCTGCCATCCATCAACGCATGCTCTCATTTGATACCTGTGACAGATGGTCTGCTGCAGCTCTTCTCTGTTCGGCTTTAGGGAATAACATTCAGCCATAGGGGCTTATTTTCAGTCTTTCTCAGAAGGAGATGATGTCATATCTAAAATGCGGGGCTGGAGCAAACAGCACCTGCCGGGGCTACAAAAATAAAGAAAAACCGCCGTTCCTCTAATGGCCACTTGAGTCTGGTTTCAAAAACGAGTCAATCCCGACAGACTTAAAATGTTAAAATGTACAACTTTACAGTGGAAATAGACATTTTCAAAACCCAATGTGTCATGTCACGTTGCTATGTCCATTTTTCATAGTCTGTAGGGTCATTTGTGTCATGAATAGATTCATTTATCAGTTTTCTGATTTTTACCCCTGGTGGCTGGAACATGTACACTATCTATAGAGACCAAACATACTTTTAGGGATGTAAAGTTGAAAATTTTAACTTGGGGTTTATTTTGGTTTTCCAGAAAACCTCTGCTGGCCATTAGAGGAACTACAGTTTATTTCACTTCCATCTTGACTTTTTTTGCATTTATCTTTATTAGCACCCAAGGTTTCTCTAAGTTATAAAAGCAATAGATCCAATAAATTTAGTCCTTTGTCAGGACACATCGTCATGTAAACTTTAAAAAGATCCTTCTGTACTCAATCCTGGTGCCAACCAGTGTGATGCTGTACCTTATTAGTGAAGGAAGAAGCCTGAATGACTAATACGAATGGTCAGCTGAGCTGACCTGGATCTGTTGCCTGAGAGAAAGTCAGAGGGACTAAAATGTCTCTGGGTTTCATGAGAGGCTTTTCCAGGGTCACAGAACTGGACTTGGCCTAACTTTGGTTTTCTGTGCAGGAGAAATGAGGGCAAATCCAGGTAGGGTGCAAGCATGCCATCCAACTCACTGCAAGCCGAGTCGCTCTGACCGGCTGTTGTTTAAAGAAAGCTCCAACATATAAAGGAGGGCCAGAATCCAAAGTGCTTGTTGAACCCCCAAGTTAAGGTCAGGCTGTCCTCATTCTTATGGGGAAAAAATGTGCAGATTTGTCAAAGGCTCTAGTGTGTCCTAGTTATACAGAAGACATTCCTGCACCGAGTTCTGGAATTACTGAGATAGTGCTGTCAGTTTTAACACATTATTTTTCTGCAGCAAACGGGTGCATTTTACCCCAAACAGGATTATTATATAGGCCAAAGTCTGCATTTGGAGCTTTGCAGGCTGGTGGTGACATCAGTTGCAGGTTTGTCTGTTAGGTTCCCATCCCATCAGAACATTTACTTTCCACGTTGTTTGGCATTTCTTTCACTTGCCAATTTTAGTTTTTCTTTCACTTCTTTTTAGTGCTTTAGAGACTAAAACTCGGTTAGAATTGGAAAAACATTGTGGTTTTTATAAAAACCTTCAGGAGAGAAATGAAAGAAAAGACAAAAATCCCTTCACAACAATATCCCTCCTTATTAATAAATGATGGTTTGGGAATGACGATCCCACCTACCAACACTATAACCCAGTTTGTGAATGAGCCACGCCGGCGGTTGTAACAAAACAGCAAAGACCAACCTGGTTGTTGACCATCAAACATCTTTACATAGGCTTCCTTTGTCTCTGAACTTGGACTGTTATCGCTCTGCATCCAGTGTTCCCATTGGATGAAGGCACTTGGTATATAACGGCGTGATGAAAGCTGGATCTGACCATAAAACATCCTCATCTGATTACAAAAAAATGGCTAACAACTTGATATTCACAAGTTGTTGGACAATAAGCGCCGCCTGCTTTAGTGTTTTATTCAAGAAGATATGAAAGTAGTGATTGAGCCCATAAACAAAAGTGTTTCCTGAGGTCAAAGATTCATAGTTTTCCCATAGACTTCTATAAAGTCTGATCACTTTTTGCAACCGGACCGATAACCGCCCTGCTAGCCATGAGAAAGAATGTGTTATTAAGGTAATTCTGGATGGGCTTGACTTTTGAGACTCAGAAGCAATGTTCCCTCTAATTTTTCACGTGTCTGAGCGAACACACAAACTCCCTGAGCGTCCCTTGGACCACTGTGAGCAACAGCAGACGTGTGCACTGTGGTCATGCCAGCATCCAATCCATCCAAGATACATGGTTTATTAAAATAATCAAATTACAGCATTTACATTTATTTTTTAATTAACTGCTTTAGCCCACTTACAATGAAAAGGTAAAAAAAAACTTGTTCATGACCTGTGTAGCATGTTAACACCATTGGAAGTAAAAATAACTTGAACTCCAATTTTGAAAACACAACTTTCTTTTTTTTTTATTTTTTATTTTTTATAAAGCTCTGACTTGTATTATGAGTCTGTGGTCTGGGAGAGAGTCTGTAACTCTGCAAAATACAGTATATATTGACCAATGTTGGGCAATTAATTATATAGTTACTTCTTCAAAAAAGTAACTGAGTTATGCAAACAAAGTTTTTTGCAGCTGTTTACCTAAAAATGCAGCCAAGGCGTTTTTTTTAAAATAAACATTTCAAACTATTTACAGAACAATCAGCTGTTCTGCATCAAATTATTTGTGCCACTCCTAAAAATAATTTCTGTCCACTATGAGATGAAGGACAACAACAGCCTGATACCTGCAGGCCTGACAGCAGCAGATGTATCACTGCTGTAACACCTGTAACACTCAGCAGTCACCTCATGGTGTCTAACAGTTTGGTCAGGACTGGACTGGGACAAAAAATCGGCCCGGCCCCCCAGTTATTATAGGAAAAGCCATAAAGCCTTTGAATGAAAACAGACACTGTTGTGACAGTGATGTACAGTCTTGTTGGTATATGTATGATTTCTATACATTTTACATCAGATAAAAACTTTGGTTGTAAGCTTCAGATAATTATTTAATAAAAGTGAGACATTTTAAATGAGAATAAGAAAGAAAACTATTTCCTTGTGCCCCCCTTTTCCCTGTTTCCCTACCTGCCCCCCTGGCAGCACTTTGCTAGATCCGCCCCTGCACAGTTACCAGCTGTCAGCTACATAAAAAAAAGGATCCTGGTGTTATTTGTCTCTCAGAAACAGTTCATAACTCCCCTTCAACTCATTCACGTCACCTAAAAGGTAAACCTGTTTCTCCATCACCTGTTCAGCTCTGATGATTCAGTAAGGACATCTCCTGGTTTCATCTTCATGTTTCCCTCTCACCACATATCCAAACCGACATCATGACCAGCAGCTTTTACAGCTGTGGCTCCAGCAAACATCAGCTGATACTAGAAATTAATATTAAATAAATTCTAACAACAGTTGATTAAGCTTAAACGTGCTGCTGTTGTTTAGCGCCACATCCACCGTTTCCTCTTTCTGGCGCAAAGTGGGATAAACAAACAAGAGAGGAAAGCCGATCAGCTGATCATTAATCAGTTTCATGATTGAAGTAGCAACAGGAGAGGGAGGAGGAGAGAATGAGAGGAGAAGAGGCAGCTGCAGCGTAACAACAGAATAAATCCAGCTTTGTGTCTTTTTCCATTCTAGCTGAAGTTCGGGACAAACTGTTCCTTTTCACCTCAACACGAAACGCGTAATATTTTCTCTGAATACGAGATGATTCCGTCTTTTTACGGGATGGTTGGCAACTCTACTAACTAACCTTATGAATAAAATAAAGTTCACTATCAGTAACATAGCACCCACCCAGCTGTATAGAAACTCTGTCATGCTAGCTAGTACGCAGTACGAAAAAGTCAGCACAATGAAAATAAACCTAAACTTGGTTTATATCTGACCCAGATAGACTGCAGTCATAACTTCTTACCTGAAGTTCAGTTCACCTGACGCTCGGACCAGCGGCTGCCTCGGGTCTCTCCTCCTGCCTCCCCTTTCTCTCATCCTGCTGGCCTCCACCACTTGCCAATGTTACTGAATCTGAGGAAGCACTGCCACCACCAAACAACTGAGTTATTTTTACACTCCGACCAGCATCTGGCCAATCCACCACCTTTAATTGTTTATATCGTTACAAAGAAAAAAAAGTCACCGGGCCACCGAGCAAATGCCCAATATGTCCGATGGCCAATCCAGCTATGGTCGTGCTATCAGGTAACCCTTCGCGTACCAACTGTGGCACGCGTGCCGAGGGTTGCCGACCCCTAGTATATACGAATGTGAATCGCATTATTGGCTGGACTATGGGGTAAGGTGGCATTGTTCTAATCTCATACGGGAGCAGCCAGTCACTGACTAACACTGCAAAACAGAATTGTTAAAGTTTTAATTTTAATTTCAATTCAGGTTAGATTTTTTTTTGTGCGCAACACAGATTTTCTGTGCGCAGAGACAGTGCCAGCAGTGCACAATTGTGCACACGCGCAGCTTAGAGGGAACATTGCTCAGAAGCATGCCCTTGTTTTATCTACAGTCTGTGGTTTACTGTAACTTCAGAGTCCGCGTCTGACCATTTTCCAAACCAAGTAAGCTGGGTTGTTTTCAGATGTTTGAATTGTTTTCAAATGCTCCGTATTTTCCTTCTCCTCAGTTGATTGTTGCGTTGAGAATACCCCTTCAGTCTTATATCTTCCAAAAAGAACCAGTCTGCATACTGTATCATAATATTAGTGTGGAACGGGTTATTTAGTATTCGTATGTACATCCATCCATCTGATCGCGTGGGCAGCAGTTTAAGCAGAGACAGCCACGCCTCCCTCTCCCCACCCACCACTTCTAGCTGTCCTGGGACACTGAGGCATTCCCAGGGCAGCAAACTCAATCTCTCCAGCCTGTCCTGTGTCTGCTCCTGGTTCTCTTGCCAGATGGGTATGCCCAAAGCACCTCACCTATAAGAACGTGTCCTCTGTGCCCCTCCCAAATGCCCAAGCCTATCTCTTAGCCCAGGCACATTTATGTATTATCACCTAAAGCAAAGAATTGCTGAAAATATCACAAATACTTTCAGATGTATTCTAGTCCCGACCTCATGAACTTTGTCTGTTGAGCAATGAGCAGCTGTGCTATTAATGTCTCCTACAGTCTGTGGCGTCATCCCTGTTTACAGCAGAGGAGTTCTTCCTCCTCTTTGCTCTGTGGCGGGCGGCTAATGCACAGACTGATTGATTACCTGTCCTGATTCCAGCTCTGTATTTAACACAGGCTGAAACTGATCTTCTCACATCACCCCCCTCCATGTGCTGCGTTTATTACCAGACCACACCTTCTTTCTACTGATGAAACAGGGTGGACCGAGGGAGAGGGAGAGAGAGATGGAGAAACAGGTGGAGTCTGCTGTCGTCATGACAACCCACCGTTTCCCCATATAAGGCAACTGAGTGATATCATATGGTTGGCAATGCCTGGGCTTTGGAAGGAGGCACACGCTGTACTGAGTGAGAGGCGGCAGCAGCGGGAGAGAGAAGGAGCGACAAGGAGGGAGGGGTCGTTTTATCGTCTCTGTCCGGGATGGAGGGGGGCGAGATAGAGTGACAAACACAAGAGGACAGAGAGAGAGAGAGAGAGGAGGAAGAGGAGGGTGAGGAGGAGGAGGGGTAGGAAGACGTGCTAACTGCCTCTTAGGCGCTACTACGGGCACCGGCGAGGGGGGACTCTGGCGGATTCTCGGGGCAAGGGAAAGACACACACACCAACACACACACACACGGAGAAGCCGCAGTGGAGAAAAAATGGAGAGGGGGGAGGAGGAAGAGGGAGGCGTGTGGAGCGGGAGGATGCGCCGTCATTAAGTAGAAACGGTAACTCACTCTTTTTCCTGTGTGGTGCTGCCATGACTGTGACGCTTGGAAGGTGATGGAGAGGAGGGTGGTGGAGTAAAGGTGTGTGTGTGTGTGTGTGCTCCTCATGTATGTGGATGCAAAGCCAGGTAGAGCTGATGAGTGCACACACCTCTTGTGTTTGTGTGTGTGTGTGTGTGTGTGTGTGTGTGTGTGTGTGTGTGTGTGTGTGTGTGTGTGTGTGTGTGTTTTTAGAGGGGAGGGTCCAGTTGTTGTCATGTAGTCAGGTGAGGGTCAGGTGTGTCCGAGGTGCCGCAGTGATGCATGTGTGGACGCGTGTGAGGCTGGGAGTGCACATGTGTTGATGTGTTTGGGCTTGGAGAAGGAAACAGAGTGATGTGAGGGAGGGAGGCGGGGGTGACGGGGGCACAAAGATGGCTAGTTGGCATGCAGGTCAGGCGTGCACGTCTCTCTCTGCTCATCCCTCTCTTTCCTTTCTACGAGTCCTGCCTGTCTCAGCGTGTATGTGCGCCTTGGGATTTCAGCTCAAGTGACTGAGAAATATTGCAGGCAGTAATCACCGAGTCACAGTGCATAGGGGGCCTGTTTGCGTTAGATGAGACAGGTTTTATGTTCCAAAAAATGTCCGCTTGTTGGTGCATTAAATTATCTGTGGAGTGACTTGGCGGTGGATTCCTTTTCTTTTCTTTTCGCCACTCCAATTTAAGGCGAATAAACGTGGCGAGCAGGTGATTACCCAGCACACAGCTCGGTGCGAATGGGAACGTGTCAGAGATTAGAACACAATGGGTGCTTGACTTTGCAATTATCAGATGTTTGTTGCTGTTGCTGTAATTCACACGAGAACCTGGGAGAAGGACGGTGACATTAACGCCTATTTTCCTCCTGCTGACGTGTAATTATGAAGCCGGCGCGCAAAAGTGCCTCCGAGCTGAAAATGTGAAGCCAGCTGGAGGTTAGAGGTTGTAAGCTCTACATATAGAGAAATAATCCTTGACAGGATTAAGTTTCTTTGGAGAGAAATAGTCAGAAAGTGAAATTGGGATACATGAATTTTATTTTGATGCCAACCTTTTGATGACGAGAGGGTAAATTCAGGCAGGATGGCGATTAAACCAGAGTTTTTCCTACATCCTCTTCCTGCCGCTTGCATTGTAATGAAAAGTTTTTACTTACTGGGGTTTAAATTACTCGAGCATAGCAGACATTTCTGCGTATCAAATAATCAGAAAATGAATAACTTTTATTATCAAATAAAGAAACCACACTCGCTGGAGTTTTTAGGAGAAAAATATGCATACTAAATGTGCTTATGTGTGCAGCTACCCCCCCATAAGCCCATTCTCAGCCAGGAAAACCCCTGTGTATGAGATATATTGCAATATTTTATATGAAAGCAACATGTGGGAGCAATAAAATCTGTACTGATTACATTTAAAAGCAGTTTCACACAACAGAGCAAGTGTTGAAGAGGATAAAGCTTTAGCCATCCTTATTTTCTTCATTTTTATGGGCTAAATTTCAAATAAGCCAGTATTTAAACACACATTTAATCACATATTCTACTTGTCATATGATCAATGCTAAACTTGAATGAAAATGGAAAAGGAGGAAGTTAAAAGCTCCCTCTGAGATTTCTTCATTTGATGAAGTTGTAATATTTGAAGATGTGTTATGGTCAGTATTGATATAAAGGTTTCTTCCTTCCATATTATACTGGAATATTGATTTCTATCCAGTATTCTATATAATTAAGCTGAAATCTCCTACATTTTGAATATCAGACCTGTAAGTCACTGAATGGTGATTTAATGGCCACAAAGACTGTTTGGGAAGAAAATTCAAGGGTAACACATGAGGCTGATGATGGGAACAGGCTTTATTGAGTCATCAGTGATATGAGGTGATGATGATGTTCTTTAGTTATACCAACATAGCTGCTCATTGGCTCATAGGAAACGCCGGCAATACAATAGGACTCATTTCTAGCAGATGAGGGGAAATGCAATCCAAATAAATCCAACACCCTGATTACGGCTGGATGGGGAGAATGTAGGACGGCTCTTTGCGATGGGAACAAAACTGTTCAAACCTCTATTGTAAGTCTTTATGAACAAAAAGCAGCGCTGCTTCTTGAACTCAACACGATGTCTAAATAGAAAGACGAGTAGGTTCAAAATTCTTCCCTTGATTTCTGCACGTTGAACCAATAAAAACACGAGCTGTCGGGCGTTTTTTTTTTATACCATTAAGCATCGTACAACTTCAATCAGAGCACAGCAGAGGAGAAACGATGTTGCCTCTGTAGTTTGTTGGAGTATATAGTCAGTATTACACACATGGCTCTTTTATGCTCCATGTTTTTGAAAATTGCAAACGACTGCCTTCTTCCCGATGACGTCGTGTGCGTTGTGTAAGACGCCCTGCGTGCTTCCCTGGGGAGGAGTGAGCAGTTTACCAGATCGCTCAGGCACGATGTTATGACTCTAATATGTCACAGTGACCTTTAACAAATAAGGCCAGGAGATTAATCAAATTTGACTTTCAGTTCTGGTTTCTGGCTTCAACTGGTTATAAAATCCAAATAATTGTGATTAAAGACTTCAACTGCAAAACTAACTGTAGGTAAACCTGTGGAAGGGTTAATAAGAGTTGCATTTGTCTCCTGGTCACTTGGGGCCTTTCACCTAATTTGAAAACTGACAGCCAAATCACCGCCTTCTATTGGCTTCCCTTTGCCTCCATCAGTATGACATCATTTGACAGAGATGGCCACCTTCGCCAGAAAGGCTTTATGGTTAAAAAACAGGTGCTAGTCTTTGCTTTTTTGCTCCCTATCAGAGTACTCTGTGTCCCCAACAGAGCTTCTTTTATCCATTTACTCTCCAAACGAATTTTATTTAAAATGATAAAATGCTTGTGCGTCTGTCTCTTGGATCCTTCTGATCATATAGATAAGATAAAAAAGCAGAAGAGAAAGCAAAAAAACGAATACATTTGGATTAAAAATGTGGTTGTGTGAGTGTTAAATGTTTGATTGGAAGTGTCTGAGTTAGGCTGAGGCACACTGAGGCTGGGTGGCATGAGATCAGGTACAGCATGATGGCTCTGTTTTGGTCACCAGGCTTGGAGAGCGGCCTGGAAGCCTCACACTGCTCAGAAATCTGGGTCACGACAGCCCACAGGCCTGTTGAGGTCTTTGTTTCCTCTGCCCTGCTTCCTTCACTCCATATTTAAAAACAGCGAGATGAATTTTGCAAAGTTTAAACTTGAGTTTCCAGGAGAGACAAGAGAAAATACTGGGGATCTATACAGCTCCCAGAACAGCTGCTCAAACAAGAATTAAGTTCCACCTACACCTTCATTTTAATTATTAAGGGAATTTGTTATTTCAAAGCTCTCACCGCGTTTTAATGAAGTTTAGATGCACCGACAGAAAGAAACCCACCTGTGCTTTATTAAAAACACCCCAAACTGCAAGTCGGTATTCAAATTAAAAGCCCTGAAAGCACATTTTCTCAATCAGCTTCTGACTGGGAACGAAGCGCTCCAGAGTGAACAGTTTCTGCTTTTTACATGACAGATTTTCTATATTTCTGTTTTGTTTTTGCTCCGCTCGTCTCACTGGTGTTCAGTGTGAAAAGGTGCTTCCACGTATGTCCACCCACCAGTCAGTATTTTTGGCAGCTTTTTAAACAGAAATGCCAAATGACAGTTGTGTGCTTGTTTTTGAGAGTGGAAGTCTCAGCAAACTAGAGGTCATTGTGTTTGAGGCTGAGACACCTCTGAGCATGTTCACATTCCCACTCATGAGTAGTCATTGTGGAAAAATGTTCTCATAAACATATCTGCTGTGGCAGGTACCAGCACAAAGGTCATATTCGGTATTTTGTAAAGTCTTTATACGTGGCAGGTTTGGGGATGAGTGCGATCCAGTCACAGACTGTATGAAAAAGATGGTTTTGCAGATTTTCACCACCGTATAAGACTTGTAATTCTGCCTCAGGGTCACGGGGGGTCTGGAGCCTAAGCCTGATGCCGGGCTACACCCTGGATAGATCACCAGCAGGGTCAACCGAGAGAATTCAATTCATTTGGATGCAATTCAGTTTTACTTTCAGTGCCAAACCACTACAACGGTCAACTCAAGGCTGTTTATACAATACAGTAATAAAGAGAAACCCAAAACAAACAAATAATCAAGTGAGCAAGCACTTGGTGACAGTTGGAAAGAAAAACCTCGTTTTAACAGGAAGATCCTGGCTCAGGGAGGGGCAGCCAGTTGGGGACTAATCACCAATCACCTTTTTGTGTGGAGTTCGTGGCTTCCTTCCACAGTCCGAAGACATACAGGTGGGGTTAGCTTAACCAATCATTCTAAATAGTTGTCTATGCCTTTTTTTTTTTTGCCTCTCATTGTGTCTAATAAGCACCAATACTGGATTTTCTTTTATGTTTCTTTGTCCATTCATTTCTGGAGGCAAACAGTGATGTAAAAAAAAAAAAGCTCCCCTTAGTTGTCTTAAACCTAAAGTAATGAGTCTGTAGGGAGTAGAAGTAAAACGTTCTCAGAAAAGCAGATACTCAAGTAAAGTACAAATTCCTGGAAAAATGAAGTATTTGTTAGGGTCCACCTCTGCTGGAAAGCTGTAGTTTTTTTTTTTCTAGTTACCTGTAACTGGTTAACTGGTTTTCTAGGGTTTCCATCTCCCTGCTCCCTCCCATCCTGCTGTTTCTCTCATATAACTGCTTTACTTCAGTTATGATTGATTGGACTGAACGTTTGTTTAATTTCACCCAAGTTGACAGATCTTCTATGAAACACAGTCTGCACACTAAATCTGTAGTGTGGCTTTTTTACAGTCTTCCTTACTTCACCCCAAACCAGTCACTGCAGATGGCCCCGCCCCTCACTGAGCCTGGTTCTACCAGAGGTTTCTTCCTGTTAAATAGGAGTTTTTCTTTCCCACTGTCACCAAGTGTTAGCTTATATGGGGCCATGTGGTTATTGAGGTTTATACTCCATTATTGTAAGTTCTTTAGCTTAGAATATGATTTCAAGGAGCAACATGGCAGCTCATAACAACAAGCTAATTACTGCATAGACACTCCAGCTAAATGCTGAATGAAGCAGTTGCTCTCTGAGCTGTTGTTTTCACCATTTCAGGTGTCCTTATGACAAAGATGCATTGAAGAGTGAGAATAAATAGCGGCAATTCGAGCCACATGTGTGATTTTTTTTCTTTCTAGAATTGTACAATGGGTAGCTCAGTGCAGTTGGAAAGATAATTATTGATTTCATCTTCTGGAATCAATAACTCATATTTGAAATATTGTAGAAATACAAACAATGTCTCTTTCCAGCTGTAGACAACGAGTTGTAACATTTTTCATCAAAATTCTCTGATCTGGACAATTTGATGAGAAAGTGTGCAGAAT
This sequence comes from Rhamphochromis sp. 'chilingali', assembly GCF_963969265.1. Taxonomy (NCBI): domain Eukaryota; kingdom Metazoa; phylum Chordata; class Actinopteri; order Cichliformes; family Cichlidae; genus Rhamphochromis; species Rhamphochromis sp. 'chilingali'. The sequence continues at coordinate 27,580,509 of NC_137950.1, forward strand.
GAGAGATGTGTCCTGAAGTGCAACATCAGAAAAACTGAAAAAGTACAACAAACTTCTATATATGAGATAAAATCATTTCACACATCACTGTTGGTCTCCTGCTGTTTATTGTAGAAAACTGTTGGGGGAAAAAAAAACACTTTTTCCCATTTAATTCCATTTAGGAAAATATTTGTTACACTGTATAACTTCAGTTATCTAATGTCATTAAAATGACTTCACACATCAGTAGTCTTGTGAATATGCCTGCCAGATTAGGCCATAACATCTGGAATCCCCAAACCCCCCTCACACACTAAATGGGGTGGCTGTAGCTCAGGAGGTAGAGCAGGTCCTCCATGAATTAGAAAGGTGGTGGTTCTATCTTTGGCTGCTCGAGTGTGCATGCCAAAGTGTCCTTGGGCAAAATACTCAACCCCAAGATACTCATGTATGTGAATGTTGGATAGAAAGCACTTAGGTGTAGAAATAAGCGCTTGGGTGAATGAGGAGTGTTGTACAAAGTGTTTTGAGAACTTATGTATAGTAGAAGAGTCCTGTATAGGAACTGGGATTTTACCATTTAAATAGGAAGACCTAGTCAAAGAGATTTTTTTGAAACATGCTGTAAACATGTTGGACATTTTAACATGGAAGTCTTTTGGAACCGGCCTCACGTGACCATTAGAGGAACTTTTTTGGCTTTATTTTTTCATCTGGGAGGTTGTCAGATCCATTTTCTGCTTGTCCAGCAAGGGGGTGTGGCTAATTCTAGGTGTCATTGATGTCATGGGCTGTGAGGTGGGGCAAACACAGGACAATTCACCTGTCTACAGTAAGCATGTAGTTTTTGTCATGTTTTCTGAATTAGGTGCAAGTGCAACGAATTTGATACTCTAGTTACGTGAGAGTTTCACGACTCTTCTGTGATCCTGACTTTTTAAAAATAAAATCTGTCCATAATCTGGCAGACAGGCATATAAAGACCTGGCAAAGCATTCAAAAACACCTCTGTGGTAGATTCAGCTACAGCAAGTGAACCTAGGATCACATTTGTTTCGCACTGTGTTGACTTTTTCTCTGGACTTTAACTTTGTTGCTTCCTTTTGTAGTCATGAATATTTGATGCCATGCAGCAGTGTTGTAAAGCGCTGGGGCAACTGCATTACTATGATCAGTTCTGCACACTCACTTCTCCTGAAATTGTTGCAAATCGTTTGTTGTCACAGCTTTTTGTAGATTTTTTAGAGTTCTGTATTGAAGACAGTGCAAACTGAGATCTGAGCGTGAGAAGATAGCTTTGCAAACACAGCGCTCTGTGATATATTAGAATGCACTGAAAGGTAATTGAGCTGGGAGCAGTTAGGAGAGGTGTGTTCTTCCACATGAGTAATGATTTATTGTAGGCGATCGTGGCTTAAGAGTTGGGAGTTCGCCTTGTAATCGGAAGGTTGCCGGTTCGAGCCCCGGCTTGGACAGTCTCGGTCGTTGTGTCCTTGGGCAAGACACTTCACCCGTTACCTACTGGTGGTGGTCAGAGGGCCCGGTGGCGCCAGTGTCCGGCAGCCTCGCCTCTGTCAGTGCGCCCCAGGGTGGCTGTGGCTACAATGTAGCTGCCATCACCAGTGTGTGAATGTGTGTGTGAATGGGTGGGTGACTGGATATGTAAAGCGCTTTGGGGTCCTTAGGGACTAGTAAAGCGCTATATAAATACAGGCCATTTACCATTTTACCATAGTAATGTAGACGGTAATCATACAGCACAAAGTAATTGTGGAGAGGGAGTTACGCTTCTCAACTCAGTGCTGCTTTATTTTGTAAACAGCTAATAGCCAAAATTTGCTGTGCTTTAATATTTTTCCCTTTAACCTTTGTTCTTGACTTGACTTGGTTATAAGTCAGACATTCATCATTTACTGTTGACTCAACCTCTCACAGAGGCCTGACATCAATCAGATATTACTGAGATGTGTTGTCAAATAGCAATAAAATGCAATTATTAAACATGTGACCTCTGGCTTGGAAAGCTCCGTGTTGTTGATTTTAAAAGCTTACTTCTATGATGAGTGTGCTAATTTAAATCCCACTTGGCAGATAACAATGGAGTAAGGTCAGACTGTATAGTGTTGTTGGCGGTGAGTAAGCCCAACTGTTCTTTTTGGGGGTTTTTTTGGAAAATAAACGAAATAAATCCTGATCACAGATCTCTGCCAACGCTTTTTAATTCTCTCAGTTCGTTATTTAGATACTGGAAAATATCAACATTCTTCAAGTCCTCCGCTTAAATGTTTGTTGTTGCTGCTTCAGTGATCTATGAGGGATCTGCTTGGTGCTTCTGGTCCAAATGTAATTATGGGAATGACTTTATTTTACTTCATTTGACAGAAAGCTATTCCACCGTGATTTTTGACCATTAGATAAACAAATGTCTCTGTAAGTGAATGAAGTCCTGATTAACAGCATTGGTTAGAATCATTTCTACAGTTTTAGTTTGAAAATTAAACAAAAAAAGGAAAATTCAGGTGGAAAAAAACATGAATTGGAATCAAAAAAATAACTGGAGAAAACTGAAATAACTTTAATGTAATGTAATATGCTTTGTTCATATTGTTTAACATACTGTCATTAAAAATGTCTTAAATGTTAACTTTTTTAAACATTTTACGTATTTGAAGTAGAAACAAACAAAAATAAACTCGAAATAAACATTCAAAACCAATGAAAACGACAAAACTACGACGACACAACAAAAGTTTCTCTTTGTAGGGATACCCCATATTAACCACATACGAGAGTGTTTCTATTTTAAAATATCACCAAACTGCTCATTAAAAGACAAAGACAGATGACTTTTAACCAGGAGAGCTGAGTGCACGATGCACGGGGGACTGTTGAGTCATTGCTGCTCGCATGTTTGGTTAAGCTTAGGCACTAAAATGTCTCAGATATGGAAGAGACTGTGATTTGGTTACAGACAGAACATTTCGTGATACCAAACACATGCTGGTTAGTAGCTGACAAGTTGACAACAGCAGCACATATTTTGCTGCTGAAGGCAAAAACAGCCTGTGGAGAATCAGCATCAAATACACACACAGTGACACGCTGCTAGACATTTTTATTGGGTTATTTTTCATCTACCCACAAGTTCAGTAGTCCGTGCAGTGACGACTTAACTGTTGTCTGTTTTTTTTCCTGCCAAATATTAAAACAATTGAAATAAAAGGTTCCTTGAAATAGAAAAAGAAGCTACGTGTCGAATAACAGACTTTTCATACACTGCAAAGGGGTCTTCAGAGTACCAGCATCCTTTATGTGTATTGTCTTTCTCACTATCATAAAGATTTGTATGAACATGCCTGACTTTAGTTCCCTCATTCAGCCAGCATCTACATATAAGTGAAAGTTGAGGAAAATAGTGGCCGGTGATTTCTCTCTTCGTTCAGGAAAGACTGGCTCTGATATCAGCCATCATCGAGCATAACATTTATTCAGGCAAAGGTGTAAAAGCTGTGGGCTTTACTTGAGTGGTTTCACCCTTTCTAGCAGATGTTGAACCTGCTGCAGGGATTTGAATTTCCCCTTCGGCTACAAGAGCAGATGATGAGGTCTTCAGTCAGTGTTCGAGTCCATCCTGCAGGTTTTTAATGGGACCTGGTGTTTAAGTTCTTCCACATCAAAGTGAGAACATTTTGTGCGCAGCTGGTTTTGTGCACAATAGTGTTTGATCGCAATAGGTGAAACTGTTTTAAACTGTTTTAAAAAGTAAGACTTCGTAAATTAGCTCATGCGTCAGTTCAATAAGGAAGATCTGGATCCCTCATCTTCCTGTTTGCTCGGGTGTTCAGCTGCCAGTCTGTTCTTTACATCACTACCACTTTCCCACGCTGTCAAACTCAAAGCTGTCATCATTTCATTAATCCAGTCGTTTTCTTTCCTGCCTTCTTTTAGCCAGTCAGCCTCCAGTTTGCATCCTTTATTCTTTCCCTCGTAAAGACGAGGCCTGGCGATGTCCATGGTACCCTTAAGGACGAGTTTTGAAACTTCAGTATACATAAATAAAGACTTGGTTTGAGGACTATTAAAATAGTTTCCAAGGGTAGCTCCAAAGCTAGAGACCTAGACCCTATACTGCAGGTGCCCAGTCCTAAATCCTGTCACCACTGGGATTCCATTCTGCCACAATGGATCATTGGAGTCTAATTGCCAAATACATTCATTGATTTCTCTGTCTCAATAAATCATGTTCAGTTCTTCCAGATGAACTAACAATTGCTAGTTTGCTGAAATCATTAAGTAAATGAGGAGATTGATGATAGGATTGGTTGTAAGGGATTGGACAGTCTGCCTGTAAGATCACTAATAACCCAAACAGTTACCACCATGGACTTCTTAAGGTGGAGCAGTTCACCCTTTTATAATGCGTACTGTGCTTCTCAAACATAACAACAATACAGCTGCTGCTGAGAGATGGAAAAGCACTCTGGGAAGTTTATTTCTCACTTCCAGTTTGGATAAAAAAGAAGGTAGACTGTCAGAGAGCGTTATTCACATACAGTAATGAGTGATTTAGCCAGCTGTAATTAGTGACCATAGAGAGATGGATGTCTGCTAAATGGCTAAAACAGTATTAAATTATGGTGTCATAGCACAGACGTCTTTCATAGACTAACCCATTCGTTTGGACGAGATAATCCAGTGTCTCTGAAAACTGCTAAACTACACACACGTTAATCTAGGCAGATTAAATTTATTGCACATCTAATAATATTGGAGACAATGCTTTAACATAAGAATTCCTTTGCTTTGCAGGCAAGTAACGCTAAGTTATCCGCTAATCCTAGCTTGTTTGGGCTGCATTCATAAAGTTGAATGAGAGGAACGCAGAGATGCAGATACCTGCTAATTAGTGCTAAATAATCAACTGTTGCACACATTTCTTGGACAGTCTATTCTTTGATGGCTGTTTTAATCAACAATACTATTGAATATTCACTGGGAAGTATTAGACTGTACTTAAACTATCCTCAAATGTCCAGCACGTCTGTCTCCAGTGGATCTAATTTTTCATCTTTTGAACTTTTTGACAACTATCATCTTTTGATTTGCATATTTTTCCCTTTTTTGGAGGAACGTGTCATCTCAAAGACAGATGACGTTTACTGATCTGATGCCTGGTTGTTAATGAGTTCTTCTTCCATTACTGCCACCTTCTAGCTGTAGGAGCAACTTACATCCCCCTTGTACTGAAAAACCAAAGAAAAATATATATATTCAAGAGAAAACATAGTTGGTTAAACTTCAGTATTTTCTAACTAACTTAAAGGAAATGTAAACATTTGAAAATCATGGTTCTTCCCATCTGTACCTCAAGTTATTTTTCAGATAAACAAATAATCAATAACATGCACACGTGTATTTTTCAGCAGGTACTGTATTTAACCTGCACGGTTGCCTTAACAGTCTCCTGCAGGGCGTGAGAGGTGTTGTCCAAAATGGACATTATCTTGGCCAACAGATTTCTGGAACACTGTAAGCATGTCAAAGGAGCTTGCAAAGAAAAGCGTCTGGACTTCTTTAAGTTAACTTCTTTAACTCTGTAAGCATGTTTACTCGGGAGTTTATGAGTATTGACTTGCTTTTGGACTTAATTTTTGACTCTTCACATTTTCGTATTTCATTTTAATTTCCCAGCTCGGTGTCTTTATGCTTTACCACCTTGTTGGTTTTGTCTTTTTCATAGAGATTATTAGCAATACCAAATCAAATCAAACATCAGTGCAGAAAGGTGGCAGAAATTTGCCCTGACTGGGTCATTCAAATACTTTTGAAGGGTCACACAGGGTCGTACTATGGAACGTATCAATTCATGGGCTCTGACTGAAGGTGACGGATCAGTGCATAAACGCTCTCAGTGTCTGCATCTTCAGGAATCAAAGTAATGCTGACCTGAGCACTGGCTTCCTTCCAGATCAAGTAAAAATGGCAGCTTGTTAATCCAGTGTCTGTGCATTGCTTTAATCCCGGTCCTGGGTACACGCCAGCAAACTCTGCAAGTGAGCCTGTGGGGCTGGTTTTAGGAGCTGCCTGGCCCTGCATCATTAGTATGTGTGAAGTCACTGTAAACATTTGATTAATTGCTGAGAAGCAATTACAAGCAATTAAAGTCCTATTATGATGGCAGTGAAGGACAACGCAAGTTAATCTGGCTATCATCACGATAATTAGCTCATCATTTCCTCACCAGGCCTAATGTACAGAAAATAATAAATAAAAAGGGCAATTTTTGGTTTTCTTGCTTAAGCTTTGCTACAATGTGTGGTCATTTTAAGCAAAGTGGCCTTTGTGTTTTGGGGCATATCATTCTCGCTGTGTAAAAACGACGTACCATTAAACCTCTCAAACTTCATTAGGCACACTTTGCGGTATCACTTGCAAATCTTCGCATGGCGACTGAGTGACAAAGCATTTTCTCTCTCTGTTCTTGTTCTAACCAGTCGGTTTTGTGCTTTGAGCATTTCTAGTGTGGCATTTGCAGAACAAAAAGTCTCACACTCAGTCGTTCTTTTTCTCCCTCTTTCACCCTCCCTGCCCCTCTTCTGTCTCCTTTACTCTTTGTTTTTCTTTCCTCCCCCTCTAGCAACAACCAAACTACTGGAGCTTCAAGGTCAGTGCCAATATTGTGTTTGTGTTTCAGCGTAAATCTGTGCCTCTGTGTGGATTCGTCTCTTAATAGGATAACTCCATTGTGTCTTTGCATGCCTGCTTCTCCACTGCATTAGCGCTGGTCACACGTTGGCACTCACTTCTGCATTTAACTCTTTTAACACTCTTGTGCTGCATGCTGCGACATTTCTCCCTCAGAGTGTTCACATAAGAAAGAAAAAATCCCTGCATGAATCAAATAAGTGCTTTGGTTCACTTTAAACTATGCAAGTAAGATTTCTGATATGCAATTATTGAACACAATATGCCTGTTTCATCAAATATGAGGCAAGAAAAGGTCCAGTTCAGCCTGAGAGCTGCTGGCTGGAGCTTAACTTACTGCTGCTGCTCGCTAAAATTTCCCTATAAAAAGGCACTGTACCAAGCTTGTTATTGGCTGTCTCCAGACCTGCAGATCCCTGCCTACAACTCCCATGTTGTCTGTAATTCAAATTAAGCCTGGTGTTGGTCTCTGATGGTAAAACTAAATCAATGAGAGTTTAGCAGGCAGGATGTGCAGTGGGATTGTCATTAGTGACAGAAATATGGATCAGATTGATTCTGTTCTGCAGGTTGTGCAGATGAATTATTCACCTGTTTGATTGCTGTGATAAATATTTGTTACTTGCATCATAACTGAAGCTAAGATTCCCACAGATTGAGATTTGATGTATGATATGCAAATATGTGCACGCATGTGTGGGGCTAGTTTTGCTGTGCACAGGGTTTTTATCAGCAGTCTTTATATATATTACCTCTCTGAGTTTCTTCTGTGCAGGTAATGTAAGTGCCACGTACTTTGTGACAATCAATATTTGAGCAACATAATTAGCTGTTGCTCCATCAAGTTTTATTATCTTGTGAGAGAACTTTATCGCCAACATTTTGGACCTCATCTGTTGAAGGTAGTCTAATTCGCCAAAGCAGAGCGAGGGCTATGATAAGCAGCTGCAAGATGGTGAAGTATAGGGAGTAACTAATTCAGGACCGCCACAATAGCAATGTGGCCATCGGGGAGGTTGGTAGACAATACAACAGCAGTCCCCACCCTTTTTTGCGCCACAGACCGGTTTATGTCCGACAATATTTTCACGGACCGGCCTTTAAGGCGTCACCGATAAATACAACAAAATAAAACCAGTACCAAAACATAGAAGATTTATTCATAACACACAGGAAAAGTCCCAGGGAAACCGAGTTAACGATAAAAACCGTTAAAAACCGATTCACACCCAAGCCTCAACTCTTGTGGACCGGTACCAAACAACTCACGCACCAGCCGGGGGGGGGACAGCTGCGATACAAGACAGCTGGTTTGCAACCGAAGACCAAAAGGGTTGTTTTTTTAGTAACATGGATAACTTCATCCATTCTCTGAGATGGATAAAGAAGATCTAAGTCTATAAATAGGGGTATCCCACCGAAGTAAAGTCTGTGTGTAGGAAACATGAAGTGCGATCGTGGCTCAAGAGTTGGGAGTTCGCCTTGTAATCGGAAGGTTGCCGGTTCGAGCCCCGACTCCGACAGTCTCTGTCGTTGTGTCCTTGGGCAAGACACTTGACCTGTTGCCTACTGGTGGTGGTCAGAGGGCCCGGTGGCGCCAGTGTCCGGCAGCCTCGCCTCTGTCAGTGCGCCCCAGGGTGGCTGTGGCTGCAATGTAGCTTGCCATCACCAGTGTGTGAATGGGTGGGTGACTGAATGTGTAAAGCGCTTTGGGGTGCTTAGGGACTAGAAATTGCACTATACAAATACAGGCCATTTAAATGAAGTGTCAGATCGGTCTGATTTTCAGCCTAAGCCTGACAGGTTGTTGACAGACACAAAATTCCTGGATTCAGACTCTGAATCTTAACGACTCTGATGATATTTGCACAGATGCACGTGCACCTGTAGGCAGGGCACAAGGTTTTTAGCACCAGAAGCTTTCTGGTTTTCATTTCCAGTCCGCTTTGTTGTCAGACTTCTTTTGACCATTTGTGTTTGAGCAGCCTCAAAGGTTAACCAGCAATCTTAAAATGTATCTGCATTCATAAACGATGCTTTTATGGTTTTGGCCCGTGTAAATTTTTTGCTTTTTTTAAATTTGTGGTTAAACTCCTTTATTTGAAAAATAGTCTCATTGAAGCTTTTATGACTACAGTGATGTCTGTGTACTGATAGTGTTTTGGTTGTACTGTGGGCCAGCTGCTTGTAGATACTGCAGAGACATAATGTCTTTCCTTATCTGGACAGTTGGGTCATGAAACTGCATGATCACAGCTGCTGCAAAATGTCTCTCCCATTCTCCTTGGTATCGAGACAGTTCCCACAATAATGTTTGCTTCAATTCATCTGCATCTCCTCAACAATTATTTCTGCACGAGGTTAATCCTGGTCTCATTGTAAATTCCATAACAACCTTGATACCTGCGGGCTATCCCAGAAGCCCTGAAAAATTTGCCTTTTAGGCTTAAGCAGTCTGAAAGGCGTAGTATCCTCCATCAGTAGAGAACCCACTGATCTGGGAACCATGCATCTATGTTTTAATTTCTCTGTTTGGTCATTGTTTCTGGTCCAGCAAAGAAGTGCATAAACGTAGAGTGTTTTGAAATATACTGTAAAAAGATGCAGACTTTGGCTACCATATTTGCTTCAACAGTTCATGTATTCAGATTACATACTCAGTAAGAAAAATGGTGCATTCCATCCATCAGTCCTGTCACCACAAATACACCATTAATCCTCTTACGTTTCCTTTAATACAACCAAGATGCCAATTTAACATTTTGAGTCTAATTTCTTAACATCTAGCGCACAGATTGTCTTTAAATTTCCAGCACGTTTTCATTTCCCTTTTTATCAACTTTCAGCAGAGTTTGGTGCCTTTAAAGGCTATGTGTACTTTCTGTGCAGGCATAGGCTGTGAAGGATATAAGACTACCTCTTGGAAGTGTGAACTTTACATTTGGCGTTCTCTGTAGCGGTGAGAAAGGGATGAATGTGACCTAAAGCTGGAGCATATTACCTTCTCATGCATGGATGGATGGATTCAAAAGAGTGATTCGGACCTCAAGCGAGCAGCAGAATCATTTTCTCGTAGAAGTCTTTACACTCACGGGGTCGCCCTCTGGTGGCCCTTAGAAAGAATGAAGGTGTAGCTCTTTACACCTTGAAACCTTGCATCAGAAGGTAGTGAGGGTGGTCTCCAGCTGTGCAGTTACCCTTGGAAATACAATGGAAACTATTCTAACCTATTAACCAATTAAAAGGTAAGAAAACTACAGGTGCAGACGAGGTCATCAGATGTCGTCTTTATGGGGGAAACAGTTAAGGGCTTCAGAGCCCATGTTCATATTTCCCTGTGATGGGCTACCCTGGCTTTTACCCAGTAACATCTGGGATAGGCTCCAGCCCTCCCAGGACCTTGAACTGATTAAGCAGTTCAAAATACAGTTTGATGACTGCATTCATCTTTTAAATACAGTTTATACACAATTCAGGAACCTTATATAAGTGTAGTTAGTAAACCTTAGTAAACCTTTAGGTGTCATTATCAGGCATCCACTCCCTTAAACGTATTTATAAGACATTTTTAATCAGGTTATTTCAGTTCAAGGTGCTTTAAGAATGATTCCCATGAAGAATAAATGTAAAACAAAAGAAAAATTCTAGTTTAAAGTAGCATATAATATTTTATTTAACATGCAGCAACTGAAGTAAATAAAATAAGATAAATAAAAAGAAAAAAAGAATAAAAAAGATTAGCTAAATGGAAGCCGTGAAGTCATTAATCATGCCCTTTTATTCTTTGTGGTTTTATTGAATGCAATCTGGACTCAGTTACACACTTAGTGACAGAAAATATTAGAGATAGGATTAGTTGACATGTAGCAAAAATCCAGAGCCAAATTTAAACCCACGCTATCACAAACACGCGGTCTGCTATCCAAGATTTTGAAAACACTCAGAGACCCCTGAGTGCGCCCTTATTGAATCCAGCCATCGGAATGAAACCTTGTTTCCGGCTGGAGTCGGAAATTTCACCAAGCGCTGGCGAGGCTGCAATGCAAATAGCATGACATGAAAGGATTAATTTGAAAACAGGCCCATTAGTGGTCATCACTCACTGCCAGCTTCAGCGGCTGTGGAGCTACCAGCTGGTTTCAAACCGAGGAACTTGCTCCCACTCTGTGAAAAATTATATAAAGTGACAGAGCGAGTTTACATCCAGCATCTGCAGACAGCGTTTGTGCCTTCAGCTGTGTTAGCACAGGCACGTTTGAAGAATGTCACTTAAGTTCAAGTGTCAGCTAAATAATAAGAAAACGGATCATTCAGGGCGAGCTGGAGTGTGGGCAGACTCCAGGTTTGTTGTGCGTCTGTTGTTGTGTGCAGTCTAATCATAGATTGTTGCTGCTGTGACATCACCCATTGGTTCTGAAGCCTCGGCGTTACCATTTTGGCCCCTGCTATGTTGTTGTTTTAGAGCTAGTAGCAACCATATACAAGTTATTAGCTGAGCTTGGTTAGCAAGGTGCATAGCTGTAGAGCACAGGTATCTAATTATTGCTAAATACAGACTGATTGGACAGTCTTTACCACACAGAAAGCCGTATTATTTGTCACACAATCCAAATAAAATGTTCCAAATGGCACCAGCAGCACAAAAACCTGTTGGGAAATCTAGTTCTGTGTCTCGAATTAGTGGACATGAGGCAAATCTTTAACTTTTAAGACTTAAAAATACAAAAATGGGTTCATTATAAAAATCCTCATACACCATACAGATGGTCATATGTAAAACTATCCATAGAGGCTAAAGCTGCTTTTGGTCCCAGGCTGTGAACATATTTATTTCTGCTGAAAAGTTGGACATTTTAACATGTGAAGTATTTGGACGGACTTGGTTTTGGAGTCAACCTCATGTGGCCGTTAGAAGAACTGCAGGTCCACTTTGGTTTTTATTTTTTAGCCCTGGAGGTTGATGACTGGGTGTAATAAGTATCACATTTCCTGCAAATATGTCCAGAGGATCAGCAATTAAAACAAAAGTCACAATAATTAATGAGCTGATCTTACTAAATGAATTTCAGGTGATTTAAATTGAGCTGGAGGCAGCTGCTACAGGCGGCAGATGTTCTGTGTGAACACTCCTGCTCCTGTTTCTGGCCCCAGACAATAACTTACTCTGATGTTTGAAGTTTCCTTTAGCTTTGAATTTATAATTTTGGGTATTTTTATGTTTCATTCTTCACCTCATGCACATTTCTGTACCTATTTTGTGCATTTTGCTGTGTGTGTTTCTGTGTGTTACTAGTCTGTGCAGCCACCAGTTGTACATCTGCGTGTGCTGGCCAGGACACTCTTGCAAAAGAGATTTTTAATCTCGAGAGTCATAAAGGTTTAATAAATAAAAAAATGAATAGCGATAAATAGATTCCGCTGAGGATTTATGTGCCTCAGTTCTTCTGAGATATTAAACTTTAATAGCAAACAAAGAAAGTGTCTCCTATGAAATTAGTTTGGAATTGGGATGCTGTTTATGAAAAGAAAGAGTGCTTTTGGCCCCACAACAAACCATTTTAACCTTTAGTATATAGATGTGGATTCAAGTTCTTCAGCTCACATAATCATATCAACACTATTAATGACTAGATAAACTGAAAGTAGATGAGAAAACAAAGCAGTTTTTTCAGACTTGACAGTTGGAAAATAGAAAAATGCTCAAAGTTAAGTTGTTTTGTGGAAGAAGAATCAAATTTCTTTACATCTCGGCCATGTAAGGATCAACATGGGACTAAAATGCATTATTAGTTCCACATCAGGCTTGAATAAATTATGCATATTGAACGGACCCATGTGACCCTTACTTTCATTGAGCTTGTGTTGTGCATGTGCTAACCTAAGCACTTACTGCAGCTTACATCATCTTAACCATAAAATTACTTGATAATCTGAAAGGCATCCTTGCATACCTACTGCTGATGCAGCAAATCTGAACTCTGCTCAAGGATTTTCTGTAATGGAACAATGAGAACACTGCTGCTTTTTGAATTAAATGGGATGTGAAATGTCAAAGGATAAGGTTGAAGGGATAAAACCAAAACTAACAATGAACTTGTGTGTCTGCATGTGTGTGTGCGTGTGTCTCGTTCCTCTCTGCAGTGGAGCTCCACCGCTGTCCAAAACAGCTGTCCTCTTTACCATGAACACAGCAAACTGTAGTTTATATATAGCACCTGCACAACATTACACAAATATTGTTGTCAATACAGCAGTAAGGATGCTCTGAATTAAAGTTTCTGGCCCTGGAGCAACCTTAAAAACAAAAATCAAGGTCAGTGAAATTTTATACCTTCATTTGTAGAGAAGTTAAAGGTTGTGCTGCTAGTAAGTCCAACTCATTCACACCAGGTAGCAGTTTGCAACATGACAGAGCTGACCACGACGGCTAATATGTTCATACCCTCCCCTATGGCCACAAAATGTAGGTGTGACTGCAGGGCAGACCCAGAGTGGACTTGCGAGGTTATCTCTAAGGTGGCTTTGGAAAAACTCAGCATTCCCTGGAAGAGCTGGAGGCAGTGGCTGAGGAGAGGGAGATCTGAGAAGCTGTGCTAAGATTCCTGCCTGTAGGACCAGGACTCAGAGACCCTGCAGGATGGAGCTGATAAACTATCTTTGCTCTGTCCAGCAAAGCACCTAACCCATAAATAACCCCCAAGAAAAACACTGTGCAAGTGCAAACAGTTACTTCACTGCTTCTCTTTGCATTCACTGAACAAAGATGACACGTAGAGAGGTGTGCCTGCAGCAGGACTGCAAGACCTCACACTTCCAGGCTGTATAATGAGTCTTTGTCCAAAAAATATCTTGACTTTTTTTTTCTGAAGTCCCTACTTTTACAATTACCTAAAAACGCTGTATAGCACTACTTGTTGGTAGAGAGGAGCATTCATGGTTCCATCAGTTACAGCAAGTCGTGCAGGTCCTGACTGTAGGACAGCAGCCCCAACATCATGTTTAACTGTTGCGGTGATGTTTTTTATTAAATGTTGTTAGTTTTAGTCCAGATGGAACTCAAAAGTTGAACCTTTTAGAAGATTTGTCTCTTTTCAGTCCACAGAATATTTTTCCCCCCAATTTTTTTTTCTTTGGCAAAAGTTGAGCTGTTGTTGTTTTTCATCAGTCTCTTTCTTATGGTTGGATCATGAACTCTGACCTTAACTGAGGCAAGTGAGGACTGCAGTTCTTATTCTGGGTTCTTCTGCTGGGTGATGCGTTGATGTGCTCTTGGAGTAATTTTGGTAGACAGGCCACTCCTGGGAAGGTTCACCTTTTTTCCAAGCTTTCTTGGAATTAGCCACCTTAAATAGCTATTTTGCTAACTACATTAAGGGCCATGCCTGCATGCCTGTCTGAGGTTGCCTTTCTCTATGACCATAATGTTCTCTAAGACAGCTGTTTGTACATCAAAGTACAAGCAGAAATTTCAAGCCATCAGCCTGTATATCATCATACACTTTGCCAGTTTTCCTTCTCGTCCCATTTGTACTCACCACTCAGTTAGCATACATCTTGCCTGGACCTTGTCAGACGATTTAACATAGCCTACCAAACATATTGTTGCTTTTGGTTCAGTGAGGACTCTTTCAAAGGAGGTCAAACTTCTCTAAGAACTATGGCTCTATAGCTTACCTGGCACTATGTTAGCATCCACAGCATGTCTTTATCCCGTCTTCCTTCTCTCACCCCAACCGGTCGCAGCAGATGGCCCCGCCCCTCCCTGAGCCTGGTTTTGCTGGAGGTTTCTTCCTGTTAAAAGGGAGTTTTTCCTTCCTACTGTCGCCAAAGTGCTTGCTCATAGTGGGTCATATGATTGTTGGGTTTTTCTCTGTATGTATTATTGTAGGGTCTACCTTACAATATAAAGCGCCTTGAGGTGACTGTTGTTGTGATTCAGCGCTGTGTAAATAAAACTCAATTGAACTGAATTCATCAACTTCTGCTAACAGGTGATGTGCTCTGTCCCTGGGCCGCCTGAAGCCCTAAGACATTTAGCTTTCATGATATGGTGTCCTGAATGTTGGGAGCTCTTTTGGTCGCATAATTCCCACTATGGGCGCTGCACGCCGTTACCTAAACCCTCTTTGACAGAATTTTCTTTAAGGATATTTAACAGGAAATGGATACTGAAGCAGCAAATTAATTCATTCATAACTTATGTGCAGTTTTTCATTGCAGAATGTTCAGTGGTCAAATATTCCCACCCTGCGAGAACCACTGCTCAACAGCTAAATTCACTGTTGTGCTTTTTAAGAGAGCAATAATCTTAGAATAAATACAATTATTTTGTAACAGGCGCTCAGTTAAGTCACAATGAGGCAAAAGCATCAAATTGAAAGGCACTGGAATTATCCTTGACTATACATGAATACACAAAACAAACTATTATTAGTGTCAGACGATGTGGGAGGGCTTACGGATTGATTAAAAAAAACATCCAAGTTGAGTCATTTGCAGAAGTAGCACACAAAAATTGTCGATTAATCCACGGCTGAAAATAGTCCTTAGCAAATCGAGTATTTCCTCCTTTGTGCTATAAGTGCCCATCTGTTTGTAAAATGACTGTGCCTGTTTTCATAAAATGAAAGTGTATATTTAGGAGTATTTCTTAAAGACTTCCAGAAATCACTGAGCTTGAGAGCTGAGCATCAGAGACAGGGTAGGGACAGATGGGCACATTGTTGGTTTGGGTTTTTTCAGAGGATCGTCGACAATAAGAAATTAGAGTGACGGCTTTATCCTTTAACGGGGCGACTGTGGCTCAGGGGGTTGGGAATCGCATCTGTAACCGGAAGGTCGCCGGTTCGATCCCTGGGCTCTCTGTCCTGGTCGTTGTGTCCTTGGGCAAGACACTTTACCCTACTTGCCTACTGGTGTTGGCCAGAGGGGCCGATGGCGCGATATGGCAGCCTCGCTTCTGTCAGTCTGCCCCAGGGCAGCTGTGGCTACAACTGTAGCTTGCCTCCACCAGTGTATGAATGTGAGAGTGAATGAATAGTGGTATTGTAAAGCGCTTTGGGTGCCTTGAAAAGCGCTATATAAATCCAATCCATTATTATTATTTAACACAGACAGACAATAACAAATGCTCGGCTGTGCTGAAAGTGCTTGAATATCGGTGCTTAATTACATATACATCCAGCATATGTACTTTGCAAAAATAGCCTCTTTTATTTTGATATATGGCTAATCTCTCGTGTTACAGTTTGCATCTCGTGCTCCTTTCGTCATGTACGTTCACAGTAGCTCTCTCGCTGCCTCGTCTGTTTAGCTGGTGACAAACACACATGCTGGCTTTTTTCCCATTCTCCCCCTATTTGTTGCTGGTCTGCTGCCCATACAGGATTGGTTATCGCTCCTCTTCCTCTCAGGGAGACGGGGAGTCTCGCCTCCTCTTCTGATGCAATAGAAACCCCTGCAGCAGTGCACCGCTGTGCTCATGTGTGTGAGGCTGTGTATGTGTTTAATAGTCCCCTGCTATTCCCCCTTTGATGTCTCCAGCTTGCTAAATGCACACAAACATCGGTGGCGCTCATACTGATTGGACGCAAGCAAATGGGAATATAGATTCTTATATTATATCACACATTTCCTCTCACACGCTCCCCTTGCATGAGGATTTTCAGCTCGTCACCGGGGCTGAACATGGATTCAAACACCAGGCAGCAATTGCTGCTGACAGTGTCAAAGACACAATGGAGCAGAGTGCTGCATAATTCTCCTCTTTTCATCACTCCCAGCCTCACTTATACAAATATTAATGCTGCATTTTACATCTCTTGTCCGCTTGTCTTTCTGTCGAGAGTGGCCAGAGTAATCACTGCCTATTGTCGCTTTTTCTTTGCCTTGGTGTTTAATTTGGGGCGGGGGGGTGGACCATACTGTGGGGCTTAGATAGGGAGGGGGGATCCTACTGAAGCTGCATCCAGTATTGCACTTGTTCATCAGCCTTCTTCGTTACTGAGGGAATGATAATGGGGCCTACTGGGATTATTTTGTAACCATAGTGACGAAGCAGAGGAAATGTTTAAATATGCATACCTGGCTTTATTACATCTTGTGTTCCTCGAACCTCACCGATGTTTATCAGGTTATGTCTGTGTAGCTACTAGATTTTGTCATTTTTATAAAACGGATCAAAAATTTGCATGTTTCATGTGAACAGAAATATTTTTCTGTGGATCAGTTTTAAAAATATAACGTGTACATGTGAATGTAGCTCAAGGCTGAAGTGGCAAAAACGGCAGTTCCTTCGGTTGTCGTGGGCATGGTTGGTCTTATTATTATTATTATTATTATTATTAAATACATATATTATTTGTCACATAAACAATACAACATATAGTGAACATGCAGTGAAATGCTGGTGTCCGAGCTGCGGGCAGGATGCAGTCGTAGGGAGAGAATTTCATTCATTCAGCAGGGGTCCAGAGAGGCGCTTCTCCTCCTTAAAAAGAGCCAGTTGAGATGGTCCCCTCCTGGGTCAGGTGTTCCAGGCATGTCCTCCCAGGAGGAGACCTGCTGGAGAAATTATATCTCTCATCTGGCCTGGGAATGCCTCGGTGTTCCCCAGGATAAGCTGGAGGAGGTGGTTGATGAGAGGCAGGTTTGGACCTCTCTGCTTAGGCTGACCTGCGAGTCGTCTCGGGATAGGTGGAAAAAAATGGATGGATGATTTGTTTGTTATTATTTTAGATGTTTTTCCTTTTATTGGGATGGTTGTCATATATTATAGAAAAATTATATGCACAATGCACCACACATTTCAATGGCAAATTATTAGTTTTTTGCATGATAACTTGTGATAATTTAATAATGTGTCTTTGTATTTAACAGCTTATTTCAAGCGTTTTTCTTCTTCGCTATCATTTTAGAGTTAACGTGTTCATAAGCAGCACTTAAAGGATGATAAAAGATGATTAAAGATTAAAGACAGTTTTTGATATTGTCCATAAAAAAGTAATCAAAATTTATTTTGATATGTGAGTGTTTCTTAGTTTTACACTAGTTGTTTCATTTTTTTCACCAGGAGCATCCCTGTTAGATTAGTGTCTGCTAGGAAGCTAAGTGGAATCACTGAACTGGACTTTTCCAATGTGTTATTGCCTTTAAGAACATTTTATAGTCTTTTTCTCTTCTCAGCAGTCTCGTAAATGTTTCAGTAATGAAGAGAATCATCCACTAAAACTTTTATTTTCATTCAAAGGACATTTTTTAAAGGATTTGTCTCTTTTGAGAGCCCAGAAGCATTGCAAGACACTTGTTCGTCTTTCATGAGTCTTACACAGAGAATATGGCAGACAGAGCAGTTTCCATACAGAGACATCCCCAGACTACCCGTGCCATATTTGTCCCAGTGAGCTAGCTCATCTCTAATGCATTCAGACAACTGCTTCTGTGGCCCTCGTGCTGTTTGGCTGTTGATATGATGCTTGGTGGAAAATCGCTATTCCCCAATCTGACTCGGAGAATAGCCGGAGCGTTTTCCGCCGCTAAAAGGCTTAGGAGGCCGACTGCTGCAGCGCTCCCCGACTGGCACTGCGCTGAGGCACGTGGCCAGAATCACTTATTGACACTTCACTGCCATCTGCCAAGACTGCGAGGTTTGTTTAGCAGGCTGAACTCTGTGGAAAGCAATAACTGGATGAGAACTTCCCTCTAGATTTTATGTGAAAGAAAATGATCCTTCACTTTAGGCTATATAACTGAAGTAATGTAGAGATGAAAGGCTGTATTTACACCCCAGACTTGGCCGGCTGTAGGGTTCACAAGGGTTTTTTTTTTATTATTTATTTTGTAAATAAACTAAAATCGGGTCACATGCACTTTGATGCTAAAGTATAAAAGCTCAGATCAAAATACTTCAAAATTGTCAATAAGGAAAATCCGAGCAGGGAAATGAGCAAAAGGCTCCCTGCTCTCATGGAGGTTTTGCCTCTAACTCGAAAACAAGTGCCCTTGAGCAAGGCAATTAACCCCCAGCTGCTCCTGCGAAGCTGCTCTGTGGGAAATAACAGAAGACTGTGGCTATATCGGGCAGCGCACCGCTGAACACATCACGCGTGCTCCTCCTTCACCTGCCTCTCCCCCCTCGGGCTGTTGTTGCAAAGATGTGCGGCCTGCCGACTCGCATCTTCCAGCCGAGGCTGCTTTGTAAAAAGTCCTCGTATGATGTGGCACCCAAACATGCCGTTAGGCGGGTAGGGATTGGGATGCTCTCATTTGTGAGTCTCACTGGAAAGGAATGCCACGGCATGTAGAGGTAATGTCCATGAAATTGCTGGGTCCAGGGGTGTGGCAGCTGTGTCAGGGGTGGGGGCTCTGCACAGCTGTGCACAGCTGCATCTTAAGTCAGTATCGTGTGTGTTAGCTGGTAGTAACCATTCAGAGTTGCCACACTGAGGTTTGGAAAGCATCAGAAAGAGCTGTGAATATTTTTACAGAAGCCTCTAAAGAGATCAAGGTGAGGAGCTAATGAAGCTGAAGCTCTTTTCATGCTTTTAAACAAGAATCTGGAAGTAGAGGTAAGGGTCAACTGTGCTGAATAGAACATGATATTTAGTGTAAATCTTTTCAAAAACTCAGTGAGAGGTTTTTAAGTTATAAGTAGCACGATATTGTGTTTAACTTGATTCATACTCTTAATAACACCACATGTTTTTTCTGCCTGGTATTAACTGAAATTGTTTAACATTAGCTGAACTGAGAGTCATGTTTCAGCTCGCACTGAGGTAAAAACCTCAATCTGCCATTTTCTTTCCTGCAAAGAATAAATGTTGTTTTCTATAACACTTACAAAAATGTCAAATGCACACTTGCCACCATGACACCAGAAAGGCTGTTAAAAAAGATTAAAAATCAAAATATTCACACTCTGCTCCTCACTTGATATTTTCTCTTTTTCAAACTGTTCTCTGTACCAAGAGATGGTTGTGTGGGAAAATCCCAGTAGATCTGCAGTTTCTGAGCAGCCAGTCTGGCACCAAGAACCACGCCCCCCTTCAAAGTCACTAAAAATCACCTTTCCTCTCTTTCCTTCTACTTAGCAGGTCCTCTTGACCACTTCTATATGCCTAAATGAGCTAATTAGTGAGAAAATGTTAGTTTTAAGGAATCCTGGAGTCCTGCCAGTCATGTGACAGAGCTCGAGGGGCACCTTGACACTTGAACTGTCTGCATTCCCACCACATTCGCCCAGATCCCTGCAGAGATTCCTGCTGGTCTCTGGAGGATCACTGGGGGAGTTTTAAAACAGTAGAACAGCACAGGAATGATTAAATATGGTGCTCAGGTGGGGATAAAAGGTCAGACAGAGGTCTGAGGTGCCTTGACACAGAAATAGTTGAGCCAAAATTGATATCCAACAATAGCCAACCAAGTCACCATTTTTCCCACATCATTCTTCCATTTTAAATAATCAGGGTGATTGTGTTGGCTCAGGATTGTTGCCGTGATCATAACATCGCACAGAGTTCACCTCTCCCCGTGTTGGCAGTAGGAACAGACCTGGTGAGCAGCCAGCTGCTTGTTTATTGTCATGGAAAAAAAGACACAGCAGATGACTAATGTTTCAAGATATTAAATTGATTTCCACTTAAATTAATATATCATATTTCATGTGACAGATAAGAAGTGGCTCGTTACTGATAAAGTCAGGGAGAAAGCAGGTTTTTTAAGTTACTGCCTCGTGTTACAAGCTGTTGAACCACAGACTGTGTTTCACACAGGACCGTAGAGTCCTGCGCAGGTAATGCATCATGGTCTGAATCTGGTGTTTTTTTCTTTAGTCATTAAATAGTGATAAAGCCCACACATTTCCATCTGTGCTGGTATCAAATTGTTGGTTTGGTGCAATTGAAAGCCGGGTTTACACGAGTACATTTAAAAAGACATGAGCTCAAACTGCAGGTGCCTGGAATAAACCAGGCTATCCTTTGCAGTACAACACCGAGGAGCATTTTCTACATAAAAAATGTATTAATGGAAAGTTGACAGTTTTATTCTGTAACGGCTCATATAGTCTGACAAAGGTGGAACAAGTGAAATTATCCACGTTGTCTTCCTTCAGTGATTACAGTTCAATTTGAAAGAGAAAGCCATGTGATTATGTGCACCGCCCTTCTGTGCTCATGAAATTCATTGAATCTCTCATGCAAGAAAACGTATGCACTGGATGCTTCAGCTTTCAGGGAAGACTGATGTTTAAAGCACTCTGTGTAGCTGGATCGACTTCACAGACCTTTGTGTCCATTGCAGAGTAATAAGACTCTGAGAATGCCTCCTTAAGCAAGGAGCCTGAATATATTCAAGCTAAACAGAGATAAGGACAAAATTTATTGACTGCAATCAGTCAGTCCAGTGTCTCAGCAGGGCTGGAGCCTGTCCCGGGTGTCACTGAGCGAGTAACCCATTTTATTCATATTAGGAATCATTTTTTATGTAAAACAATAGCTTATCCTTATTTTGAAGAGCTAATGCTAACAAGCTTGATTAGCAAGCTGTGTTCATGAATTGTATATGAGCAAGCCACAAACGCCTGCTAATTAGCGCCGAGTTGTAAACCATCCTTCCTTCCAGGACTTCTGCTGTAATTTCTCCAGCATGCCCTGGGGTCTCCTCCAAGCTGGACATGTCTGAAACACATCACTGTATAAACACATCACTTTATGAACACATCACTTAATAATTCATTCACAGAGCAACAACTTGGGGTTCAGTGTGCTCACCCTCTGGCCAGGAGGAGCAACGCTCTTCCACCCCTGCTGGAGCCCCGCTGCTGACACCGTTCCCAGTGTGTGTAATAATAATCATTCACAGTTTATTTGGTGTGTCCTGCACCTCTGCAGGGAGGATTCATAAACTGGTCACTTAGTTAATGCAAAAACAATGTAAGTAGTGATACACGATGGCTAAAAAAAATAATCTCTGTTGGAGTAGTAGAGTAAAGCAGCAGCTTGTCACTGAGTCAGGCAGAAGGAGAACTAAAGATTATGTGGTTTGTGTATAAGATCAAGTCACTGAACTGAAACACTCTACTGTGTTTGCACTGATGGTGCTTTCTGGAGCATTTTAATGAAATTATTTCACCATTCCTGTGGGCTGCTGTGTGAAACAGACCATCCAAGAGGTTTGTGAGTCAGATTTAGTGAGTCGAATTATTGCATTTTATTATTCTGTTGGGGATGAGTTGGTACCCCGAGTATCACGGGGCCTTGTTCATGAATTGGGGGAAGAAGGAAGGAGAGACTAACTATGTGTTGGTTCGGCATCTGCACTGATGTGCTGATGCAACACTGGTCTGCTGTGGTGAAGAGCGGGCTGAGTGTGGAGGTGAAGCTGTCGATTTTTGTTCCTCACTCTCAGTTATGGTTATGAGCTCTCGCTAGTGACTGAAAGAAAGAGATCACAGACACAAGCGTCCATCCAGAACGTCTCCCTGGATTATGGGCGGTGTTATTGGAATGGAGATGGTGTTTCTGCCTCTAAAGTGTTTGTCAGTATGCAGGCTGAACCTTTCTCCTTCAGAACCCACACATCATTTAGCCTTTGATGCTACGCCGCGACATCAGAAATGATTTCAGTAAAGCACGAGATGAAAAGAGTTGCTTTTAATCACTTCAGTGTAAAAACGAATCACTTGGAAGAACAGGCAATAAAAAGAGCACTTGTCATAATTTCAGAATTGCTAAGAGCACTTTTCTTTGAAACATCTGATTTTTTTATTTATTTATATATCTGATTTAGCGTTATCCGACCTTTCAGAGGTTCTCTGGCTCTCTCGAGGCCTTAGCATTACACAAATCAATTTTATGTACACTTCAGATTTGAAAATTGATCACGCTTTCCATGAGATTTGAAAAATATATCACTGTGCATGTGTTTCTTTGCCCAGCTTATCACTGCAGCCAAAGTCATTTTAATGAGTCTTGTGAGGGGAGTGTGAGGGAGGAGGTCCTCTGGGAGAGATCCTGTGGGAAGCTTTATTGACTGTTACTGTGGAAAATAAAACGGCGGAGTTAAACGTACAGCCAAGCTTCACGTCTGTCTGTTAACCGAAATTAAAAGAGAAAATCTTTTTTACTCTGTTTACTCTCCTCTTTCTCTGGTGAATATACGCTCTGTTTCTAACCCTTATCTGCTCTTTTTCCCTTCTTCCCTTCACGATTCGCTGAACACAAACTTTATAATTCCCAGCTCTTTTCTCCCCGCCAGCTTGATTCTTGTGCGCTGGAAGGCAGAAGGTGTGCAGTGTCTGGCTGTCGAGCGCACTCCGAGACCGTAAATCTCCAAACATATGAGAGGAGGCACACATAGTCTGTCAGCCTGTTCTCTGTGTTAAAAGACATGTGGGTGCATGTGTTTCGCCATTTTTTTTAAATTTAAATCAGAATCAGAATCTGAATCAGAATACTTTATTGATCCCTGGGGGAAATTATTTTTTGTTACAGTGCTCCATTTTAAACCAACATTAAGACAAGACAGACAATACACTAACTAAGAATAGTACAATATATACATATATATATACATACATACATACATAAGTCACTTATAAATAAATATTTGGAAAAGAAACATGTGTAGCTGTAGCAGCAAACAGTGTGTTAAGTGGATGCGTTGTACAGGGAGATGGCCACAGGCAGGAATGATTTCCTGTGTCGTTCAGTGGTGCTTTTCGGTAATCTCAGTCTCTCACTGAACGTGCTCCTGTGACTGACCAACATGTCATGGAGTGGGTGGGAGGTGTTATCCAACATTGTCTTTATCTTGGACAGCATCCGCCTCTCCGACACCACCTTGAGGGAGTCCAGCTCCATCCCCACAACATTGCTGGCCTTACGGATCAGTTTATTAAGTCTGTTGGCATCTGCGACCCTCAGCCTGCTCCCCCAGCATGCAACAGCATAGAGGATCGCACTGGCCACAACAGACTCATAGAAAATCCTCAGCATTTTCTGGCAGATGTTGAAGGACCTCAGTCGCCTCAAAAAATAGAGACGACTCTGGCCCTTCCTGTAAAGTGCTGTGGTGTTTTTAGCCCAGTCCAGTTTATTGTCAATGTGAACTCCAAGGTATTTATAGTCCTCCACAATGTCAACACTGACCCCCTGAATTGAAACAGGGGTCAAGTGTTTCCTGGTCTTCCTGAAGTCCACGATCAGTTCCTTGGTCTTTGCCACGTTGAGCTGCAGATGATTCTGCTCACACCACGTGACAAAGGAGTCGACCACAGCCCGGTACTCTGTCTCATCATCCCTGCTGATGCATCCAACCACCGCAGAGTCATCAGAAAACTTCTGAAGATGGCAGGTCTCTGTGCAGTGGCTGAAGTCTGTGGTGTAGAGGGTGAAGAGGAAGGGGGAGAGGACAGTCCCCTGTGGTGCCCCTGTGTTGCTGATCACCTTGTCAGACACACACTGTGGGAGACGTACATATTGTGGTCTTCCTGTCAGGTAATCAACAATCCAGGACACCAGAGAAGCATCCACTCTTGAAGGACTCTTGAAATGATATTAATGAAGAAAGAGCAAACCCCCAAGAGATAATTTAGTGGAGCAGACTGTAAGTGTGCATTTTATCCTCAGATTTGATGTCTTTTGACGTGATTGTTGGCGTTTCCTACATGTTTGCGCACACATGCGTGGCCCGCTGTAGCCTCCAGAAATCAAACAGCACCCATAGAGTGTTAGTGAGGACTAAGCAAAGAGCACGGATGCATAAGACAATTGGGGCTGGCTTCACGTGGCACTGTGGGAGCTCATTACTGTAGTCTTTGGGCTGGAAAATGTCTGTCAGTAAGGATTCATTAAAAGCCAACCTGCTGCAGGAGCTCCTGGTAGGGCTGTAATGAGAGGTCCTTCTCAATTTGGGCTTCCCAGTGGTTTCAGATTGGACAGGTGAAATATTAGCAGCAATCTGCATTACAGATAGAGGGGCTGTCCAGGCCAGAGTTTGGATTTGCTGGGGTCATTAGCATCACAATGCCCCAGTTGGCTCAGTTTTTTTAGGAGCATTTGAAACCACCAGGCTCTCGGGCACGTGCTCTGAGCCACCAGCAGAATATCATCCATTTATTTCATCTTCAGAAAGATTTCAGTCAGCACCAGCTGCTGCCTCCTACATATCAGAACATTTAGTGGAAACATTGTTTGAATAGTTTTTTGTGTCCCATTAACGCAGGCGGCCCTGAGTTTGACTCGTGGGTTTGTTTAACCTGGCTGTCTGAGCTGCTCTAATTTTAGGCTTCGGCTCACTTTGTTTTGAGTCTCTGTGCGTAGATGAAGACGTAAAGCTTCTTTGTCTGAGGTTAAATGTGTGTATTTGTGCTAAAAGCAGGTTTTTACAGTCTCTTTTGTTTCTTTGCATTGATTTCCCGAGGCCAATTTTGTTTGCTTTCTGTTCTGCATGTGTTTTTGGTGTCAGCTCATTGATCGCTCTGCATCATCCGTGCTTTTATTTTTCTCTCCTGACTTCTCGACTTCTGTCTCGCAGACTCGCACGCCACGTGTGACACGACTCAGCCCGACACAGCCAGCTCTCGCTGACCAGGCCAGCAGGGTATCCTTCGCGTCAGCCGAAAATCTGGAGAACATGTCAGACCCTGATATTCCCATCGGCTTCAACAGGATGAACCGGCTCCGCCAGAGCCTGCCGCTGGCCCGCTCGTCCAGCCAGGCCAAGCTGCGGGCGCCAGGTCAGTCCGCTGTCTTTGAGTAAAATTGAAAAATTTCATATCTCTCATATTTAGATTGTGTCGAGGCCCATCTGTGATATCCACTCAGCAGAAATGACGAAAACGACTTGAACCCTTCTGATTCTGTGCAATAAATGAGATCATGTAGGGGTTAGACATGTGCACGTACAATCTGCTCACGGCGATGATGACTACAAACTTTCTACAATAAAATCCAAAGATGTTTCAGGAGATTGGAGCCTTCAATTATGCAGACAGCTTTTAGTTTCATTCAGCAAAATTTTTATTCAGACTAAAGTTTAAAATCTTGACATTTTAGGGTGTGGTTTTCCTTTTTCCTGTTTATTCATAAAGTCTCTGTAATGTTGTTTTAATAGTAAGTTATTTCAGTGGGAAAAAAACACCTCAGTTGTCATTTTAAACTCTGTGCGGGTGAAATCTGTTTCTCATTTCTTTGAACCACAAATGAGAAGTCGGGACAGGATTCATCTCCCAGTAATAACATTTACTTTTTTTTAATGCAGTCACACTTTCAGACTTCTTTGGCTGATTGGTCAGAGATAACAAGCTTGTTACTCCAAGGATGGTTCCCACTGCTTCTCCAAACTCTGAGTTAAATTGCTGACTGCAGATTGATGATTACAAAGAAGTGATGCTTGAGAGAAAAACACTGTTACAAGTACTGATTTTTTTTTAATGTTAGCTCATTTTATTTGAGGCTTATTTTTTACTTCTAGACTAACTTTTGAGATTAAAAACCTTTATTTGTGCTGACATCTCTGCTGGTGGCCATTACTGAGACTCCTTTGATTAAAGGGGAGCTTTGCCAACAGCTCTTGGCTTAAATTTGCCCACTGCTGCACCCATTGGCTCAGTGAAATCCTCAAACCAGAGAAAAATGTAGAGCAACTGACTCACAAGACATTTATCGATATCAATGCTCCCCCAAGATGTTTTTTTTCACCGCCCAGAAACTCTGACGCAGGTGTGATGTGATGATTGACCTTGTTTCCGAGTCATTGGCTCCAGCCCCAATAATGCTGGGAACCGGAGATCTTACAGCCGATGCAATGCAAGTGTAAAGCAGGACCAATGGAGTCAAGGGACTGTCCTACTATCTTTATTGAACTATATGAGGGTCTGAAGGTTAAGTCACATTTGGTGGTGCGCTCAAAGGCACAAGTCAGAACTACTGTGCCAAAATTCAGCAGTGTCTGTAGCTCAATCTTTAAAAAAATAGTGTGGTTTCACAGACTCGCACAGAAGGGCTGGGACTGGAGGGATGTTTGGCTGCCCACCTCTCATTAGAGAGTGATAACCCGAGCCTTCAGACATGCACTGCACCCCTGAAGCTTCGTAAATATTACCCAGGGGAGCTGAACGTGAGAATAGAAGTGTCAGACTCGGTTGGATCAAATATTAAACGCTGTTTAATGTTTGATCCAACCAGAGCTGGAGCTGGTTGGAGTACTGTGTGGTGTCTGAATGAGCACCTGTATGAATAGAACAAGTCATTATCCACAGAATTTATGACAAACAAGTGGGTATCGTGTGTCCTCGTGTACGCTCTACCCGAGCATATCCCTCTGCTAAAAGTATTTCCAGGAGTCACAAAAATGTGTGAAAATGTTTGTAAATGAGTCCCAAATCACCGTTAGCACTGGCTTTGATGTGTTCACTCAATTTCAACCCATCAACCCCATTCAACCCTTCTAAACTGTTGTAGTTTGAGCTTAGCATAAGCACATCCTGACCGAGCCACTGCACAGCTGTGGACACAACTTACCTTGACTTATGAAAAGTTTCTGACTACAGTTGGTTACTTGCACAGCAGCTTCCCCTCCCGAGATCCTCAAACAAACTACACGTCAGGTCCTTTTACATGTTTGACCTGTGAAACGCAAATTTTAGTGCTTTCGCTGCGATTCGATACTGTTTTCTGATTCCCTTTAACATTTTATTCTCACCATTCATCTCCACTTTCTTCCTGGTTATGTTTGGAGCTTGATATGAGAGTAAAGGTTGTCTGATTCCAGTCACTGATTCAAATCTGTCCACTGAGGTTTCATTTCATCAGCAGTCAGCACAGCAGGCGGAGCTAATTGACTCTTATTTTCACTTCTTCTATCAGCCTTCATTTGTGGACGTGTATTGACAACCTCACTTTGATTGATACGTCGGGCGGCCATCACTCACTTAATCTGATTTGATGTTTCTGACAGGCAGCCGTAAACAAGACACATTAGCTCTGTTCCTGTACGGCACTGTCCTCCTTCAGGTAATGTTTGAGTTGACTGAAGGCATCGAGTGTTAATCTAGTGAAGCTGGCAAGGCCCTCTGAGTGTCAAGTGAAAGTCAGACTTCAGTGCACTGCCTATAGGAGTGCTGAATATAAACAGAGCTGTCTAATGCCTCCAAATGATCTCGCCGAGTTACCTGTCGTCTTTGATTAATGGCCGTGGCAGCAAGCGAAACCATTTCCTCCTTAAAAGCATCTTTATAGCATTTGCAGGACACAGAAAATGTAGGACAAGCCAGAAAAATGTCAAGAGTTTCAAATGTTTTATACCACATAAACAGCATATTAAGATAAGCATCAACTCTCTGTGAAACGTTCTATCATTTCATTTCATGTTTGCTCTTCTTCATGCTTTACCAGGCGGTAGCGCAGGCGTCAGTTTTTTTTATATTATCCTCAATCGTGAGCTAAAACCCCAAACGTGTAAGTTGCCTCCATCCTTAGGGATATCTCACCATCACCTCCGCCCTTCAAAAGGTTTAAACTGTTCTCTAAAAACGAGCCTTTTACATTATAACACATCTGAGTCAGTGTTAATTTTACTTTCTGCACTTGGAGTCGGTGAGAATTTCACTGCGTCCACTCGGAATTCCAGCTTCCATTTAAAGTGAGGCTAATAATTATGTGTTGCTCTCTTCGCATTGCACAGCACAGCAGTGTGAGCCTTAGCTATAGTAGCCTCTTATTAGGTACATCAATACATTTCGTCAACTGTTCTGCCATCACATTCTTTTTTTATTGATCCACTTTCAGTTACATGTTTTATAACAGACATCACAATCTCAGAATGTAAAGGAACAAGAAGAACAAACCATTAGAAATATGTCGAAATGTAATGTTGTTTTTATCCCAGCACCACTGTAAACAGATATGTTCTTTAAGTGAGAAACTGCAAAATGAACAGGAGCTGGGGTGAAGGTGGGTTGCAAAGATGCTTGCATATCAACACCAAATGTGCACAGGCTGAAGCAGCTTGAATTATGGTCCATGTTTAAGCTACTCAATTGGATGTGCATATGGGCATCATCTGAACTGTCAGCTAATATTAGCTGGCACTGACATCAGCTGATCTACAGAGCTTATCCCAGCTGAAACAGGGCGAGAGGCGGGGTACACGCTGGACATATCGCCAGCCTGTTGCAGGGCAAACACAAAATAGACTAGTCTGAGCTCAATTTAATGGACAGTGTGCTTAAAAGAGCTGTTTGAACCCGTTTTTCAGCCATAGAATAGTATTTTTAAAAGCTGTTGAAATGTGTGTTATCACACACACAAAGGCATCAGCACCTTTCCTTTCAAGTTAATGACCACACACCTGTGCAGGCTGGTTATGCCAAAGAAGTGCTGATTATTGACATCAAACTTGGCCAGTAGACCCGAAAGCATAGCTCACTGTTGAGTCTAAAAACCAAGTCATGACGTCTTGATGCTTAAATCCATCTTTTGCACTGGAAGACCCACAAATTAACCACCCAGCGTGTCACAGGCTGGGTCTCTGACCCAGCGCGCTGAGTGTAGTTGGTATTTGTCTTATGTTAGATTTGTGATGATGGTTCATGTGGTATTCTTATTTAGGTTTTAGTTGAGGTTAAAATCAGCCATTATGTATCATTGTCTCCTTGGTTTCTGTGTGTGGGTCCTCGTCTAGTCTCTCATATGTTTTAGGTCTGAGCTTGTATTGTCACATTTACGTCTCCGTGTTTCCTGTTTTATTTTGAAGGAGTCTTATGTATTGTTCATTGTATTTAGTTTTACTTCCCCTGTCCTGTCATTAGGCTCATATCAGCCATGTGTTCCCACTTCCCCTGATCACCTCCCGTGTCCTCTGTTTTCCGTATGTCATTGTCAGGTCGTCTGTTATCGTCAGCACAGTCTTCATAGGTTTTTCCTCATAGCTCTCACTGTGTTTCACAGTAGCCTTCGTTTACACAGTGTTCATTCTCATAGTGTCCATAGGTCTGTGAAGGTTCTCAGTCATCCAGGTCATCGTAGTCAAAGGAGCTTGCAAAGAAAAGCGTCTGGACTTCTTTAAGTTGCTTGAAGACGTTTCACCTCTCATGCGAGAAGCTTCTTCAGTTCTAAGGTCAAATGGCGGAGAGTCCCAGATGTAAACCCAGTGGGAGTATCCCCCCAAAGATGGACAAAAGGACCCCACCTTATCATGCGATTTCCTGGTGTGGGTGGGGCCAGTTTTCACAATGAGCTCACCCGAAACCCTGCCTGATTGGGACCCACACCCGTTTTCACACCTTGGCTCATGTGATTAGAGGATCATCAGGGGGTCCTTTATCCCTCTGTGGGGGTATACTCCCACTGGGTTTACATCTGGGACTCTCCGCCATTTGACCTTAGAACTGAAGAAGCTTCTCGGATGAGAGGTGAAACGTCTTCAAGCAACTTAAAGAAGTCCAGACGCTTTTCCTTGCAAGCTCCTTTGAATAGTGTCCATAGGTTTTTCTTAGTTATATATTTTACCACTGCTTACAGCCAAATAAAGGCTCGCCTTTTGTTAACTCCTCCAACTCCTCTCTGCATCCACTTCTGGGTCCTATAAACAAAACACACCGGCGCACCCCGCTGTGACACAGCGTTTCTTTTGCCCAGAAGCAAGAGCATCATTGGCAACATTGCTGGCAACATTAGATCTGCATCAGATTAACTTATCCTGGGTCAGTTATTACCACCGAAAAAAATCGCCTGTGTCTATACATTATGCACTTAATAAATTATCGTTGACCCTACGGGTTTTATTGTAAAACAAGTATGAAATGCCTTTGTGTTGCATTAAAAGGTCTCACAAAGTCTTGAATTTAATTTGGTAAACACTGCAGAAACCCTGACTAATGGTGAGCAGGAGGAACATTTACAATCTGACCACTGACATTTAGATCAATCTGCAGCACAGCATACAGGCCACGTATAATTAAACAGGAACTTAACACTAAAATTCATTAAATCATTTTGTGTAACATATCGATTTTGACCTCAGTCTTCAGTATTTATTCCAACTAATTTAGTTAATTGCCTTTTTTTTAACAGTAAATTAAGCTGAACAAAGTAAAACATGTTGTACTCTCACCCTGCTCCCACATATGGGTTTCGTTGAGATGGAGAGCTTTAGATCGGAGGTGGTAACGAGGGAAGTGCCTGCTGTATAGACGGTAAGAGCAGCGCAAACGGAGGGATTATGCCAAGCAGTGTGCTTTCAGCTAAAATGGATGATTATTAGCTGCTTCTACACTGTTGAAAACTTTGAGGTGAAAATTGTTCGTACGCTCTCTGCCTTCATCACCGACTCCAAACTTCACCCCACCCCCATCTACCACTGTGAATCTCCCCCATTGCTCCTCCCCATCCATAAATGCAGGGATCTTGTTCCTCCAGCTTGGGGAGGAGACTCGCAGGGTTCACCTGACCCACGAGCTGACCAGCCTGGACACTCTGAGGGCCCTCATCGTGCACATGTTCCCCCAAAGGCTCACCATGGCCATGCTCAGGTAGGTCGACATCCACGAACGCAGGATATTAACACGTCTGCATGTTTATCGATCTGTTTAGATCTTTTACAAACGTTCTGCAGTGCAATATTTACACTTCATTTATGGCATGTTTTATAAATCAATCTCAAGGTCAGAGGCTGTCGGTGATTCATTTCAGCTCCATCCTCAACCAGCCACACATGAAAATTCATTTCTTTAAACAGATGGGGAATAAAAGCAGGAGAGGGCACTGAAAATGACGATGACTTATATTTTTCTTTAAATATCCTTTAAATGCCACATTTCATTTCCAAAAATGTCTAAAACAACCCTCAATTTAATGTTTTTGGTTAGCTTAGCTTGCTAATGCTGACTACTAATTTCTCTCCATGTAACCAGAGAACAACCCCAGAATTGAACATCAT
This sequence comes from Rhamphochromis sp. 'chilingali', assembly GCF_963969265.1. NCBI lineage: Eukaryota > Metazoa > Chordata > Actinopteri > Cichliformes > Cichlidae > Rhamphochromis > Rhamphochromis sp. 'chilingali'. Next base: position 27,612,135 of record NC_137950.1, read on the forward strand.
ATATCATCATATTTTTGGTAAAAATGAGATATGTAGCTTTATCAGCTAGATTTAAATCAACCTTATTTTTGATCTATTTTCATTTTAATAACTTTTGATGGTGAAGTTCTACTAAAAAAATGTGAAAATATGTATTTTAAGACCAGAAATGATCACAGAGAATATTTAGTTTTTATATATGATTTAATAACTGTTTGAATATTTGAAAACCGTGACCATCATTAGCTTGTCGTGCTGCTCTTTTATCGCTATGTTCTTTAACCAGAAAGGAAACGGTTTGGCTACCATAAGCCATCTCTAATGGGTTTTGATGTGATGGTGGAAAGTGAGCAGACTGTAAAAAGTCAACGGTCCTTGTGTTAATCTTGTGTCCATCCACACATTTTGCAGAATTACTTAAATAAAACGACGCGATTCTGCACCAAGATCTAAAGGATTCTTCTATTTTTCATGTTAAGCCACTAAGTTTGATAAATTCAGCCTATTTTTTTTATCAACTCTTGTCTTGGTTGCAGCAAATACATATAAATAAAAATCTCATGTGGTGTCTTTGGTTTGAAAGTTGCACTGCTGACCAACACCAATAAGCTGCCCATTCATTTAATCTTAGCTGCAATATGTTTTTGAACACATGTGCGTTCAGGACAAAGAACTGGGTCAAAAACATCAATAATCATTTTCATTAAGTTCTAAATTTTTGTTTCTCTCTAGAATCTCCCATGTTAGTTATCCACAGCACTTTTTTACCTTTAAACACTGAACATTAGATTTCTGATTAACCTAATATCAGTCCGCTTCCAGCTGATTCTCTCATTACGAGCACCTCATGCAGTTAGAAATCCTCCTCCCACTCTCCAAGTGAACGTACATCACTGTATCATATTAGTGTGTAACAGATGCTGAAATTGTCTTTGCATGGACTGTTTATCAGTGTTTGCGTCTTTTTTTGTGTGTGCGTTGACAACTATTGATATTCAGGTCTCCCAGCACGGCTCTGTTGATTAAAGATGAGACCCGTAATGTCTTCTATGAGCTGGAGGACCCACGGGACGTTCAGGACCGCTGCGTAATTAAGATTTACTGCAAAGAGCCCATCTACAGCACCTACCCTGGACATCACAACCCACACCTGGCAAATGGAGACCTGCGGGTAAGTGTGAGTCTGCGTGCACACAAACGCCTGGAGGAAAGAGACAAATAAGCCTTGGTGTTCAAAACACAGAGAAAGAGGGTTAAACGCTACAGGTGCATTCATGAACAGCTTCTCCCATTTTTCTCCTTCTCTCTGGCCGTGAGGACTGCGTGTGTCTACAGAACTAAAAGAATAAACTTCGCCAAGGTCAAACACTCATGTTTTTTACTCCTCAGCTGTTTTTAAGCCGCCAGGTGAGAGGCCGGGTGGGCAGCGTGGACACCCAAGTTTGTGAAGGCGATAACTCAAGAACGAGGCGACATCAGAGTTTCATATTCATATCATCGGTGTACCTACTAAAAATCTTGGATCACTTTGGGTCTGGCGAGGTGTTGTAAAATTTTGAAGTTGATAGCGGATAGCATAAGTGTTTCTACCATGTGGCCGCCAGTACTTTTATTATTTATTGTTCATTTAGATGAGGAGATTTTTAATGCTGGATTTTCTGCTTCCCTTTAGGGTTAGAAATATGATAAACATTCATGGGTAGAGAATATTTCTGCTATTTAAAATTGCAAAACACCAGTAGACCAGGAGGTTGAACAAAGCCCTAAACCAAAAGAAATATGGAGTTTGGAAATTTGCCTTTAAATGTCTTTAGAAATACAGTATCCTACTTTAATAATCAGTTCTCTGTTTAAGTGTTTTACCAAAATGCAAAGTAAGGGCAGAAGATGATCCCTTTTCTTCATTGCAGACTCAAACTCTGTGCAGTCCTGTCATAAATAATGTTTCATAATTCCCTTTGAAAACTCTTATTCATATACCCTCACGCCCACATCAATCTCCCATGAAACACTGATTTTATATCTTTTTACACATGCTAGTTTGCATTACACAATGTGTTCAGGCTTAAGTTAGTTTCATTCACTCGTCGAGAGTGAGTCATGTGACTTTTTCCCAACACTGAGCCTGGACGAGCGCCAGTCTTTCACATCTCCCGTGCTGAGTGGGCTGCATGCCAGCAGACTGCAAAACTGCAGAAACACTTCTCTGAGATGACACTCGTACTCCAGTTCGTCTGAGGACTGACTCGTGGATGCAGTCTTTTAATTGCTGAAGCTGAGGTATTATTTCCCTAACTTCAAATGAAAACAGTTCCCACCGACTCACCATATGCACATGCAAGCTAGTGCTGTTCAAATAGACCAGAGAGCCAAACTACCATTACAGCCAGATTAAATATGGCATTGCTTCCACAGGAGAGCAAATGAATGCAGTGTATTTCAACCTAAACACGTCTAGGAAATAAATAATAACAATATTAATAGAAGTTCTGCTTTGGGAAACATGGGAAAAATCTCCCCAGTAGTCAATCATTCAGTCAGAACTGTTAACATTTCAAGATTTAGGGATTTCTGGGATTCTGAGGGGATCAGTCTGGGAACCCATCATCTAGTCTGCTGGCTTGGCCTTTTGATGCTTTCTTTCAAGGCTTTTTGGGTGGCCAGCAGTTATCTGGAGGGACACTTCCTGTTGTGTCCACAAGTTTAATGGATTTAAAAAGCTAAAATCTTCCCAAACAATAGCCATTTTTTTTACACTAAACACTATTAATAGCCGTTAGACTACAAATTGAAAGCATAATGCTAATAATCTTGTCCTTTATCCAAAGATATTGAACATCTATGCACAGATACCTCTTTGGAGCGATTCATTTTGACTCATTTTTAGATCTTCCAGAGTATAAAAGATGAACATACCTTACAGGTTTGAAAGGTGAAGCCTTGATACCTGAATCCTTCAGGAGGAGCAGACTCATCTGGTGGCAAAATAAGTTCTGATTGTGAAGAAGTCCTTCGAATGTCCTTTTTTTCCCTGATGAGTTTATGGAATCAGTCACTAGATTCAAGCATAAGCAAGTATTTTGGAGACGTTGGGAAGGAAAAACTCCCTTTTTTGCAGGAAGAAACCTCTGGCAGAAGCTTGGGATGTGCAGCCCTCTGCGAGGGGAGGAAGACAGTACAAAGACTGAGATTCAGTAATGAAATATGAAGTTCATTTTGTAAATTTTGATCAATGTTTGAGTAATAAAGGAGGCTGATGCTTGGTTAGGGTTTGTGTTAATGACTGGTCAATCACAAGTCATTAACCAAAGTGTCCCTTGGTTTCTCAGAGAGGTCTCAGTTTTCATTGTGCTATAAAACTACTGGTGTATTAAAATGTACTTATCAACCCATCTTTATTTGAGCTGATGATCAGCCGCCTGTAAATCACATCCTCCTGTCCAGCAGCCACAGTGGGATTTATTTTAACACATCAATCAGTTTCTGGCAGCATAAATGTGGCATCTGCTTCATTAGCATGATTACTAATGCTTCATGCATTTTGTTACAGCAGGAGCAAAGCAAACCTTTGCATGTCATTCACTTTTCGCAGCGTTGGCATTTTCAGCACAAAACCCCGAATGCATTTTGTTGCCTCCTAATTACAGTGTGATTATGGAAATGAGGATCTGCAATTTAAAGTGTTAGAGAACGCTCCTTTTATAGGATAAAGCAAATGATGAACTAGATAAATTACATTACAGGAAGGCAGACATATGCAGCGCACATGCTGTGAAAAACGAATCTACGTATTTAACAGCTGAAGTGAGGCGAGTGCCGTCGGCAGCGGCGTGTTTTCTGACACATTTCGGTGTTTCAGTTTGCTGTCTATGAAACATGCTGGGGCTTTTTGTTTGCGTGTGTGCATGCGATTGGTTTACTGTCTGCCTGTGTGCGTGATTTGCAGCTGCCCGTTAATGCGCTGGAGGTCAGCTGTTCCCAAGGGATTGTTCCCCGTCTTCAGCTCTGAAATCTTCGTAGCGTTTTACAGTCTTATCAAACCAGCAGGCTTACCTTGAGCTGGATGTGTGTGAGGTGCATTGTCAAGTTGAGGACGAGGACGTGTGTGTGTATGTGTGAGCTTATTGAACTCTTGCCAGCATAGCTAAAGATCACTCCCTGATTGCAGGCCACAAAAGCATGACGAGGATTACTGAAGCCGGACTGTGTGACTGGAGGACAGAATGAAGAGGAGATTGATTGGTAGATTTCCCACAGCGGGAGAACGGGCAGTTTTGAATGGCACAGTGGGATGAAGCTTTCAGGAGCGCACCTGCGATAGGCGTCTTGCGACTTTAGGGGGTGGAATGAAATGTCTGCATGTCTTCGGCGCACTTAAAGGATGGTGTCGATACGAGGCTGTTGCTAAGATACAAGATGGAAGATGATGGCCCCAGAGTGCTGCGAGGCTGTCCACTGGGTGTTGTTAGAAAAGACCCGAGGGTTATTATGTGGAAATATTGGCTTTTCAATTTGCATCATCTCCAGGAGAGATAGCTCTGTGCGTCACAAGCAATTACAGCGTCGTCTTCTTTTGTGCTTCTTTGCCGTATCTATTACTCTTCTGTCTGGTCGCCTTCAAAGCACGGCTTTTACTCACATCCTCCGCTCCCCGCTTTGTTTTGTCTTTCAATCTGACATGTGGGTCTGATGCCAAAAGATTATCCCTTCATGCACAGCCTGTCAATAAAGCATCAAGTGCAACTTAAACTGCACTCAGAGGGGCAATTTAGAGTCCTTGCTGTCAATCAGGAAGTGGCATCTATGAACTACTGGCTGTTACAGTAAGTTGCCCTTTTTTAAAAGAAATAGCTAGTTGTCAAGCTGATTGTTGAATTTCTGAAAAGTCAAAAACTGACAGACGTTATGGGTAAAGCATTCTAGTATCATTGTGAAATCTCTGCCTCTCCTTAACTGTGTTCAACCACAGTGAGAACAAATTGTATCCCTTCCCCAAAGTGATTAATGCCACCAGTGAAATCAGACTTGGACGTTCAGTCGCTGCTCTTCTGATGGTGCAGCTAAAACCATATACAGTGTGTGATCCTTTTCCAAATCTACCCTAATACCTGCCATCAATAGATCTCTTTAGCTTGAAAACTGCCTCAAAAACTTCTGAATTGCAGACAAGAGGTTACCTCCTTTTCCCGTCCAGAGATTTGGAGAGATGTGGATAAAAGAGAGGTGACATGCTGCAGAATATGTAATGTCTTTTATATAATAACAGTGTGATGACGTGCTATAATCATCAAGTCTTCTTCATTTTAATGCTGAACTCCGCAACAACTAGCTCGCTTTCTCTGGATGCTTTTATAACATGATTTGATTGGCCTGCAGCAGCTAAATAACATTTAATCTTCTGTGTTGTGTTTGATTGAATCCACTGTGTACAAGCGCAAAACACGAGATTAAGAATATTTTGTGAATGAACTGATTAATCTCATTAGAGAGTCAGGAGTCAAGTTTAGGTTCTAAACTTGTTTAGTTTGAATTCATGATTATTATATGAAGTTACCCTAACAGAAGCAATAAATAATAAATATAATAGCACTCTTCATGGCCTGTAGGTCCATTATGGTTGCTGCGTTTCATTATTCATGAATGTGAAAATTTTTAATCTCCCCGGCTCAACATCAAATTCCTTTTTTCCTCCACAAATCGCACTTTTAGTATAACTTTAAATTTTAAACTGTTACTTTAATGATATTTCTAAAGAATCTTGTTATTGGATTTGAACAAGTCGTTTCAGACCTCAGAGCTCCATCGAATTATTAATACTGTAACTATAATGATATTCAGCTAGGTGACGGACACCATCCTCAGTTTCACTTTCTATTTAAACCTCACTTCCAGGCCCATGACAGCTGTTGTGGGATTAGAAGTGTGGACTAGAGATAAGATGGGGAAAGGACATAAAATCAGTAAAGCACTGATTCAGTCTGTTAACAGACTCACAATCTGTCCAACAACCTGTGAGATTGCAGCAACTTCCACCAAAGAGTTTGTGACTATTTTGCCTGTTCATGTTCAGTAACACCACGTCTCTGAGTTCTCTCTATGCACCACCTCACTCATGCAGACTCCCAACATGTGACGTGGTATCTCTTCCCTTTGACTGGGTAAGAATGGATAAATGGCTTCAATCTCATAATGTCATTTACCAATACCATTTTCTTTAGTTGGTGAGTCAACATTGGCGAGCCTCCCATGTGGCTTGAACAAAAATGAATATAGATCATTTGGTTTAGCTGCGTGACAAATCCCTCTTAGCCCTATCCAAACACTTAATGTACATTGCCTATATTATGAACACATCTTAGTATTCAATGACTTTGCTAATGATCTAAAAGCACAGTTGCTGACTTGTTTAGCAAAATTTACTGTGAACAAAAACAGTGGAGCCGCTATGATTTACACAGGCCAAAAGAGTTGACCTTTATTTTTGCCACTGTAATGTTATCCAGGTCTGATTCACTGAGGCAGCGGTCTAAATAAAGATGCCCAGACCGACCTTCTCGCCTCCAGCTCATCTGGGGGGATGCTGAATCATTCTCAGGCAAACCAACTGACATAATTGTCTCTAGTATATCCTGGGTCTGCCCTGGGGTCTCCTTTTAGTTAGATATGCCTCAAGGAGGCCTTCTAGTCAGATATGTGAATAACCTCAAATGACTCCTTTTGATGCAAAAAAAGCAGCAGGTCTACTCTAAACCCCTCTTGAGTTGCTGACCTCCTCACCCTGTCTCTGTAATTCTAGATCTCGTTTGGAGGGAGGTCATTTCCACCACTTATATCATTGATCTTAGTCTTTTAGAGACTACTTTCAATTCATGGCAATAGGTGAGAGTGAGTCGACTAGTAAATTTACTTGCAGTGGTCCTAAAGCACCCCCAAAAGGATTCCCCAAGGTTCCACACAGTCAAAAGCCTTCTGCAAGTTTAACAACCACTTGTGGACTTGTTGGCAAAAACTCCCACACGCCTTTGAATTTTCATGAGAGTGTAAAGAATAGATGCTCAACAAAGCCCACGATGTTCTTCCCAAATTATACTTTTGACTTGTGGGCAAACTTTCCAGCACCCTGTACTGATCTGTACTCGATGGACATGTGCTATGTATCCAGGAATAACAGTTATGTTCTTTGTTTGTAGAGGGAGATGGTGTATGCACCCCAGGACTCTCCACCCAACCGCCGCCTGAGCAATCCACCGATGTCTTCCCAGCATTCATCTTCCTCTGCTTCCCCTCCCCAAGGCTCACCCTCCCGTGCTCGTCTACTTTACAGTGGCGGAAGGCCTTCTTCCTATGCCGGGCCACACCACCACACCCACTCCCTGCCTCACCCTCACTCCCAGTCCCACCACTCCTCTCCCCACCAGCAGCCCCAGCTCCACCAGCCCCACCAGCCCCACCACCCCCAGCCGGCCTTCTGCGCCTCCTCCAGTGCCATACTTGAGCGCAGGGACGTGAAGCCCGACGATGAAATGGGGGGATCCCGAAGCATGGTGCTGCTGAGGGGGGATGATCGTGGTGGGGGCGGGATTTACGCAGACCCCTACACTCTGGGTCCAGATCCAAGTCGGCTTAGCCTCGCAGGGGGTCCTCACTCTCCTTTGCCAGCAAGAGCCGACCCATACGGCTCCTTATACCGCCGTGGTGGAGGTGGGGGTGGTGGAGGTGCTGCATCAGTGCGTTCACTCACCTCCTATTCAGCAGCTGCACTACAAGGAGAACTGATGGAAAACAGCGCTCTCTACAGGCCCGGAGGACCTCTTTATAACGATGCCTATGCTGCGTCTCTGTTGGCCATGGGGTTGCGGGTGCCTCCACCCTCCTCCCCGCAGAAGATACCTGACATGAGAGATTCCTATGGAGCAACCATGCCCAATCGGGGTTCTCCAGGGAGACAGAGTTTGCGAAGAGACTCTGTGACCTCTTCGGTGTTTGGGGAAAGTCCCAAAGCCCGGGGTCAGGGACCAGGACTGGGTCTCACCTCAGAGCAGCTGTGCCTGTTGGCTGGTGCCGGAGGGGATGGAGGTGGACCTGGAAGCTTCGGCTCACCTCTGCTGGGGAATGAGACAGAAACCAGGTACTTATCATTTTTTATTAATTGCTGGCAATTCATATGTGTATGTGTGGAGGATGTCTACTTTGTTTTCCTATGGTAATGTTAACAGACTTCATGAGTGATTTTGATAATTTTGCCATTAAAACTAGAAATTACTCGCACCTTACCAACAACCAGTTTGTGCTCAGAGCTTGGTGATCTTGCATCTCTTCTAATATGAGAATGTCAGTACTGTTTATCACTGGTAGATGTGCAAATTTATGAATCACTCCCCAGCTGCTTTATTCTTATGGTAGAGATTAGTGATCCTGAGAAGCTTACATAGAGAAACACGTGAGATGGCAGGTGAATCACAGGCAAAGATGAGGACTTCAGGGATATCTGCTTATGTACAGTTTTAAGCAAGCGCACAAGCAAGAAATTAGATATATATGAAGACAAATCGTATACAACAGTTATGACCAATCTTAAGTACTATAAAATTTGTACAGTTTAGCAGAACTGATCAATATTAAAAATATGATTAAAAAAATTATGCTACTATCATAGTTATGTAGTGGTGGCAATGTGTTTTTAAAAAAAATGGATGCAGATATTTAGTTTTGTTCTAAAGCCTCAATTGTGGCATATTGCCCACTGCCATGTTTGTTTGTTTGTTTTGAAGTGATGAGAGTTTGATGGTGATATAATTTTATTTGCTAACATCAGCTAGCTTGGCTAGCAAGCTGCATCTTTAACTGTACGAGTGCAATGCAGAGAGACCTATATCTGCCATTTAGTGATAGTTTATAAACTAATGAAGTACTAGAATTGTATTTACTTCACAAAATGAAAGCACACACTTCTTAAATGTTCTGGTTTAGTGTAGAGCTCCCAGTGACGACACAAGTGTTGCTCAAAGTGGCCACGCCTCTAATTTCAAGTCTTAAAATACAAAAGGGCATGCTAAAACAATGCATCCATATTGCAGTTGTTATAATGTAGCAAACTATACTTAGAGACCAGAACCATTTTTGTAGCATTTAGCACGAGAGTCTGTGGCAAATGATTCACTTTGGAGCCAGCTTCATGTGCCATTGGCATGCGACACTTATTTGCTTTTTCAGTCCTGATAGCTGCTGTTTAAGCAAAAGTAGATTTATTTTTATGTGAGGAGGTAATTTCATTGATTTCATAACACAAAAAACTCAAAAGTAATTACACTTGACTTTACATTTTAAATGAGGACTAAAAACTGAGAAACCTTTTAAGTTATGTTTTATGTAAAATGTGTATGAAACATCTGTTAGCCACCATTTCTGTGCATCTTTGAATCCAGGGAGCGTATGGAGGCGATGGAGAAGCAGATAGCCAGCCTGACCGGGCTGCTGCAGAGAGTACTGAGCAAAGCGCCTGAGGCAGAAAGCCCGTAAGACACACACACACACACACACACACACACACACACACACACACACACACACACACACACACACACACACACGCAACAAACATGCATAGAAATTCTGTGAAAACACTTCATTTATACACACAAACACAGACACACGTTTGTCTGAAGCGAACAAATCCATTTTGTAGTTGTTACCTAGTGTACGATTTGTTCTTACACTTCTTTTGAACTAATCCAAAGCCCATTTACAGATTCATTCCTTACACACTGCCCTGAAAACTTGGAAATACAGAAAAGTACATGAAGTACGACCTACCCACATCCATAAAAAGTCTGATAAGAATTCAGTTCAGTTGATAATGTGTTAGAAAATATCACATTTACAACATTTGTAGACTGCTGGGAGATTTGCAGCGTGCAGTTTTAGCATTCAGGCTTAAAGTTTTATGTGATCGAAGTTTGTAAGATATTAATGAAGTGGACAGAAACATATTGTTAGTGTGATAAAGGCTTTTTAACAGGCTTTACACGGCAGGCTGTGGCTGAGAGGGAATGTCAGGATGCTTCTTCATCAGAGGGTCAGGGGTTTGAGTCTTGGCTCTTCCTATCAGCATGTTGAAGTGTCCTTGGGGAAAACTTTGAATTCTTCATTCGGGTACTCCCTTTAGGGCTCACCACAGCAGATCTCTATCATCCTCCTCTGCTACACCAAACCTCTGCATGTCCTTCTTCATCACACCCATGAACCTCCTTTCAGGCCTCTTCTCCTCCTGCCTGGCAGCTCCATCTTCAGCGTCCTTTGTCCAATATATTCACTATCCCTCCTCTGCACATGTCCAAACCATCTCAGCCATGGCTCTCTAATTTTGTCTCCAAACTGCTCAACCTGAGCTCACCCTTGACAATCACCTCCACCCACTCCTCCCCGCCTGCACTCTCTTCTTCACCTCTCTTTTGCACTTGCTTTGGATGTTTGACCCCAGCTTTTTAAACCCATCTACCTTCACAACCTCTGATATTTATAGTTTCATTATTACACCTGTCTCGCTCTCAGTCACACGCATGAATTTATTCTACTTCTACTGACGTTCATTCTTCTTCTCTCCAGAGCATACCTCCACCTCTCCAAGCTTTCTTCCACCTGATAAAAATGTCTGCAAACATCATAGTACACAGAGACTCCTGCATGACCTCATTGATCAGCCTGTCCATCACCACAGCAAACAGCTGATCCCTGATGTAATCCCATCCCCACTTTGAATCCGAGTCGCTTCAACTACACCCCTCACCTTTGTGTTGCTGTCCTCATAAATTTCCTACACCAGCCTGACATACTTCTCTGCCGCTCCTGAAAGTCAGTACCAGTACCAGTACACTTCCCCTCCATTCTTCAGGGGTCTTGTGTTAAACATTCAGGATTAAAAAAAGCCCACTAGAGAGCTCAATACTTCAGTGTCAGTGTTCCCATGACTGATAAAAACAATTTAAGGCAAAGTGGTGTGTGTGCATGCAAAAGTGCAGCACTTTCTAAGTACCAGGCCAAGCTGTGAGAGAAACAGGGAAAGACTTATCATTGCATGTTTTGGTTATGTCGAGTTGTTTGACCAGAGTTTGTGGTGAAGTCAAAAACTTTTGCAAAGATCCAGAGAAAAGCTGTTTGTCACCAACATTAAACACCTCCAAACTGCTGACCTTTTGCCGTGAGCTTCCTCCCTGCTGTAGCAGCCAGCGCACTGCTGATGTGCTGATGAAGTTAATTCAGTTCACCCCGGGGCCACCGATACCCACTCGAGCTCTCTGAGTAGGATCGGGTTGATATTCGATCCAAATGTTGGAGCCGAGCATCCTTAATTAAGTCCTTTAATTTGTCTTTCAGGGATTTTGTATTAACAGATGAGATTGGATGGATATATTTGGTATTACTGGAGCCAGAGACATGCTGACAGATGCTGTTTTTTGGTTGTGTGTTTCTTGGTGTGTGTGTGTGTGTGTTTCTGGGAGGCATTAGAGACTCAGCAGGATAGCATTTGGAAGCCCCGGGAAGCCTCAGATTTGCTGTACCCCAACATCATTAAAACATAAGACAAATTTAAACACTGTGGGAAAATAGAAGAAGGGCAGGTTACAATCCAAGTACTGTTTATGAAACTGAAGAGAAACTGTTTTTGATTCTGTGTTGTGCACTTTATTGCAATGTCATATTAAAGAAAATGAAGCTGCTGGCTGGAACCTGAAAGGCGAGAAGCCCTACTGATGCTTTTAGTTTGTAGCAGCCAGGATTCCTGTGTCCTGAACCTCCCACATTTCTTTTGAGTCACTATTGTGGGTGTTCATTTCAACATCCAAAAACCAGGGAAACCTTTTAATAAATGCATATATTTAATAAATAACTGCAGGCCTTATCATCTCTGTTGGTTTTCCGCCTTTTTTCTGGTTGTTATGATGTGGAAAAAGCTTTAAAATTCATATGTGTTTTGCTTCAGCTGAGGAAGAAAAAATGTAAATTTATGTTAAACAGCGATCTTCCCACTACGGTAGATCATGTAGGGAATAGTGAAGGAGCGAGGGAAAAAATCCCGACTACAGCAGCACGCACACTACATTCACACATTTTCCACCATATATCAATAGCTTCTCAGTAGCTCAGTCGATAGTGTGTTCTGGCTGTAAGTACTTTAACACTTGCTTCTTCCAGGGAGAAGATTGAGTCAGCCAGTGACTGCTCAGGAACTGACAGTAAGTGCTCACTACCAAAAAAAAAGAAAGAAAAGGAGACAAAGTATTTCCTATCACTGCCTGTCACTGCTTCACACTGCTGCCTGTTTGATAGCCACATAAATTAGCTCTTTTTCCTCACACAGAGCTGCTGCTATTTCATTTTCTCTGCATAATTCTTAAGGAGCCTCATATGTGATTGTAATGGCTGATTCTGCAAGCTTCCTCATACTGTACTGTACTGTACACGCTGGCTTTTGCTGCTCTGTAACTGGTGCCCATGCTTCTTGTTTTAGCTGGACGAACTATAAAAAAGAAAGGTAGCTACTGTATGTGTTCCTGAAGTGTCTGGTACCCCCCGTCTCACCCCTTCCCTGTTTTTATCTGGAGTCCCATGAGTTCCTAGTACATGTATACATGTCATTTTGAAGGATCTGCCTCTCTGACACCTTGTGTCCTTCACTTTCCCCTTTGTTCTATGGAGGGCCTAAACTGCCAAAATTAGAAATGATTAAATAAACAAATAAATAAAACTGGCTTAATAAAATTTAAAATATGTGATATTTCTGTTTTATTTGCATTTGCATAACATGTTTTTTCGCTAGTTCACCTTTTTATTTGCTCTTCATAACCTCAGGAGACTTTTATACCTGACTATCAGTTTACTGATGAATTTAACTCGGACTGCCCATGCCAAGCACATTGAGTAGCTAAGTAATAGCCAGCTGGGTAACTGCCCCCTGTTAGTTTGTATTATACAAAGCAAATGTTAAGTATACAATCATCAGCCACTTTTTTAGGGACAGCTGCTCATTAGGGAAAAATATCAGCCAATCATGTGGCAGGAACTCATTTAGGGATGTACATATGGTCACATGGAACAACCTCCTGAAGTTCAAACTAATCATCAGGCAATTTAAGTGACTTTGAAGGTTGTAAGGTTGTTGGTACCAGACAGGCTCTCTGAGAGAAACTGCAGATGTACTGGGAGTTTCACAAACCCACCTGTAGGACTTACAGAGAATGTCTGAAGAAAGAAAATATCTATTGAGCTGGCAGAATAAGGTGTTGTGGAATACACCAGGCACAGACACACGCACACACAGGTATGTACTGCCAACTTCCACATTTATTGAAGCTTTGAGTGTTGAGTTTTGACAGCTGACTCAGTCGTACAGTCTGACAGCTCACGAGCCCAGCTGATCTCTCCTCTGGCCGCCCCTCCCCGTCTCACTATAAACACAGCGGAGGGAGACCATCATCAGTACATAAACACCATCAGCTGTTCTTACCGGCCTCGCAGCGCCGCCCTGTTGAGCCTTCTGCTGCACTCCTCCCCTGCAGCTGCGCCCGGGGCCACGCCTCCGCCACACACCCCCACCGCCCGTTCGAGGCCGGGGAGCCGTCCGGCCGAGCCAACTCCCCCCCGCGAGCGAGAGAGGAAATCGGCCACCGCCATCTGCGCCCCCGGCCTATGGATCACCTTGAACTTAAAGGGCTGCAACGCCAGATACCACCGGGTGATCCGGGCGTTGGCATCCTTCATGCGGTGGAGCCACTGCAGCGGGGCGTGGTCCGAACAGAGGGTGAATGAGCGTCCCAGGAGGTAATAGCGCAGGGAGCCGACCGCCCACCGGATGGCCAGGCACTCCTTCTCCACGGTGCTGTACCGGCGCTCGCGCTCCGCTAGCTTCCGGCTGATGTATAGGACAGGGCGGTCAGCCCCCCTCACCTGCTGGGACAAAACGGCTCCCAGCCCTCTGTCCGAGGCGTCAGTCTGCAGAACAAAAGGGAGGGAAAAGTTAGGAGTGTGAAGAAGCGGCTCCCCACAGAGAGCCTTTTTCACCTGCACAAACGCCGCCTGGCACGGCCCCGTCCACTGGACCAGATCCGGGGCACCCTTTCGAGTGAGATCGGTCAGGGGGCTGGTTAGCTGCGCAAACCCCGGCACAAAGCGACGATAGTAACCCGCCAACCCCAAGAACCGTCTCACCTCCTTTTTCGTCCTGGGGCGCGGGCAGGATGCGATAGCCGCCGTCTTCTCCACCTGTGGACGCACCTGCCCGCCCCCCAGGTGGTACCCCAGATACTGCACCTCCCTCCGTCCAACCGCGCACTTCTTCGGATTGGCCGTGAGCCCCGCCCCCCTCAGGGACTCCAGGACCGCGGCCACCCGCAGCACATGCTCCGCCCAGGTGTCGCTGTGGATGATCACGTCATCCAGGTAGGCGGCAGCATACGCTGCGTGCGGACGCAGTACCCGGTCCATGAGACGCTGGAAAGTGGCCGGGGCCCCGAACAGGCCGAACGGAAGTGTCACGAACTGGTACAAACCGTACGGAGTGGAGAAGGCCGTTTTCTCCCTGGCCTCGGCAGACAAGGGAATCTGCCAATAGCCCTTGGTTAAGTCCAGTGTCGTGAAAAAGCGGGCCGTGCCTAACCGGTCCAGGAGCTCGTCGACCCGAGGCATGGGGTAGGCATCAAAGCGTGACACTTCGTTCACCCTACGATAGTCGACACAGAACCGTATAGACCCATCCTTCTTCGCCACCAGAACGATGGGGCTACACCAGGCGCTGTGCGACTCTTCTATTACTCCCATCCTCAGCATTTCCGCCAATTCCCTCTGCACGATTTTTCGCTTGTGCTCCGGGAGCCTGTAGGGCCGTGAACGCACCGTCACGCCAGGCTGCGTCACGAAATGGTGCTCGATGAGGGACGTCCGGCCGGGCAGGGGGGGAGAACACGTCCGCAAAACGCTGTTGCAACGCGACAACATCCGCTCTCTGGGCCTGTGTGAGATGGTCATCACAAGGGAGGGAGGCGGGAATGATAGAATTTGGCACCTCAGGCCCCAACTCATCTCTCTCCTTCACCAAGCTCACCAGAGAAGCGGTTTCAACCTCTCACCACAGTTTGAGGAGATTGAGGTGATAAATCTGCGTGGCTCCTCCCCTGTCCGACCGAGCGACCTCATAGTCCACGTCCCCGACTCGCCGTGTGACCACAAAGGGTCCTTGCCACTTGGCGAGCAACTTCGAGCTGGAAGTAGGGAGTAACACAAGCACTTTATCTCCCGGTGAGAATTGCCTGAGCCTAGCCCCTCTGTCATACAGGCGTTGCTGACGCTGCTGAGCCTGGAGCAAATTCTCCCGTGACAACCTCCCCAAAGTGTGGAGTTTTGCTCTCAGGTCCAACACGTACTGAATCTCATTTTTGGCGGGGCTCGGACCGTCCTCCCAGTTTTCTTTAATCAGGTCGAGCACCCCACGTGGCCTCCTGCCGAACAGCAGTTCAAAGGGAGAAAATCCCGTGGAGGCCTGGGGCACCTCCCGCACTGCGAATAACAGAGGGTCTAGCCAGTGATCCCAATTGCGTTCATCCTCGTTAATGAACTTCCGAATCATGGACTTTAAAGTCTTATTCAGCCGCTCCACCAGCCCGTCAGTCTGAGGGTGGTAGACGCTGGTCCGAATAGATTTAATCCCCAGTAATTCGTACAGTTCCCGCAGTGTACGAGACATAAACGACGTGCCCTGGTCAGTCAGTATCTCTTTCGGGATTCCGACTCGGGAGATGACCTGAAACAGTGCCTGCGCCACACTCTTTGCAGAGATGGTGCGCAGCGGAACTGCTTCCGGGTACCGCGTTGCGTAATCCACCAGGACTAACACAAAGCGGTAGCCGCGTGCACTCCGGTGAAACGGCCCGATGAGGTCCATGCCGATGCGCTCAAACGGGACCTCAATGAGGGGGAGAGGGCGCAGCGGCGCCTTCGGTATGGCCGGCTGGTTAACAAGTTGGCAGTCCGGGCAGGACGCGCACCAGCGGCGCACATCCGCTCGGATGCCCGGGCAATAAAATCGGGCCGTTATTCGCTCCAGAGTTTTCTCGTAGCCCATATGCCCTGCCATGGGGTTATAGTGGGCCGCCTGGAAAAGAGTTTCCCGGCGGCCCTGCGGCACCAACAACTGGGTGTGTGTTTCCTCGGTCTGAGTGTCACGACTCACTCGATATAACCGGTCGTTTAATAAGACGAAACGCGGGTAGGTCTGCGCGGCCTCAGGGCGCACCACGTGACCATCAATAGCCATCACTTGGTCAAAGGCTGAGCGTAGGGTGCCGTCACGAGACTGCTCCAGTGGGAAATCACCCATGGGGGACACTTCCGGGGCCGGCGGGACGTCCCGTGAGGGACCCGCCGGCTCCTCCCCCCCGGAGTCGGTGTCGGACGACCCCGCGTCACCGCTGAATGCCGCGCACACGCTACACCCCGCTTCCGGTCGTGATCGCACCCCCGCGTACTGCCCCAGTAGCTGATGAAACCCCGGCCAATTGGTACCCAGAATCAGGGGGTGCGACAGGCGCGGGCTAACCGCCGCCGTTACTCTATGCATTTTGCCCTTATACTTTAATAACAGCGGCACTATGGGATACCTGTGAACGTCACCATGCACACACCTCACCTCCACCCATTCTGCCTCCAGCAATGCCCCGGGGCGAACCAAGCTTTGGTGTACGAGGGTCCACCAACGCCTGGCGTATACCCCCTCGAGTCCTTACCGGAATACTGTATGTCCCTCCTGGACCGGGGGAGGGTGCTGGGGCGCCAGCAACGCGGAACACCTGCCCCACTTCCATAAGCGGACAATCCCTCCTCAGGTGCCCCGGCTGCCCGCACTTCCAACACTCCGGCCCCGGCGTCTGTGCTGCTCTCCGTGGCTCGGGGGCGGCTCCACTTGGCTCGGCTCCCCTGGACGGCACCAACGCCGCGAAAGGGTTAGTGGGGCTCAGCGCCAGCAGCCGCTCGGCCTGCCCTGGTGCCGGCACACGGCGCCTCGGGGCCGGCACTGGGGCCTGTTTGTTCGGCCTCCGTCCGGCGTCCCCGGGTTCCCCTGCTCCAGCGGCAAGGTGGTCCTCCGCCAGCGTCACCGCTACCTCCAAGCTTGCGGGCCGGTGGCACCGGACCCATCTCGCCGCCTCCGCTGGCAACCCCTCCATGAACTGCTCCAGCACCACCTTGTCCACCAGCTTCGTCTCGCCCTCCGATGCCCCCGGTTGCAGCCAGCGCACCGCCGCGTCGCGCAGCTGCCGGGCCCAGGCGAATGGTCGGTCCGTTGTAGCCAGCCGACAGGCCCGGAACCGCCGGCGATGGTCTTCGGCGGTGAGCCCCAGCCTGTCCACCACCGCCCGGCTCACGTCCGGGAAGCTGCTCCTCGACGCCGGAGGCAGACTCAGGGCCGCTGTTTGTGCCTCCCCAGACAGCAGGGGGAGCAGCCGCGGAGCCCACTCCTCCCGCGGCCATTGGCAAGCCTCCGCCGTGGCACGGAAGGTCTCCAAAAAAATTTGTGGGTCGTCCCCGTCCCCCATCCGGGGCACCGCCACCGACAGTGGCGAGGGCTTCGGCGTGGCAGCGGCCCCGACCAGCCGTTCCAGAATTTGCGTCTGTCGGTCCGTCTGCTCCTGCAGCGCGGCCAGGTGGGCACGCTGGTCGGCCGCCTGATCCCGGCTCATCGTCGCCATCTCCGCCAGCATCTGCGCCAAGAATTGCAGAGGCTGGGCGGGTGGCGCGGCCTGTGGGTCGGACATTCCCCCACCGGCACTTTCCTGGGTTTCGGCACCACTTGTGGAATACACCAGGCACAGACACACGCACACACAGGTATGTACTGCCAACTTCCACATTTATTGAAGCTTTGAGTGTTGAGTTTTGACAGCTGACTCAGTCGTACAGTCTGACAGCTCACGAGCCCAGCTGATCTCTCCTCTGGCCGCCCCTCCCCGTCTCACTATAAACACAGCGGAGGGAGACCATCATCAGTACATAAACACCATCAGCTGTTCTTACCGGCCTCGCAGCGCCGCCCTGTTGAGCCTTCTGCTGCACTCCTCCCCTGCAGCTGCGCCCGGGGCCACGCCTCCGCCACAGGTGTCTTCTCTCAGAAAATGCTTTGCTGATGGTAGTGGTCATAAGAGAATAGCCAGACTTCTTCAGGTTAATAAGACACTTTAACACACTATAAGTAAGACATGAAGCGCAGTGTCTCTGAATGCACCGTCATGGGAGCCACTTCGCGGTGCCGTAATGGCATAAGGAGGGTTTTCTTAGAAGACTTTGGGCTGCACTCCATCAATCGAATACGTTTCTGTTGTCAATCATAATTTTAACCTCACGCCTAAAATACTATTTATATGATAATCCAGACATATTACTCGTTGCAGTAGCCGACTAACCTTAGCTCGCTTGCTCACTAAGTTGTCACTGGCAGACTTTTGAATTATCTGATGATATGATGATTGGCTCAGAGAATATTTTAATTCCTGTCATCCATTCTACCATCAGACAACAGATGGATCCAAATTCAACCTCACGACACTTTTTCAAATGACAGCTGTGCTCAAATGTTGCATGGAAACAGAGATGAAGAAAGAAGCCAGGGAATACATCTGGAAAATTATAATTAAATGATTCGTAAAACTGTCTATAAAAAAATAAAATGTATATTTAAAAAATAGAATCAAATAGGAAAAACAATATGTGTGTGTGGGTATAACATATCAACTACAATAAAAAAAATTTCTTTAGTGGATTATTCCTTACATTATGCACATTTTTAAACTTGAGCCATTTATTTTTTTTCTTTATTGCATTGTAATTTTGGCAGTTTTGGTCCTCCATAGTTTCCTGTGTTTTTGAGTGAGAAATCGCTGAGTTGCATTAAATTGGACACGACAAACTCTTTGCTTTGTCAAAGTTTTTCCCTTCAGCTTTTCAACTAAGGATGAATTTGCAGGCGATCAAAAGAGTTTGATGTTTGAACGTTTGTGCGTCAGAAAATTAGCTGCTTGTGGGAAACGCGGAAACATCTTTAGAAACATTGATTTCTTCACATAAAGTGTTCAGTTTTAGCCTCCTTTTTTCCTATTAAGGATCTAAAAAGATGATATTTTGCAATTTCAATTCATATCTTATTTCATCGCAAATTACAGATAAGTCTGGATGTTCTGAGTCCCTTGCGACTTGAATTAGACTCTTCTGAAGAGTCGTTTTAGTTGTGATTTTTATATTTTAACTTCTCCCATTCACTCCAGCTGCTCCTTTTTTCTCCTGTCAGATTTTTATCTGCGTGTCTCACTGAATGATAAAAGTTAGTCAGTAATGGTTCGATTTGCTTGAGCTCTTATCTGTGGACTCTGTGCTGGCAGTTAAAAGCTTACAGAAAGATGAAGGCTGTGCTGAATTCTGGTTGACCGGGAGAGCTGCAGCAACTGTGCCCATAATCAGTTATACACAGAACCATTTCCTCACCTGTACAGGTGTCAGCATTGGGGTGTTACAGTCTTCCTCCTTGGTGTGGACAGCTGTAATTAGTTTTAAAAGAAGCCTTGAAATGCAACTCTTACACCCCCTCCTCTGTTACTAACTGACTGTCTTCCAGTTACTTTCCTTTGTCTTGTTCTGCATGATGCGTGTGTCAGAACGTAGCACTCATCGCCATTCAAGAGGATTTTCTCATTTAGAAACACTCACACTTTGTGGCTGTCTGGGAGACGCCTCTATAACGAGACTCTCGGATTAAATGGAACTGCTGTTTTTCACTCCCGATCCTGTTTGTCCCCGAAGCCTCCCCATGCTGTTTATCACTGTTGAGTCTACATAAGACTGTAATCTCCACCTCTGACCTGCAGCACAGATAGAACTTGTCCTGGATTTCTGTTTTCAAATGTGCAAACATCCAGTATATTCTGTATTCATGCAGTCAACCAGCAGATGTTTCTCAAAATGCAGATTTCATTTGAAGCCTCTGATTTGGTAACAGTACTCTGGGACAATTTTCTATCAGCTCTAAATGTGCTCTAAAGGATCCCAATACAAGGAATGAATGAGTTCCCTGAAATGAATATCACTTTCTGCCGGGCAGCTTTGACACCATCTGCTCCTCTGGCCCTGATGCCTCCTCCACCCTCGGGGCCCAACCAGCCTGTGACGGTGTCCCGCCTGCAGATGCAGCTCCACCTACAAAGCCTGCAGCAGAACACCAACGCCCTGCGCAAACAGCTGTCACAGCTACGCAACATGCAGGTTTGTAAACAGACAATTTTGACTGAAAACTATTTTCAAATATGCAAACTAGCGTGTCACCCACACTTTTCCCCTCCCGTGATGTCATATTTTTTGTCAGCAAGGTTGTGCAAGCTTGGACCAAATATTAATATTAATGCCCCACTGTACAATACATTGAATAGCGTTGATCACCTGCTTCCCTCCTTTGCTCTCTGTTTCACTGTTGGTGGGTCTCCTCGGCTCTGCGCCAGCAGCAGAGGAAAAGCAGATTTTTTAGAAAAGAACTAAAGTGAAACGAGTTCACAAAGATTAGGAGAATAATATACATTTATTTTCATCATTTATTATTATATATTGTTTAAAATGTAGAACTTATAGAATCCTTTAAGAACTACTTTTTGATCCATGTTTCATATTATTGCACTTTATTTAAAAGAGCCTTGTAACCATTGAGTTAAGAGGGTTTTATCTATGTGCGGTAGCCTCAAAGGGGGATATGTAATATGTGCAGCTTGCAGTACTGTTAGAGTTGAGTCCCTCGATTAAGATAAAGGATTACTGGGGAGTTTTCCTCTAACAGAGTAGGAGCTCTTTTTGCAAACAGACCAACACACCAGATGTTGTTTGATCCCTCAGGAGAGTAAGTTTTAACTTCAGTACATTTACCTCATAAACTCACAAATGCAGTTTGAATATTTGGGTACGTGCACTCATCCAATAGTGTGAATGGAAACCAGTTCAAGTTTTAAGCTGTGACTCTGTTTCCCAGCTGGAGAACCAGGACTCGGTGCTCGCCCTGCTGAGACAGACGGAGTCTGAACTGAGCCTCATGATGCTGGATGCCATGCGCACCCAGGAGGACCCGCTTCAGAGACAGCGCCTCCTAGTGGAGGAGGAGAGGCTCAAATACCTAAACCAGGAGGAGCTGCTCATCCAACAGCTGCAGTGAGTTTGATCTTAAGTAAGAAGCACAGCAAACAGTCAGGTGGTCTCGGTTGGTTCGGTGAGGTGAACGATTCATGATGTTTCCAGTTGTTTACGCAAAGTGTAGACAGTGTTTCCTGGTATGTTTAGCTGAAGTTTCATTATTTCCTGGTTTAAGCTTCACATCAAAATCAAACCAGGAAAAAAAAACTTTTTGCATTCATCTGCTAAACGATGGTGCTGGCAACAAGCACAATTTTGGGACTATTTTGTAAATGTTTTGGAAGCCAGTAGTAGATGAGTAGTAGTACATGAATAAAGTCTTACACTCAGTTTTAAAATTTGCAGGGCATCCACTGTGAATTCAGGTGTGAACAGTTACATTTTCAAAATAAAAGACATTTACAAATTTCTGTCCTTCACAGCGACCTGGAGAAGTCTGTGGAGGAGCTCCAGAGGAACTCGTCCGTGAATCACGGGCTCGTGACGGAGCAGGACGTGGAGCAGAAGAGCAAAGAGCTGAGGATGCTGGGAGAGACACTCACTGAGCTAAAAAGTAAATGCTGTCATGACCAAATCTGTGATGTTTTGTTTGTTCTTTGAATGTTCGACGCTTTAAAATCCTCTCAGTTAACGAGACTAGAGGACATAAACTACATCTGCCATTACTGATCAGGAAGCCCTTCCCTAACCCCTGGAGTGTTTAACTCCTCGACCTTTCACCCTTTGTGTTACGTCTCTGTGTTTCAGTCTTTGATCCCTCGATCCCGTTTGCTTGTTAAGTGATGATGTTTTGACCTCGTTTGCAGATGCAGTCATGTCCTGCGTTGGATGAGGCTCTCATTTCTTTAGTGCGCTGTTTATATTTTATCAACATGAAATGAGACCCTCAGAAGTTTCCAGCTGTCTTTCTGTCCATCTTTCTAGTAGCACTATTCATGTGCAGTGCACCTTTAAGGTATTTTAATCACACGGTGCACACCACAGTCTGGAATCACTCTTGGGCTGGCTAAGATTTTAGTGTGGACATTAAGCTTAGCATCAAGACTCATTCATAGAAAGTCATCCAAACCATGGATGAGCATATTAATAACTGTTGTCAGACATTCTCTCAGCTGAAGTTTGATGTTTATTTCGTCTTCCTGCCGTTTGTTGCTGCCCACCAGGAACATTTACCTGTTATTGATAAGTTTAACCCTCATCCTACATCTTCCCTCTGATAATCTGTTTATATTAGCCCGGCCATATCTCTGTAGCTTTATGCCACATAGAAAATTATTATATGTCAAACATGCTATGTTCCAACTTGCACTGAGGAACTGTTGGCACCATTGTCTCGCAGCACAAAAGCTATTTGTTTGAATCTGCTCTCCCGAGCTCTTGTGTGGAGTTTGCATGTTTTCTGTGACTACCTCGCACAGTCCAAAGAGATGTGTGGTAGGTTAATCTGTGATAAACTAATCGTGTGATTAGGCAGAGGATCCATAGTGGGTCCACGACCCTCTAAGGGACACTTTCAATAGGGCATAAAAACCTGGGATTCTCCACCAGTTTCTCTTAGAAGTGAAGAAGCTTCTAAAGAAGTCCAGGTGCTTTTCTTTCCAAGCTCCTTTAGTCATCAGGAATAGAAAATTGCTAAATGAAGATCAGTCTATTTCCTTGTCACCAATCCTCCACACAGCGCTGGTGTTTATTTTTACATCGTTGATTACGTCCATCGTCGTGCTTTACCTTTGAGTTTCTTTTTAGAATGAATTCAGAGCATGCAGTATCATTTTCAGATGTTAATTAGTGACCTACCGTGACTTCCTGCTGACTTCTAACTGCTAATTGTCATAAATCCTCTTTTTCATGAATTTCTGGATATTAAACTGTATTACAACAACTGAGGGAACGTTCATGCTGATCTTTGTATTGGAACTGATTTGGATGCTTTAGTGGAACATCTGTACTGATGACTGGTTAATGAAATTAACCACTTAGTTAAGATAATAGTTTTTTAATTTTACTGCTATATGCAAATGATACCCCACCGCTCCGCTGGTGAGCAGCTCTGTGTCTGTCGGTGCTTTTAACTTTAAACTGCAACAAATTCAAAGGAAAAAGGTTTCAAACACCTGCCAGGCTTAGCTGCACTTTCCAGCACTGTTGCTTCACCTCTGCTGTAGCCCAGCGAGACATTAACACATATCTTTGTTTACAGGATGAGACTGGATTAGCTGAAGTAATCTCCCTCTGAAAGTGGTCCCATACAAATTCATTTTTACACTTATTTGTTTTGCAAAAGGAAAAGTGCTGAGACGTGAATCTAAATGAAGCTGAAACACTTTGTTTTTAAAGCTTCGTATCATCATAATTGCGTCACTGTAATTGCAAATATTTTGTGGCTGAGGGTCCAGAAGCCAGATTTTTAAAATTTATTTTAGTGCCATGAAATACAACAGATAAATTCCCTGTAATATTTATTACTACTGCTAATGTACTTTTCTAGAAAAGCCAGCGTGTGATGGTGTAAACACTCACTAACATGACTTTACAATCAAATGTTTCATACAAACACTGATCATCATGAAATCTCCCCACGTACAGTACTGTAGTTACAGGTCACAGTTCAGGTGCTAACACTGCCAAAATACCGTGTTTGTCCATTTTCATGTTATGCAGACATGCAGATTAATATTTATGAGTCTTATTGTCCTTTAATTAATATTCATGAAGTTCCAGTTGGCCTCTGTTCCTGCTGCTTTGACCTGTGTACGTCTGTCTCTATCCTGAATATTAACAAGCAATTCCAAATCTCTTTGAAGCTCATTGTGTTGTGAGCCTGGATCCTACAAGTTTAACAGTGTCCTCCACTATTTTATATTTAATGTGAACTTAGAAAATGGAAAAATAGTTTTTATTTAGTTGGTTTTATAAGTTCTTAGTAGGACAAGACAGCAAAAGGAAAGGGACTGAAAATAAGGAATTATTTTTTTAAAAGTCATAAAAAGTGTTGCAGGTTAGACCATAAACAGGAAGTTACTGAAAAAGAACAGAAAATCCAACAACAGGGAAGATGCATACTAAATACACACTAAGCAGAGAAGCAAAATAAGGGGCAGGTGAACCCAATCAGACCTTAATACAAACTCAACTTGGACGTCTACCTCTCCTCCCACCTTTGCACACTGAGGAGATTTTATTTATGATTCAAATGGAAGAATTACTTATGTGTAAACCAGATACTCAGAGTTGATTTAATAAGGGATTGGGATGCTTTCTTCAGTAATACCATAATATGTCTCAGAAGCAGTTCAATTTGATTTCAATTCAGTTTTATTTATACAGCTTTAAATCACAATAACAGTCGCCTCAAGGCGCTGTTTATCGTGAGCTACAGATCGGCCAGTAATAGAGAGAAAACTCTGAAAATCAGACAACAGTGACAACATTTATAAAAGATGGAAATCGCTTGGAATCACTCACTAGTTGCAAGTTTTAATTCAATTAAGTTTTAATTCTGTAGCACCAAATCACAACAGTTGCCTCAAGGCGCTTTGTATCGTGAAGTAAAGATCCTACAATGATACAGAGAAAACGATGAGGGGCGGCCGTCTGCCACGACTGATTGGGGTGAGAGGAGGAAAGCATGACAAAGACATGCTGTGGAAGAGAGCCAGAGATTAATGATAACTAATGATTAAATGCAGAGAGGTGTAAAGACACATAATGAGGGGGAAAGTGACTGAAGAGAAACACTCAGTGCATCATGGGAATCCCCCAGCAGCCTACACCTATTGTAGCATTAATAAGGGAGGATTCAGGGTCGCCTGAATACATGCTTTAGCAAAAAGGAAAGTTTGAAGCCTGATCTTGAAAGTAGAGATAGTGTCTGTCTCCTGAATCTAAACTGGGAGCTGGTTCCACAGAAGAGGGGCCTGAAAACTGAAGGCTCTGCCTCCCATTCTACTTTTAAATCCTATAGGAACAACAACTAACTCTTTATTAGGATGATGTGGTACTATGAGGTGGTAAAGAGGAGATGGGTCCTGATTAAACAATGGGCAGGATTTTAACCTTGATTTAGCAGGAAGCAAAGATCTTTACTCTCATCCAGTAAGATGTGGAGGTTATTTATTTAACTTGTTCTTGGTCATATTTCTTTAAAGTGACCATTGTAGCAGTCGCATCATCTTCAATTTCCCATGTGCCTCACAGCCTCTAGTTTGTTCTTTATGTTTATGTTTTTATGGAAAAACAAAAACCAATAAATAAAATAATATTTTTTAAAAACAAGGGCGGGAAAAGAACAAAGGAGGGAAGCAAAATTATAGAAAACCACATGAGGAACTAACCTCCAAAATAAAATGGGAAATAAGAGGGACCAAATGAAAACACACAAACATCAGACTCAGATGAAGGGGAACACACTTGGAAGAAGCAAGAAGTGAGAGAACAAAACATAATCAGTAGGCAAGAAAAACAGAACAATGGATAAAACAAAGCTAACATATCTAACACTTTACTTCAACCAACATCCATCCATTCTTCTACCTGCTCATGGGTGGAGAACGACTGAAAAACAGAAGAAGAGTCTGAATCTGAGGCATATACAGCTTGTTACCAACACACACCCAAACAGGACATATAAATACTACAAAGAATGAAACATATGTTAAAAAAAGTTTATGTACAGATAAGAAGACATGGCCAGGACACGCCCCTGAGGCGCCGCCATTTCTGCTGAAATCCAACATCTCAGATGTTACAACAAGCTAACATGTCCTTACTTCTCGTTTAGCTGACCCCCGCTGAGCCCTCCTCATAGGAATCATCTGGATATGACAGGAAAATCCTGGGTGACAGAAACAGCATCCCGTCTTCCCTTTATGTCCCCTTCCCTGTAATCCGCCTCCTCCCGCCGTCCCTGCTCTCCGGCTCTATTTCTTCTCACATCAACATTTCAACATATCTCTCTGACACACAGCTTTCTGTTTTCACTGATGCCTCTTTCCTCCCCACCCTGTGCAGACCAGTTCCCGAGCCTTCAGAGTAAGATGCGCGTGGTGCTGAGGGTGGAGGTGGAGGCTGTGAAGTTCCTGAAAGAGGAGCCTCATCGTCTGGATGCCCTGCTGAAGCGCTGCAACACCATGACAGATGCTCTCAGCACGCTGCGCAGGTACTCGAATTAAAAGTGAAATGAACCCTCGCTCAGTTATTAAAGCAGCTCAAGTATTTTCTGCAAGATTTACATCAAACCACACAGTCAGTCATCATTTTTTAGTAATTTGGTTTAGATAATACAGCTGACGTCAGTCTTATCAGGACCAATCAATTATTTAAATTTTTTTTTTATCATTTGATTATTATAAAAAATAGTTTTTTCTTTATTTACAGATTATAAAAGGACTTAAATAAGGATATTAAACTACAATATATACACAACATGTGATCGAGGTTTTAGGAACGAGCCCAGATAAATCAAAAATCGTACTTGATCTCCTCTTCATGGTCATTTTCCCGTTCACCTCTCAATTCTTTTCATCACAGCTGCTCATTTGAGATCTCTCAGTAGAAGTGTCCTTATGCTTCTCCCCCTGTGATGTGTTCTGGATCGGCTCCATCGTCTAAAAACAGCATCTTGATTTCAACTTGATTTTCATTTTTTGGATGGAGCACAGGGATGCAAGTCTGGTGACAGCAAAATGCTCAGAGTTTTTCATTTGCCGTGTCACCGTCACTCCTAGAAGTTCCCCCTCAGACACTTCAGCAAGTTACAGTAGAACAGCTGGCAGTTCCACCTGGGTGGATGAATTTAATGCATTAGACTGTGAATGTTTAACGTTGCTGCAATATGAGCGGGTGGTGTCCTGACCATCTTTGGTTCGCCACATCTGGTTTCAAACATCGAGATGGCAAAAGGCAAAAATGGTCACCTTCTGATGTCAAAAGTACGACTTTATAAACCAAGTGAGAGTGACTACATCCATCGTTTATATACAGTCTATGAGCCAAAAAGAACGATGAGCTCGTGCCACGCCGAGGCGCCTGTCCATCTGTGTGTTCGCGAGAATCTCTACTCCCCCTTTACCTGTACTCAGAATTTAACTAAGCTTGCACAAACTGCTCAAGATTGAGGTTACACTCATTTTAGAGGCAGTAACTGCGATGAGCTGATGCATCTGTTTTATCAGAAGGTCTTTTCCAACCACTAAAAGGGACCTAGTTACATCTTGGTGCCAGATGCCAACACAATATCAGGCAGGTGGTCATTTTGTTTTGCCTGATCGGTATATATTAACATCTACACAGATTTAATAGAAACAAAGGCTTGTGCGGTGCTAATGACTACATAAAAGTTCTGCAATTTTTTTTAATTTAATTTCGTGTTTTATCCAAAACAAAGGTCCAGGATTGAAAAAGGATTTGTTGTAATGTGGAATCAGTGGAATGCAGCTTATATGGGATTCCCAATTATGTGTTTAAGATTAACATTTAAGGAAGTAAAATCAGAATTGATGCATGACTGCGCTGCCAAACGCTGAATAATGCCCGTGAGTCCTGTGTGAACACCGAGAACATCAGAGGAGAGCTGACGGGCGCAGCAGTCTCTCCTTTCCACTGTTGGTATTTCTGATTAATGGTTAAACGTTCTGGTCATCAGACAGCACGCCTCGTTTCTGCTGATATCAAAATGATAACATGTCATATATCGAGGTTTTTGCATTTATTTTTAATTGAAAGAAAAAGTTGAAAGTTAAAAACTGTCTAAGCAGCCGTTCGGGAACTTCAGATTAAGACGTCTGAATCCTGTAAACGGGATTATAAATCTCAGAAAAATGTTGATGCCGGTTTTCTTGGGGAGCTGCAGGACTTTAATGTAAGATCAGTAGGATTAAAATATGTGAGAAACTCCTCTCCGGTACACCAAGTATGGCCAATTATTTCAGCTGTGTCATCTTTCTTCAGTTCCTCATATGCGGTAATTCAATCGTTCATGCGATGAGTAATATATCACTTACCCTCGGTGGTGATCTGCAGTGATGTTTGTTTTAATAATCCTTTATCTAACTAGGTAAAAAAAGTCTCATTCAGACTGAAAATATCATCTTGAAGATGGCAGCAAACATCGTTACATTTATAGACACAAACAAACAGACAAATAAAACTGTCACACAGAACAGATGAACCCGGGATGTGCCGGGCGCAGTTGTGTCGCTTTCAGGTTCCGACGTGGCCACGGGAGCTAATGGCGCCCGCCCCGAACGGTGATGGCACGTCTGGCAGACGTTCCAAAAGCATCTGAGGAGTAGCTCTCAGCAGCAGAGGGAAGGGCAGGAAGATATACACAGAAGTATCATAGGGAAGCCAGTTAATTTCAAAATAAAAGAACCCATTCAGAGTCAGTGCTTTACAATACGCCTGGTTTGATTTGAAGCTTTGTGTAGATGTGACATCATATGACATCCTGATCAAAGCTCCAAGTTTGAACGGGTTCATGTGCAAACAAACTTTCAGAACCATTTTGTTCTTGATCTTTACTTGCACGATTGTCAAAAGGCAGTCAAAACATTTAATAGGAGCTTTGGGTTTAATAAGTTTGCCTGAGCTGACCCAAAGGTGGCACAACCAGGAGCAGTGTGTATTTACTTCAACATTTACAGCTTTGTGAGCCATAAACAGGATCAGACCATAAGGCCTCGTTCTGCTGTAACATCCTGAGACACGTCGAAGGCTTTCTGTCCGACGCAATGAAGGTTCCTCTACAGGTGCTCAGAACAAGATTTCCAGGAGCGATCTAATTAGCAGGAGTGCTGGAGCCAGTGTTTTACAACATAAAGAAATGGTCTGGCCAAACTTAAATCTGGCACCATTTTTGCCTTTTTATGGGTTCAACAGTTCAAGTTTTTGATATTTAAGTTTTTGCAGTCAGTCAGCAACAGTTTGGATCATTTATGATTCATTACCAGAGTTTGTTAAAGTAAACGTAATAAAAGCTGGTTAATCAATGACAATAGACTTCATTGTGTTAGCTGATGACCTTACCGTTATTCTGTTGTCCCCTTTGTTAAAAGACAAGTCACTGAGGGGGTGTGGAAGAGCCCCGAGGACCTCTCCAGCCAACCGCAGAAACGAGCCGATGACCTGAGTCGTACCTCTGATCTCGACATCCTGAACAGTCCTCCTCTCAGCCTCACCGATCTCAGCACCAGCGCCGGCCTGGCCAACTGGATGCCCGTGTCTGCCGGCGACGCGGACACCTCGGGCCCCGAGCAGGACATCCAGCCTACGATGACCTTTAGAAATCGAGTTCTTGATGAGCTGCCAAGCCGGCGTCCTCCTGATAAGTCTGTGTCCGCCGAAGTGCGACTGGTAATGAGCTGCTCATTATGACTGTTTTTCTTCATCTTACTGGTGTGAACAATCTTAATGTGCACGTTGTCAGGATCGGCCAGATGGCAAATATCCATTTACATTTGAAATTGCATCTGAAGGTACTTAAATCCCTCCATGAGACCGTGTTCACACGCCAGCAGTTTGTTTATAATTCCATTTGTCCATGCAGCATTAGAAAACAAACTGCTTCTCTCTGCCTTGGTTATGTGTTTCCAGCTCTGCCTCTTAGTAGTTTGCATGTTAGGGCATATCATTTGTCTATATCTGTATTTATGTCAGGCGGCCGAGCGGGACTGGGAGGAGAAGCGTGCCAGCTTGACCCAGTTCAGCGCCCAGGACATCAATCGCTTGCTGGAAGAGACTCAGGCAGAGCTGATGAAAGCCATCCCCGACCTTGACTTCGCTGCCAGGCACATAAACAAGCCGGCAGTGCCCCCAAAGCCCCAGATCACCATCCCAATAACGTCCGCCGCAGCTACCTCTGCAGCTGGGACCACTGGGACCACAGCCACGACCTCCACCACTACAAACACCACACCCAGCGGGGACCAGCAGCCTGGAAAGGTGCAGCTGGCTGCCCAGAAGCTGAACAGCATGGAGGGGGCTGGTTCGCATCGAGGCTCAGGTCAGTTTGTGTTTCAGATTTAAATCTGAGCTTTCAGCTTTGACTGAAGTGCCTTTGTGCCGTCTTCCTCCCCTCACCCCCAACCAGCTGGGGTGAGGGGGGGGGGATATTACCTTACAATATAAATAAATAAATGTTAAATAAAGTTATTTAAACAAAATGAAAGTTAAAATACTAAAAATCTGTTTATTTTTAAAGTGGACCTCAACGTGGCCAAGTATCGAACAGAAAAGCCCTCCAAGTCTCCTCCTCCGCCTCCACCTCGCCGAAGCTTCCCCTCCGCTCACGGCCTCACCACAAACCGTACTGGAGAAGTCATCGTCACGTCCAAGAACCTGAAGGTGAGACTCAGTCAGGGTTCAGTATCCAGAACCACATATGAGTCATACCTTGATTGTTTTTTAGATAACAACCACAGAACCAATCACTTGATCATGTTTGAATACATCCATCTATTTCCTGAGCCACTTTTCCAATAAGGGTCGCATGGTGGCTGAAGTCTATCCCAGCTGTCGAGGGGTGAGAGGCGAGGTTCTCTTTGGACCGGTCACCAGTCCATCACAGGGCTAACATGGACACACGTGTGCTTATAGTCATATCTTCTAACTAACATGTTTGAGTCTTCCACTTTACTTACCTGAGCGATCTTTGAGTAATGCAGGTTTCCCCAGATTAGTGCGAGTTAACCAGGCTTTAACAGCTTTAACAGCACTTTCAGGATTATTGCCATGCTGCTACGTCGACAGGTTTTTACCACACAGCTTCAGATTTTGGCAGATCTCTGCAGACTTTGCTGCAGGTTCACAGCAGCATGCTGCCTCTTTCAGCTCACACTATAAATCAAGTTTCTGTATTTGCCCTCTGGTCCACAGTGTTGTTAATGCATATGGATTGTTTTGGTGGGAACTTTTCTACTTGTTTTTTTAGGTATATGCTGTAAATGTCTGCCTTTTCTCAAATCTATTAGAAATAAACGTCTCTATTTTCTTTATACAAACTACCCCCACTAACCAGAGTCGTTTCATCCTGTCACGCTTTCATAACTAAAGCCTCTTGTCAGAAGTGGACTTAAATCTCCGTCTCTACAGTGATACATGTGGCAGCACAAAAAAAACGTAGCTCCCTTTTTGAGCAAGCCAGTCATTTCTGGTGCAAGTGCTCTCCATGGTGGTTCTGTTATATTCTGTTACATACAGTGGATCTCCATCATTGTCTTGTCTTCTTCTCCACATCCCAAACTGGGCGTGTCAGATGGCCGCCCCATCCTGAGCCTGGTTCTGCCAGAGGTCTCATCATGTTAAAAGGGAGTTTTTCCTTCCCACTGTCGCCAAAGCTCTGCTCAAAGGGGATCATATGATTGTTGGGGTTTTCTTTTGTTTTCATTGTAGAGTTTTTACCTTGACAAACTGCAATTTGGTGCTATATAAATAAAATGGAATTTAACTAAATTAAATGAAATTGAATTTGACCTGTTTGCTGTGGCAGGTCAGTCCTTAGAAATGTTGTTGTCTTTATTTTGTCCTTTTGTAGATGGAAGAAGATGGTGACCTGCCAAAAACCCTTGTGAAACTGAGGCGGACCCCCTCCGATGCCCCCCGACCTGCCTCGACCCCTCCCGTGATCGCAGCCTCGGCCGTACAAGATGAAGACGTCGAAGAGAAGATTATTGCCGAGCTGGAGGTACATTAGTCTGGATTTTTAAGTGAGAAGTTATTCATCTGATTTGTGTTGCAGATTTCTGTTAATACATGTTGTCTCGGTGTGATAACGTGTCTTTCATAAAACTACAAAGATATTTCAGAGAATGCCTGTAAAAGATTGTAATAAAGGGTACAGCAGCCCAGCAAAGGCCACCCCCACCCCTCCCTGCATCATGGGCAGAAAGGTAAATTAAAAACCTCCAGCTGCCTTCTGTCTCCGCCACACCTGTGGGCTCTGCTTCTGTTTCTGCTCATTCCCCCTTTCTTTGTATTTCCTACTACTGCTGAAGCTTTTGTAGCGACTAATACAAAGAGTCAACACCTTTTTCAGGGTCACACTGAAATAAGCAGCGGAAACACAGCTGTAAAAAGCCAGCAGACTAAATTGTAGACAGCACTTTAATCTGGTGGTTTTCTGACCTTGGTTTAAAAAAACACCAGCATTTCCCACCATTTATACATTCTGCTTTCATGTAATCAGCCTTATACTGTGAGGTTTCTGTTAGAGGAGAAAAACACACGACGAGGAAAATCTGGTGATTCATCTCAGCGCGCTAGCAGTGACTGAATTTATTTACTGATTATAATTCAATTTAAATACAATAACTGGCTTTACAGGAGCGAGGAAGAGAGAGCACCGTGGGCACCATGCAAAAGTCTTCTTTACATTTTGCATTTTGTTTCTGAGGAGCGAGACTTCCTTATATTTGTTTCGCTTGTACAAGTCGTGCAAACAACGGTGAAGGATGTCATGTGACTGCAGCGTCACAGTGTTTTCTGTCACTGTGCACGCAGTACTGCGAGCCGTGACTGATGGCATTAATCTGTTGTTTGCTGCTATGTGGATAAATGACTGGGGGAGTAACGATGACCTGTTTTAACAGAAAACTAGATAAAGTGTTAAAATCTATTAAAGTTGCCATGTCAACAGCACTGTATGTGAATCAGATTGTTTCAGTTTGTTTGGTGATGCTTAATTACTTTTCTGTGATAATGTAAGCTAATTAAAGTGTATGCTATATTTAAAACATCCTATTTAGTTTTTTTTAGTTTTTTACTCCTATGTGGGATCAACAGACGCTGAAATATATCAAAGATTAAAAGAAATAACTGGATTTTCTGGTGGCGTATATTCGAATTGAAAACGTATGTGTGTTTTCCACATTCATATTTAAAAATCCAGTTGTAGGCAGAAGGCTGAATATAAATTTAAGGTGGCTGAACTTTTCTTCTCTTTCTAACCCTGTTAATGTGTCCTCTCCTCTGCTGACTTTCAGTCTTGCATATTGTGATGTTTGTTTATAAAATGTGCATTAAGTCTCTGTAACCGCTGCAGCACCTCCTTGTAGCTGACGGCGTGATGCGATGTGCAGTGAGTCAGCACGGATCGAAGCAGATCATGCATTTAGTTTAGAGTGCTCTTTATGACAGCTCTGCTGGCACGTTGAGCCGAGAAAAGAGGTCTTGTTTTTGTTGGAATTATCGCACAACGCCACTAAGCAGGTAGCTGTCAAAATAAAGGGACGGTGAGACGAGGAGGGAGGGCGAGGGAGGGGATTTCAGGTTCAGAGCTGCAGACAGAAACGTTTCTCTGAAAGAATCTATTTTCTCACATGCAGGTGCTTTAAATTCAGATCCCGCTTTTGTTTGCTGAAGGCGTTTCAAGCAGCGTGGCATCTTTAAAGTTCCTGCCAACAGTGATTAAAGTCAGCAGAAATAAATTGTCTCTTTCTAATACTGGTCATTAAATCTGTGCTTTCCTGTGGTAGAATATTTTTACTGAAATTTGGTCCAGAGAGACGCAAAAAAGGTTAAAGGTTAAAACTCAAGAATGGTGAACACCGGCACCTAGATCCTCTGTGTACAGCTGCTCTCTACAGACGTGTAGACATTATGCAATCATTCGTCACAGCGCAGCACTGTAATAGATGTAAATCCAGTCATCAATGAAGATTTTTTTGTCACTTTTTAACAATTTAAGCTCAGTCAGAATCATTTTATTCAAAAGATGTCCTTCCACAGTACATCGATTCACCACCCTTCACTGCACATGCACGGAAAAGAGCGAACGTCAGTGACAGCAGATGTAATTTTAATGAAGACGTAAGGATGCAAGGCTAAAGGAGCTTAAACAGGAAGCTCTGCATGAGATGGGCATCAGCTGATGCAGCCTGGCACAGAAAACAACTGATCTGAAGTATTTTTTACAAAAGTCTGGTATACAGATCTTAAAAGTGTATGAAGACCTACTTTATTAAGTACATTGTTCTAGTGTGCAGTTTGTTCCATATTTATGTGATAACATCACAAAGTTGCTGCAGATTTGATGATGTCAATCTCTCGTTTCACCACATCCCAAAGACTGGATTAAAATCTGGTGACAGTGGAGGTCATTTGAGTTCAGTGAGCTCGTTTTCATGCTCCAGGAACCAGTTTGTTGACGTGCAGCTGGATGGATCCATGTTTTTATGTTGTTTACATCAAATTGTCACTCAACCATCTGATTGTTACAGCAGAAGTCGCCTCAGACGAGGAAACATTTTTCTAAATCTTCTTTTGCCCAATTTGAGTGAGAAAATATGAAATGTAGCCTCAGTCTCAAGACGTTAGCTGACAGTAGAGGCGTCTGGTCTTCTGCTGCTGTGCCCAGGCTGCTTCAAGGTTCAATATTTGTGTGCTCAACGATGCTCCTCTGCATACTTTGGTGGTCAGCTGAGTAGCTATTAGCTTACTGCTATCGTCTTAAAGCAGTTTGGTCCTCTGACGTGAAAACCACATTGCTTCTCTTTTTCTGACCAGTCTCCGTAAACACTAGAGATGGTTTTTAGGGAAAATCTCAGCAGATCACCAGTTTCTGAAATACTCAGAATAGCCCAGCTGGTACAAACAGTCATGTTACATTAAAAGTCCCTTAAATCTAATTTCCTTGTCGTTCTTGAACATGTCCATGTGCTTAAATCGGTACGCTAACAGATATTTGTGTCAATGAGCAGTTGAACAGGTGTGTCTAATAAAGTGGCCGGTGGCTGCATACAGCATCACTATAAACTGTAGTAGCATTGTGGAGTGAATGGTTCTGATCGTACAAGTATTTGAGATTCCAATCAGGACAAGACAAAAGTAGACACTGATTTTAGGACTCACATATCTTAAATATCCATAAGATATGTTCAGCATCTGTTGCCATGGTGATCTAGTGAGGTAAAAGACTTAATGATAGCTGCACTGGTGGAACAATACTGTGATGTTGGGATATCGGATTGTGCAGAAAAAAAGACCCATTAATGAAGCTATTCAAAAACAACAAATATAATCTACAACACATGGCCAAAAAAATAAGTACACTTTCAGCATGTGCTGTGTTTTCATTTGGAGGGCTTGCAGATCACAGTCACGAATCATTACAGTATAGAGAGGCTGTGTCTGATTTCATGCCAACACTTGGCTGGTTCAACATGAACACAAGCCGAAATAAGTTAAATTAAAATGACGTTGCTCTCTCTCTCTCGGCTCCCACAGTACAGCAGTAACTCTCCCGGCCCGACGAAGGGACCCTCTGTCGCCGCCCGGCTCAAACACCTCCAGCAAGGCAGCCTGGAGAGGCCCAAAACCCGCAGGCAAAAAGAGGAGATCCCCAAAGTCCAGGGTCAGCAGCAGGTATTCCACTTCTAAAAAGTCCACCTCTGATGCTTCGTCTGCCTCTGCCTCTCCTCTTTGCTGTCACTCCAAAGGAAGTCCCGCTCCCTTCCTCGATGACTTCTGCGAGATGAAAACTGTATAGGCCTGACCGGCAGACGACACGAGATCAAACACAAACCAGTGGGGGAGAATATCTACAGAAACCTTGGGTTTTTTTTACCAGTTCTTGATGTGTGTTTTGAGTTACTGGATCTAACCTAGCTTGCTTAGAGGTCAAGTTTTTGTCGTGCGAGTACGTCAATGTTTTGATTTCCTGAGGAAGGTCTCGGTGCTTGTGACTGACTAAACTAGCTTTATTATGATAGATCTATTCCGATACATCATCTGCCTCTGTTGTGTGAAATAAGCTTCAGTAATGCCACGGAAAGACTTCATATCTCAGAGTCACAGAGATGATATTTCACCCTGATCCAACCATGTTTTCTCTCACTGAATCCTCCTCATCTCTCAGTCTGTTCATCCAGTAATGACCACATGCTGCTCTTTTTCTATTACCCATCATTTAGACCTCAAGGTCAGCAGGCAGGGCTGCAGCAGGCACTGAAAAACCTGAAGGGTTCACATTCCAGCCGCTAGGCCAGTCCATAACGCTAGCTTACTTGCCTTTTTTTAAAGCCAGGATGCTATGATTATTTTGCAAGACACCAAGCGCAGAACACAAGGCATAAGGTCAGCAGAAGATGGTGTGCAGGTTTCAGTTTAGTGTCTGCAGTAAGCAGAGTTAAAGTAGCACCCTTAGCAGTGATGTTAAAACAAAGACGAATCGATGGAAAGAATGGAAGCAAGGACCACAACCCAAACAGATAATGAAGATGAGCTGAACGAGAAGCAGCGAGACAACAGGCTGCAATTTGGGGAAGACCTTAGTGAGGATCAGGGGCAACAGATCCCCAAAGAAAGCCACCTTCCCCTGGAAGCAGTGATTGAGCGTTTTGCACATTTTGAAAACTGTAGCAGTTGTAAAACTGGTAGAAGCGACCGTGACTTTGAATAGGTTGTGTGGGAATCCTTTGCTGAAGGCAGACGTGGTTGTTCTACTACTGAAGGAGGGGCCAGGTCAGAAACCAAACCTCAGCAAATTCAAGACAGTGTGGGGACTTGACTTTACAGAGGGGAAGGAACCAGAATTGGATGGGCAGGGCTGTGATGGAGGGGTGTGTGGGGCAAGCAGACATTAAAGATATGTGACAGGAAGAGGAGTCTTTGGGGTGTCGTGCTAGTGAACTTCAGATAAATTATTTCCAATCATTGATCTGAATATAAAACGGGGTGTAAGGAAAGTTTCAGGAAAAACTTTTAAACTAATGTCAAGTTCTCTAAAAGTTATTTTCATTTCAACGTCTAAAAATTCAACTTAAAATTCAAACTTTCTCGTTAGCTTCTATCCTTAGACTGTATTTAAAAGATGGACACATCAGTAAGAAGTCCTGTTTTGAAGCCTCGAGGTTAATTTTTCACCGCTGTCAATCTTGGCATTTTAAAACCAGATGTGACAACTCAGTAGCCAATGAACACCCCCTACATAATCCTCCTTTCTGACTCTAATAATGACAATAATTTACAAAATTATTTACAAAACAGCCTTCATGTTTATTTAACTAAACCTGAAATGATGATTTAATGATCTGAAAGTGTTTTCTGAGATCACAAGGCTGCTGTCCCATAGTCTCCTATCAAAGATGAGTCACGTGAGTCTCCCCCTGCTGGCTGTTAGAAGAATGCAGGTTTTTATGTTGGCTTCACCTATCAGACCTGAGCATTCGGTCCATCTTTTATACTGCCTGTGGCTCTATTGGTCATGTGACCCAGTAACCATCTGTCATTTTAATTACCACTGACACTAAAGGAAGTGGGGCTGAATATCAGCCACTTTTATCAATGACCGGCGGCGAGAAGTGGTCGGGTAACGAGTTAAACTTTTCTTAACTTTGAAGCGAGTGACAGAGGCGAACACTAACTGGAGATGAACTAGATATACAGAAGCAACAGACTGTCGGCTGTAAAGCTGAGAGCAGGATTTGTCATTTTCAGTTAATTAAGCTGCACGTTATTTTCCCAGTTGATAATTTGTTTGAACCTTTTTATTTGCTGTTGCTTTTGACCTTGATAAACAGGTGAATTATTCTGTTTTAGCTCCAGTTGTGCTTGAATTACAAAACCAGGCATTTATTTGCTTTAAAAAACTCTCTAACACTTCTTTCTTACCACAAACACAACCGCGACCTTCCTTTCCGCAAGACAAACTTGAGACTTGTCTTGGTTCCCTCAAATATCCTTAACAGGCAAGTTTGATAAGAAAAGGAGGCATGAGAAGCCAATATTCAGGATGGGGGAAACCTGGAGTATGTCCGTGTGACAGAAGGAGCAGAACTGGGACGATTTACAGTGCACACATTCAGGAGTTATCTGTAGAAAATGCAGATAAAGTAAATTTTTTTTGTGAGTTCCTGGTTGCACAAAGACTAAAAAGTAAACCTTACAAATTTTTTATGGACTCCTGCAGTGTTTCATTATTAAAGTGCTGTGACGGCTTTGTACAATTCCAAACTACTTAACCACGATGTTTGTTGGCAAATTAAACCTCCAGTTTAATCACTTTTACACAGAAAGAGGCTTCTGAGCTAATCCAGGCATCTTGAATAAATAAAAATGCCGCGTACGCTAGCACGCCTTTCGCAGCTGATTCTGAATCTGCCACAAATTCCCATCCGCTATGTCGCCGTGCACCAGCACAGTACAAAGAGAGAAATCGGTGAGTAAATCAGCAGCTCGGTGTAAAACACGTCGCCTCCTCCTGAGCGTGTCTGTGCAAACGGGAGGTTAAAGTTGGCTGATGAACCCTCAAACACGGCCCTTTCGCCACGGAGCTCCACTCGCTCTTATCTGGTCCTGCAGGCGCTCCGGGCTGCCCCTGACCTGCTGAGCGTAACAGCCTTGACCCATCCTTGGCTACGATCCTTTTTGAGTAAATACTGACAATGAAAATAAAAACGCATCCAGCTGGTGCCTCTCAGGCAGGCAGGCAGCGGGTCACTGTCAATCATCCTCTCATTTGTCAGCGCTGGTTTTGATTAATGATTAATGATTTTTCCATGAGATATCCGTCATTAACTCAAAGCAGCTCCTCCACATGAGCCCAGATATCTTTATAGACTTCGCTTTCATGTATGCGAGCAGGCCAGCGTCTTTAACAATGCCTGATATTAGCAGTAACAGCCGTTCACATGCGGCCAACATGGCTGACCTCCAGTTGACACGCGATGCCATCTGGGCGCTCGTGGACGAAGAGGCCGTGAGGATTAGTATTCAGCTCCGGTGCCATCTTGTACCGGTCTGAATATTAACTCACTTTTTTTTTTTGCACCTCATTTCCCTTATTGCTTTTTAAAAATTCATGATTTTATAACCACACAGCCTGAAAGCAAATGGTCAAATAATGTACTGTAATTTTTCTATTACGCAGGCCGGAGCCAACGCACGGCTGAGAT
The DNA here is from genome assembly GCF_963969265.1 of Rhamphochromis sp. 'chilingali'. Taxonomy (NCBI): domain Eukaryota; kingdom Metazoa; phylum Chordata; class Actinopteri; order Cichliformes; family Cichlidae; genus Rhamphochromis; species Rhamphochromis sp. 'chilingali'. The sequence goes on from NC_137950.1 coordinate 27,651,206, forward strand.
AATGTCATCGAACGTGCTGTTAATATTATGCACAAACATGTTCTCTTATCGCATCCGGCTAAATTAACTGTAGAGCATCACTTGTAATGGAAACGCTGGGATAACAGCGTGGCTCATCTGTGTCATGTCAATGTCAGCCTCTACTGTACATACAACCATGCGGCCAAATGAAGCCTCGTGTAAACGAGTTAATGTAAAGAGAAGGGAGGCAGTGAAGAGTAAAGAATACACAACTGGGGGAGGCGGCAGTGAGTTTACTCACTGAAGCTAGCAGCTAGAATTAGAAACCACCTCACAGGAATGTTAATGTTTTACCTTCTTCCTGTTGATGGACAAAGATGCTGTTCCAAACTCAGTGGCTGCCTCACTCCTTTTGGCTTCTGCTCTACTTTAAATTAAATGAAAATGGGTCAAAATTGTGTTTCAGATCTGCAGAAATCTACAAAAAAATGTGGTCAAAGCCAGAACGTAGGAACTAAATTTGAACTTTGTTGTCTGTAAACTGAAGTCGCGATCGCTCTTTCTGCCACGACTCGACAGACGCTTCTTTTCCCTCAGGATCGGTGACCTGGAGCGAAGTCTGCCTTATGACAAATGAACAGAACCAAGGGTTCAGCTCTGCTTCTTACCAAAAAATCTCTCACTGCTGCTGCTTTCACTCATTCTTTAGGAAAATGGCAGGAAACTCCTGCAGTAGCAGCTCCATACCTGCTGACATCAGTGGTTCCAGCTTGTTTTTCTTTTTTTGCTGCAGCCAGGTATTTAGCAGCAGTAGCAGCACGAAGCTTTTATTGGTGGACGTGCATGATACTATATTTGGTATCAAGATGAAAAAGGGCTAACCTCAGCAAGGCCTCGGCCACCACTGACAAAGTGTGGCCAGCCGTTTATTCCCCCTACACGCAGCCGATGAGGACGCCTGTTAGGGGGCCGTTCACGTGCTCATAAAGCTGACTTTACATCCTGTTACTGATTCCCCAGCAGAAGCGATTATGTACAGATATGATTCAGTAACAGTAACAAAGAGGAACTGAAGCATGTAACTATGGTTTATCTCAAGCTTATACACCACTGGTCCAAAAAAAAGGTCACACATTGATACTTCATTGGCCACCGTTAGCTCTGGCACACGTTCACTGTGGCATCATTGCAGTAAGCTTATGCAATGTCACATTTATTTCTGGGCTGCTGTCTTCTTTTGTTACGGCTGGGAGAGTCAGACCGCTGCGTAAAGCCTTCCCCAGCACATCCCAAAGATTCTCAGTGGGGTTCAGGTTTGGACTCTGTGGGGTCCGATCCATGTGTGGAAATGATGTCTCATTTTCCCTGAACCACTCTTTTTTACAATCTGAGGCTGACGAATCATCTTGGATAAGCCCATGCCATCAGGGAAGACAAACCTGGTCATTCAGTGCAGGATACCTCACATATTACTGAGTCAGACCCCTAATCCAATGGTGGGCTCCCACCCACAATGCCCTGCCCCCAAGTAGTGATTTTTTTTGGGGGGGTTTTTTGCCAAACACTGAGCAATTTACATGACTTCAAAGCCACATTATAAGTTCGAGAGTATTTGGCAAATATGGAATTTTTGCACATTAAAGAAAATAAAACAGCAAAATAAAGACATCCAGATGAATCAAACTGTAGCCGACCTAACTAGCTTAGCAGCTCTCTGTAGCTGCGATTACACCTTTTAAAAAGTGAATCGATGCTTAAATCACATAGTTAAATCTATTAAAGTCTATATTTTATTATATTGGCTTACATGTTAATGTGATGAGTGTTAATAGTATTCAGACAGATGGAACCAATTCCCCATAAGCTGCAGTTGTAAAATAAGGCTTATTCTCTTGAAAATTAAAAAGAACAAGACAGTTGAAAGAGCAGTTTGAAGATGAAGTGTCCATTTCTGCAGTTTTAGGTAGTCTGAAGGATCTGCTGTGTAAAGTTATGAAGGTGAAAAGGAGGAAAGTTAAACCGTTTTCCTCCCCACGCTGCTTCTGTTTTTGCTGCACTGCCGCTGTAGGCGGGTAAACTTCACATGATGCCCGCGTCTCCATCAGCTGAACTGGTGTGATGTTGCTCCGGGCAGACGAATGCTTTTAGATTCAGAGTGTCAGGCATCGGGATCTGCCAAAATAATGTGAAGCGATGCAACATATTTGATCTCTTCTTGACTAGATTTACTCTTTTGCTTCACTGTTTTGGTTTTCTTGTGGTATCGGCTGCTGTTTAGCATTCTTCAGTTTGACGGAGAAGCTGCTGTGCTGCGTAGAGGAGGCGGTACGCTTTTAAAAATCCCCTCCGGAGTCTGTCTCTGCTCGTCCTTTTGTTCCCGAGAGCGCCTCAGATGTACCTGTGTCCCCCCCCCCCCGGGGCTCCAGGCAGCACCTTGTCACCACAAACAGTTTTCTTTTATTGCTGAACTTAAGCTGTTGTCGAGTTGGATTCTTCCCCCTTTGTACGCCCTGTTCCAACAAGGTTACAGACAATACCAGCACTCACACGTTTTATCCAACCAGCCTTTTATTGGCCTAAACTGATTTTTCCATTTGCTGGTGTTTTGTTCCGTTGCACTGCATTTGACCTCCCAGCGCAACCATAGTTAGGTGTTTAAAGAAGTCATAAATTGACAGAGAAAGCAGATTTATCTCAAGCTTCTTCTTGCTGCCAGATTATGCCTCCTTTGGTGGCATCTTTTATATACAGTCTGTGGCCAAACGTTGAGATAATTCTAGAAAACACCAGAAGTCCTTTAAGTTTGCTGCTACTCAAGTACGCACCGAGTACCCATCCATCAGGTAAACAAGAGTCGCGACGACGTTCTTGGCACATGCATCAAATTTCTCATTACACACCCAGTGCGGTAAACCATCTCCATCGTCAATCTTCCTGAACGTAATTTGTTTGTCTTTCGGCCGGCCGAACATTTGGATGGACAGACCGTTTCGGGCCGTGTGTGGCTCATAGAGGTGTAATGGGAGGGAAAATCTGTAGCCCACTCATGTGCAGAGCCGTTCATTAGCAGTGGCAGCAGAGGGGGCCGGGGGACGGCCAGCCGCTGGTTGTTTTTCCACTTGGTTTATTTATTTGGCACAAAGAGGAGCTGCAGAGGCTGCTGCTGCTGCTGCTGAAGGCGAGGTGTTTAAAGTGAGAGCAGGTCAGAAACATAAATGTTTTCTCAGGAACACCCCAGAGCCCCGGCTAATACCGAGCTGTGGTCAGAGGAAAACTTGCTTCTGCTACACCTTATCTTTCCTCCTACGTCACGTTCCTTTCCTCGTCTCCTCTGCCTGTCTCCTTTTCTTTTTCCACTGTTCTACTCTCTTCATTACGTTTCCTTTCATCCCTTTTTTCTTCGTCCAGTCGTTCCTATCCTTATCCATCCCTTCTTTATCTCCCTCATGATTTCTTCTCCTCTTTCCTTATCTCCCCTTCGTATCTTCTTCATTTTTCATTTCCTCATTCCCACTCATTTCCACCTCTGCTTCCTCCTTCCATTCCCATTCTTCTCTCTGCTTTCCTTTTCTTCCATCTTTTCTCAATCTGTTTTAACCTGTTATTCCATCGGCCTCATTCCCATGTTTCCTTATCCTTTCCTTCCTTTCCCTTCCTATCTTTATTCTCACTCATGCCTTTCTCCCTTATCTCTTCTTTTTGTTTCCTTCCTTATCTCCTTTCCATCCTTTTCTTTTAGATTTCTCTCCCTCATTCCTCATTTGATCTTGCCGTTCTTGTTTCCTCTATTTTGTACTTCTCATCTTTCCTTTTTTCTTGTCCCCACTTCCTCTTTCCTTGCCTTTTACATCTCTTTCTTCCTCGTCTTCTTTCCTCATCCCTGGCTACCTCTCCTTTTCTCCTCTCAATGTTTCCTACTCTTGTCTCCCCTTGCTGTTTATTCTCCTCTCCTTTTTTAGCTTCTCTGCTCATCCTGTCTTCTTCCTCCCTGTCCTTCTTGTCTGATGCATTTGTTTCCTTGTGTCATAATCTCATTCCTCCTTTCCTTGTCACCCCTCGTCATTTGTCGTCTTCTTGTTTTCTCTCCTCGTCTCCTTTTCATCCTCCTTCCACTCCCGTTTCCTCTTCCTCCTGTCACTGCGTCACACACAGAAGAGGAAGAAGAGCTGAATAAGGGCAGATTTTCTGTCCCTCGTCTCTGACAGCAGCAGCTCTGTGATCATTTCTGCCCGTCTGCAGCCCAGCGACAGCTTCGCACTCTTCTCTCTAGTCTACCCACAAGCACGAGGGCTGTCACGCCGATGCACCAAAAACCTGACGTCCCCGGCGGCCAATCACATCGAAGCGGAAAGTAGTGGTAGCGCAGGAGGGGGACAGGGAGGGGGAAGGGGCGGTGGAGGAGATCATAAATCATGGATGATTTAACAGAAACTTGAAATACATTTGTCTGTTTGTAAAATTTGATTTTTGTCTTTTTTTCTTTTTTCCCTTCCCTTTCACCGCTTCTCGTTTCCATTCTAATTTTTTCTTCCTTTGCTCCCGAATCTTCCCTCTCTGCTTGCTTTTTTGGGGCAGTGCTGAGCTTTTGTCACCGCTACAGCAGAAACGCCGCTCATTGATCTGGGCAATCATCATCACCACATCACCATCAGTTTCGCTGACGTTTTCCCCTCGCTGCTTTTTCGCACATCATTTTGGTCCGTGAGCCAGTCTCCTTTCTTCCTCCTCTCTCTCCTTGCTTTGCCTTTTTTCATTCTCTGTCTGCTTCTCAGGTCTCTCAGGCCTCAGCTGGACTAATAACGTGAGGAGTGAGTACTCGGATCGTTCTGGTTTTGGACTCCTAAATCCTAGCTCAGACCTTGAAGGTGTGACATTTTGTCATTAGCGTAATTTGTCTGACTCTCTCGGCTGCTGTAGAGGTCGTTTTCACATTAAGGAGCCAAATTAAAAGGGTAAAATTTATTCTGCACATTTGGAGGTTTTTCCATCGGCTCCAGACCTGCGTTGTGAAGCAGTGCGAGGATTTCACCTCTAACATGTATGTCGCAAATCCATCTTTTACCATAACTAACAGCTAAACACAATACCTGTGTCCCAGCTTCGCACCGGCTCAGCTACTTTAAAAAATAACTTTTACGCTCAGTAAAAAAATGCTGCTTTGGGGGATTTTTGAACAAGAATATACAAACAAAGCTTAAAAAGACAGGGCAAAAAAACCTAAAATTTGTGACTATGCCGAAATGCATATGATAAGCAGTAACACAGCAACAGAACCATAAAAATGTCAGAGCTTTCAGTGAGGGAGGATAGATTTGGGTGCCTAGCCGGAGCTTGGAACGTCCACGATGAGTGACCAACAGTTAGCTACAAAGTGATGCATAACAAACAAACTTTTACTACTTTTTTAAACTTTTACTATTTAACTAGTCATGCATACTGCGAGTTTTATCCTCTCTAACCACGCCCCCTTTTCTAAGTCACACGCCCAGTGACTTTAGCCACTCCCACTCATTCACTCCCATTTGTAAAATAAACAATGCGAAATATTTGCAACTCCAGTCAAAAATAAAATGATGAAAATGATGATCATTACTAAAATAAACTCTCCTCTTCGCAGGTGTGTGAAAGTGTGAAACTGGGACACAGCGAATCGTGTTACCCTTACCTTTTGTCTGCAACACGTGTGTTGTCAGAGTTTAACCCGTTCCCAAATCGGTGTGTTATAAAAGTTTTAATGAATGTGACAAGTCGAGTTTGGATTAAAGCGCAGAAATGCAGCGAGCTGAGACGAAAGGTTTCATGTAAACCGAATCTAAAGTGACAAGATAAATAATCCTGCGCGCACCCGGTGCTCGACGCGGTGCGTGACATCTTGCTGGAGGGAAATCTGACACTGACTGTGTATTTATACCACCGGCACACAGTAAATTACAAGCAGACATTTTATTATATAGTTAATACATTTATGGAATGTATTAGTAGTGTCAGAAATAGCATTAAAAGCTAGCACGCAGTTAAAGTATAACCTAAACCACTTCAGATATATTGTATGTATATTAACAATCATTTAGTTTAAATTTGGGAGAGAACATGTAAAAAAGAAAAAAGTGTCATCTATGTTTTATATAATCAAGCTTTTTTTGTATTTTTATACTTGAAGAGGATTCATACGCACGTTTAACACATTTATTCTGTAAATTTTTATTTTTCTGCGTTAAAGATTTCTTTATTTTTTCTGCTAACCATGAAACAAACCATTAACACATTGTATCGTAGAGACCAGGAGAGGCGCCAGATGCTCGCGGCGGGCAGGAACATGTATAGAAAGCACATGAAACAATCACCTCTCTGATAGGATGGCCTCATTTTGTAGCTGTTTTCCTCTACTATAACCAATAGTGTGCATACACTACACAGATGATACAATTCAAACTGTTTATCGATGGTTTCTTGATGAATGTGTGATTGTTCAAACCATTTGTGGGTGTTCAAATCATGTATATAAACCCAGATAATATATAACAAAATGGATTTTATGTGAAACTTTTATAGAAGGAATTAAAAAAAGAGGAAAAAACTCTCCAAAATGGCATGCATACTGTATACATTCCTGGAAATCTGCACGCTGGGTCAACAGAGGTCTCATTTTCTTGTCAAAAATTCTGTGTATACTTGTGAGTGTATGATAGAGTAAAACAAAAATTGTACAGTTACTTAGATTTTTGTATTATGTTCCAAATGGCAAAGTAAAGCCCCCAGAGAAAAAAAAAGAAAAGAAAAAACACGACTATTATACCTTCAGAGAAATGAACGATATTGTATATCAACTAAATGATGAGTGGTGCTTGCTGTGTGGGGTAAGTGTTGTTTGTGAATCGTGAAGAAGAATGATAAACTACTACAAAGTCAGTATAACTAAAGACCAACTAAACAGTGCAAAAACACTGCGCAACTTTGTGTGTGGAAGCTAAAAGTTGCTGCTTCGTGTGAGAAAAACCAACCGAATGAAAAATGTTGCTGCTTTTGTACATCCTGTTGTGTTTTTGTGACAATAAAGGTGACCCTCTTATAAACGACGAGTGTCGGCGCCTCATTTATTTGACTCGGGCAGCTCATCCTTAATAATGAATGATAAATGTATTACCGTGTAACGATGAGAGGAACCGCTTTAATCTTGTTGATTCTGGAGCCTTCCCTCTGGACAAATAAAGGTCTCAGATTAGTTTAAACACTAACCAAATATGCGCTCGGTTAAACCTGAGCTGCGGTGTGATGAGGTCGGATCAACTTTCATTTAGATTAGATGAAAGTTTAATGAATTATGAAGGGAAGCCGAGCGTAATGAAGAAGATTGACAAAGAGAAGGTGTAAGCCTCTAAACATGCTGGTATTTATGTGGCTAGAGTCATCTGAAGGTGCTTTACTAGTTCATACATAGTACAAAAGAATTTGGAAAACCATGAAAAGTTTATTTATTTCACAATTCAATTAAAAAGGCAAACTTTCACATTTACTCATATATTGTGTAAATCCCCCTTTTTTGCTTTACTTTGAATGATGGTGGTTTATAGGTTAGGAAAAATCTGAAATCCAGGCATCAAGTTATTAGAATCCATCAAAAAAGGATATGTAATTGTAGAATGTTTAGCTGATTTTAGAGTTTAGAAATGTGTTAACATAGAATGTAGAACTATTGTAGAGACACTGCCCTCAATATAATAAAGGCCTCACTGTGTCGTGAACTTAGGAGTAGATTGTAGGAGACCCCTCCCCCACTTGAACTGTGAGAGTAAAACAGAGAGGAGTTAATGCTGAGTGGAATTTCCCCAGAGGATGTTTGGGTGGGGGTCTCAACATTTGTAACTGGATAACTGTCGTCTGGAAGAGAGATGGGTTTTATGACCTAGGGAGTCACCTACACCCACAGTGTTTTAACTGTCACGCACACACATCCACACGCACACTCACTCATGTGCACTCATACATACACACAGGTATGCATACACAGTCACACACGAGCACTCACATAGACACGCGGGAATGCGCACATGTAGGCATTCATGTGCTCGTGCACATAGACACAGAGTTTGCAGCACACCGTGGGGGGTTTTATGATGGGGACGCCTCTATAAAGCTGGCTGTAACTAACAAAGGGGTGAAGATTTGGAGAGGGACACCGGCCTCGTCTTCCCTTCTAGAAGTGCATGCTTAAATGAAGATGAATAAAGGTTTTGTGAAATGACTACTGAGTCCCGGTGCCGTCTCTGGAAGTTTCGACGAATAAAAGAACCGGGGTAAAACTGATTTCTCAAACGTCCAACTTATGAAGAGCATGTCTGTATTTTAAGGTTGGCTGTTTCTAATCTTCCAGGTCCAGTCTGACAACAGTCAGCAAACCGTTTTCTAGTTATTCGACAATATATGGAGGCGCTAAGTCCTGCCAGACAAGTTATCAGCAAACGGAACCACAAAGTGCTCTAAAATATCTTCCTAGACACGGTGTTGACTTTGGACTTGATAAAACACAGTGGACCAACCCACACCAGCAGATGACAGATGGCCCAAAGTCTCACAGATTGTGGAACATTTACACTGGACTTCACGCACCTTGGATTCAGTCTGTCTCCAGTCTTCCTCCAGACTTTAGAACTAAATAAAATGAAAACTTTACCTTGATCTGAAGAAGACTGTTATGCTATTATTCAGAGGTGGTTTGATATCAGTAAGGGGACAGTGAGGTGGCCCCTGATGCTCTAACACAAGCCTCAGTCTGCTGCTTGTGAAGCTCTGCTGAGATCTTGACTCAACTTTTCCTTAGAGTCCTACTTTTCCCTTTGGTAATCCCCAACTTTCCATTAATAAGCTTCAGTACTGTCTTAAAGCACGGTGTGGCAGGCAAGATACGGACTCAAAATGCACGACTCAGGAGACAGAATGTGAAAAAAAGGCAGTTCTAATGCTGAAGACTTTCCAAAATACAAAAATAGGGCAGGGCTGGAGCCAGGAATATAAAACTAGGAGTCTAGGGAACGCGACAGAACAGAGGAGCACACGGCGTTGAGTAAGGATGTGACAAAGGACAAGAGGAGATTCAGAGAATAAATACACACCGGATAAAGAGGGGAGTGGAAACAGCAGACAGCACAGCTGGAACAAATCAGAGATAACAAGACAGGGAAGTCAAACTAGATAGAAATCACAAGAGACCATCAAAATAAAACTGGAAATAACCAAGACAGAGACTCAAACATCTGAGACTGACAGAGACATAATACAGACATGGAGACAAGACTAAACGAACAGAATAGGATCACAAAAGGGAAATACCGAACCATATTTAGCTTAGAGCAAACAAGGCACTACAGACACACAACCCAACTCGAACATAACCCTGGAAGATATAATAAATCAAGGGAAACAGGAACATTAACACTGATGTAACAAAACGAGAGAAACAAATGTCTTCAAAACAAACGGTATCACAAATCCACGGAGAAATTCAAGACCCAGGGGCCAAGACAAATACAGCAAGCCTTTTCAGCAGCGCCCTTCTGTGGCTTATTCACATCATCTGAACAACTGTCAAGTCTGCAGACTTCCCCATGATGAAAAAAGTTCTTTTTTGTATTTTATTATCTACTATCAACGTTGCCTTTGCCCTACATATTACACCACGTATAAAGACTGAAATTACAGTCACACCTACTCTGGTAAGAAAATCAACTGAAAACAAACAAACATTCAAAATGAAACAGAAAAATGCAAAACTTGTCAACAATTTGCACAGTTACAGTGTTGTCCAGGTCCTTTTTTCTGCCAGAACAGCCCGGACCTGTCGAGTCATGGACTCCATCAGACCCCTGAAGGTGTGCTGCGGTATCTGCACCAACATGTTAGCAACAGATCCCGTAAGTTGAAAGGTGGGGCCTCCATGTTGGACTTGTTTATCTAGTTCTGTCTCTACCTCACTTGTGGACTCAGCTTCTATTTTTACTGATCCCCCTTTTGATTTACCGCCATTTAGTTCCTGCAACTACTAATGGTTAACACAAAGAGTCCTTTTTCAGGGTCACAGTGAAAATAAAAAAGGAAACACAGCTGTATAAAGTGTTGGCTAAATCATAGACTGCTTTAACTTGGTAGTTTTCTCATCTGGATTTGAAAGGCCAACGTTTCATATCGTTTACACATCTGGATCCTTTCATACGCATTTGTTTGTTCAGGCTTTTACTGTGAAGTTTCTGTTAGAGAAGAAAAAACTGAAAAAGATGGCCAAAGATCAGAAATAACAAGATGAGTTTATATGCAAATTATATAAAGTTTTTTTTCTCCAGAGGCCACACTGAACTTTCACACCTTGCATTGATGACGCAGTCATGTATAATTATATCTTCACATATTTAGTTTTAGTTTTTTGCATGCTGTGACTTAGAGTCCGCCTTTATCTTAACTTTGGCACTGTTTCCTTCAGCATACCGAACAGGCTACATTTCAAAGTCAAGCTCTTGTCAGGCGTTCCCAATCATCTGCAATTTATTCATATAGAACAGGAACATAGCTTCATACCAGCAGCCCTTCCCTCTTACTCCGATCCTTGACTTCCTGATTCCTGCTCTGAACTAACCCCAGCCTAATATTCTCTTTTACCCACTTCTGTGAAAGTGCTGTCTGTTTCAAGAAGAAAGAACCAAAAGCATCGTTGAGGCATCGAAAGACAGATAACAGTGAGTATGGATGAGCCTCAAAATTAATCTAAGTCATCATGACCCTAAATATAACCTGTGAGAATATGTCATTTTGTTTTAAATTGCTCTCCTAAGGCTGGGTAACGACACGGGGGTCAGGGTTTGGGATAGAGGTCAGGTTTTTTTTTTTGTCCTTATTATTATTCATAATTAATTTATACCATGTACAAATGTTTACTACGTACGATACAATACACTAGAAGACATGCATATGCACAGAAAGTGCTGTGGGAACGTATTGTTATGTGCAGTGTTATGTTACCACATGAATTTAATGTCAAACATTTCAATAGCAACTTAAAAGGTTGTCAAGCATTTGGGAAAAACAGAAGATGCAAAGATAACTGATTTGAAATGTGACAAGGCTGTTGTACAAATTTAATCAGTCAGATGAAGGGTGATAAAAAAACAACCTTCCTGAAAAAAACAGGTTTGTTTTATCACTCTTCATCTGACTGATCAAATTTATGTGGTTGAATAAAATCTAGTCACTTCAGAATGTATTCAAATCCCCCCCCCCTCATTTATTAGACTGTAGATTTCATAAACAATGAATGAGATTGTTTGAGACAGTCATGGCTGAGTCATCCAAACTCTGGGGACCCCTGACGATTGCCCCTTTTCCACTAGCACCTTTTTGCCTCGACCAAACTCTAATAGGTTTTTAGAGTTTTCCATAGAGTTTACCAGGTACTTTTTTGTACCTACTTTCCCAGGGTTCCAAGTGAGCTGAGTTGGGTCAAAAATGTGATGTCAGCAGATGGAAAGTCACCGATTGGCCAGGGAGTGACAATCACTGGCTAAGTCATGAAAGCAACCCGTTCGCGAAGAATCAAACCCTATTTTTGAAACGAGAGAAGTGGGCACGCACAAACCAACACGGTGGTCCGACACTGAGGAGCAGGTATACCATCACCTCCATGTCCTTCATTTTTGTGTTGTGTTTGTGCGGCAGGCAAATGACATCACAGCTCTTTCAGGCTGCCTCGCTATAACAACCCCACCCAGACTGAGGTGTGACTCGGTTGTATTGGAAAACAAGCAAAACCAAGCAGAGTAAAGTCGAGCCAAGCAGGTGCTAGTGGAAAAAAGGCACGACATGATCATTTTCTCATTACGACGTCTCCAGCTAACAGGTGGGCTATTGGCTAACTTTTACAATTTTGTGCTTTCACAGCACAAAATACTGAATTTTAAGGCAGTGCAAAATTAAAAAACAAAACAAAAAAGGTGTTAGGGGTTCATTAAAAAGAGTTTAAAAAGACGTGAATCATCTGGTTTCACGTCCTGTTATTTTTCTTTGCAGGGAGGAAAATACTAACATCGGCCACTTCAAGGACAAGAACTTGATTTATTTATCTTCTTCTAAACAGCAGTTGACTTTATATTTAGCTTGAGGTGGATTATTGTGCAGCGCAAACATAAAAATGGAAATGTTTTGGGCCACATTTGGATTCACGGCTTCAACTGACCTGGATGAAAATGGCAAAGCACGTTTGGAGAGATTTAGGAGGCTGTACGACCAACTTGAAGATGGCCTTGGGCGAGATTCTAAGTGCTTTGTACAGGCAGCTGCTGCAGATGATGCAAATCTGGAGGGTTCTCGGAACGAGGTGGTCCAAGCTCCGTTTGTTTGGTTTGGAGGCACTTTTAGTGGAACTTTTGGAGGCATCATTGGTGCAACATGTGCCACTTTGGGAGCGGTTTGCGCAATGATTTACTCCAAACTTTGTGGAGATGTTGATACAGTTAGTGCAACGGTTGGCTTTGTGAGCAGCGTATTTGGGGGAGTAGTCGGAGGAGCGTTTACCGGTGCAGTTAGTGGGTCGGTGAATGCGGCAGCTTTAGTAAAAGATAGAGAAGATTATGGCTTTTTTGGCGAAGTGTTATGTTTCACTGTTGGCTGGGCAATCGGTCACGGAATCGGCCGCTGTTTTGGTCGGCAAGTAGGTGCAGCAGGTGGTGCTATAGGTGGAGGATTTGGGGCTTTGTATGCAACGAGAGCCACAGTTCGTTTAAGCAGAAGTTTAATCAAATATAATTATAAGAAAAATCGAAAAGCAGAAATGATGAGGAACGCTAGGGGAGACAAAAGCTTCCAAACACTTGTAAAAGAGTTGAAAACAATAGAAAAGACTGTCAACAACATGTTCTCCAGCGATGCTGTGAAAGACGTCGTGGATTAGGGTGCAAAGATTCTGACTGCTGTGACAGGGATGGAGAAGTGTGTGACGAACGGTCAGTGGACGGCAAACGGTCAGAGTTCCTCTCCTGTTTTTAAGAAGCACCAATCCCAGAAGAGCTGCAGAGGATGAGCGAGGGAGTGGAGAAACTCTGAGGCTGTCGGTGAAACAGCAGCTCTGAACATTTAGTGTTTATATTTAGTTGATTTTTTTTCTGAGTTCCTAAATTCTCTTTTTGATTCATTAATTTTTCCAAAATGCTACAATATCGAAACTCAACCCTTTTCTTGTTAAACATGTCAGTGGGATTTGGGGATGCTTTAACAACTGCTGTCAGATTTCTGTGTAATGTTGTTTAACTACTGTTGTTCTTTCTACTTTGTGCTCTTTATGATGCTTGTTACCCCCACAGAGAGGGGAAATCCCTGCCCTCTCAGATACTGTTCAAAGATGAAGGCAAGGCAAGTTTATTTATATTGCACAATTCAACAACAAGGTGATTCAAAGTGCTTTACAGAGACATTAAAAAACAAAAACAATAAAAAGCATGATTTAAAATTGATAAAAAAAACAGTAGATAAAATCAGTAGTTAAAATATAAGTTTTGAGATTTAAGCTTAAAAGTGTGGATTTTGTGTTTTTATTCAAATGCAGCTGAGAACAGGTGAGTCTTCAACCTGGATTTAAATAAACTGAGTGTTTCAGCTGATCTGAAGCTTTCTGGGAGTTTGTTCCAGATATAAGGAGCATAAAAGCTGAATGCAGCTTCTCCGTGTCTGGTTCTGACTCTGGGAACTGATAAAAAAACGGATCCAGATGACCTGAGGGATCTGGAAGGTTCATGGGTCAGAAGGTCACTGCTATAAAGTGACTGCTATAAAGATTAAATTTATAGCTTTATACAAATAAAGCTATAAATTAAATCTATAATGATATTTTTACACTTTTTAAATGTAAAATGATTTCTGGTTAACTTTTGCTCATTACACCTCTGCTTCTTTTTACAAAGAGGCTTGTCTGATGTTTCCTTATTTGTCTCGTTGTAATCATGTGGAAGTGGCACAGTTTCACAGCAACAGGCCCGCCCTCCTCCTCTGAACACTCCCCAACCTCAAACATTACTTTCACTATTTCTGTGCAAGTGTAGTTCATTTTGTGAAGAATGCACCAAATGTAATGGAAATGTCTCTCTGTCAAGCTGACCTTACTTACTGAAAGGCTACATAGTTTGTTAATAGAGCTCCAAAGACATACCACATGTTGATGTACAGCAGAAGGTTTCACACACTGCTCTGAATTTGTTTGGTTAACATGTCAGATAACTCGTCTCTGTTGTTTAAATTGTTTGTAAAGGGATAAAATAAAAATATTCATGAATACCTGGTGGTGTGCACCTCGAGCTTTGTGTCAACAGTGGGCTCGACTGGCTGATTGGATATGGGCCTAAACAAAAACCTAGAACCTAAACAGGGAGGAAACTAGAAACAAGTATAAAGTAACTGAACTTGACACAACTACATGGGAAATCAGAGAAGGCCAGGACAAGCTCAACATGGAGACACGACTGGGAAATCAGAAAGGGATCACAGAACATAGTAACTAAATATTACCAAAAACCAAGCACAGGTACTTTGTTACTGTGCTTAAGTAGAATTTTCAGGTAACGGTACTTGAGTTGTTTTTTTCTGACAACTTTTTGATTTACTCCCTACATTTTAAATCAAATATCTACTTTCTACTCCTTACATTTTCAGAACAGGCTTGTTACTTTTAGTTTAAGGTATTTGAGGCTAGTTATTAGTTAGTTATTCAAGTCACTACGAACCTTCAAACATCAAACTGATTTGCGCCTAAACAGTAAAACATCAAAGGGAATCCTGTTTGTGTATTAATCACCAGGTAAAAAGAGATAAAAGAGGCAAAACTGTATACAGTGGTCCTTCGCTTTAACACGGTTCACCTTTCGCTGCCTCGCTGCTTGGCTGATTTTTTTTTTTCGGTGCAGTTTTGCATGCTTTTTGTTTTTACAGCACGTTGTGTTCTCCGTCCTGATTGGCTGTAGAACATTGTCAATCAATCTTGTGCCGTGTCTCCTGTCCAATACAGAATGTGTTCAGTTTGTCAAATTTAGATAAATCTTTGATTGCTAGCAGTGTGACTCTGAAGTGCTGCACTGTATGTTTGTAAGTTTTCCCCCCAACAAACACAACAATGTCGAGGAAACGTTTTGCACTGTCAAAGGCACCTGCAGTAGCACCCAGAAGGCAGAGGATGATGATAACCATCGCACAAAAAAATTGGACTTGAAGTTACCGTATTTCCCAGACTATACGGCTCATTAAGCGAAACAAAACATTCAGATAAGTCAAACTTTACTCAACTCATTCTTCTTGCTTCCTCCACTTCAGTACCATTGATTCATTAATGTTGAATTCTCTCACAGCTGCTCTATTCTCATGTTCTGGACCTGAAAACAGGGTTTGATCTTTGGTTTCATTCTATAATAGTGGACTTATTTTTCTACGAAGGTTTGACTGAGGGTGTGTAAACAAGAGAGAAAAGTGTGTAAATGTTCCTGCCTGTCTGAGAAAAGTGTATAAAGTGTGCAGTGAGGGGTTTTACAGCCTTAAAATGGTTAATAATAATAATTGTAAAAAATGAAGTCGGCTACTTTGCGGATTTCACCGAGCGGGAGCGTAACTCCCGCGATAAACGAGGGACTGCTGTACCACAGTCAGGGGTTAAAGTGGGCCGGGGGGTTATTTATCAATATTTAAGGACTGCAGGGGTCCATAAGTTGCGGTACTTTGGCATGAAGGGAGTGATATTTTTTAAATCTCAAGTTATTTGAAATGCAACCTTTTTATCAGCTTGAGACACATTAGCAAACACACAACCTGTTTGTGTGCAGTCTGTCACACAGTGTGTTGTTAGCTAAAGGTGCAGCTGCTGTATTTTACAGGAAGAGAAAAGAAACAGTGAACTTCACTCAGAGATGGAGAAAGATAAGAAAGGCATGACAGACCAGGAAGAAGAGCGCTTCGATTTAAAGATAAGGACTGCTCAGTGGCGATTGATAAACTGGAAATATAAAGCTTAGATGTAAGCCCTCAAAGGTTCAACGAAAATATTCAGGAAACTACTGCAGGTTAATGCAGGATGAACAGGTTAGTTTGCTGTACTGTGATGGACTTAAAGTTTCTCCCACTGTAACCTCTTCTATACTCAAGTCACCCTCTACAACGGAAGCAACAGAAAACAGAGTTTTCTCAGCTCATGTTCTACTTAACTGATTAAACCCAAGAAGATTTATAAGAAATAAAAAAAGGTTTGTATTTCTATGTACTAATATAATTTTATTGTTACAGTACTGGATCTGCAACTCAGTGTTTTGTGTATTTTAGTTTTATTCTTTGATTATTGTATGTTCTGAGTGTTTCCTGTTTTATGTTCTGTAAAAGTCTGTTGTGTCGTTATCATTGTTTTTAGGTTCCCTTCGGCTGTAACGTCGTTAGGCTCATTTGTGTCTGCTGCTTCCTCATGTGTTTCCACTCCCCCTGATCACTAGGGCTGGGTATCGTCACTGATTTCTAGAATCGATTCGATTTCGATTCACAAGGTTTCCAATCGATTCGATCCAATTCAATTCGATTTGAATCGGGTCAATTTTGCCTCAGACAGTCAAAAATATTGTAATTCTGATCGCGTATCAGTACATTTCCATATCTTTATTTCTATAAAAAGAAAGCTGACACTTGCGAGACTTTATCAAAGGTGTGAGCATCACAGCAGATGCTTTTGTGTCAAAGTAACAGGATAAAACACAGAAAAACATGAAGGCGACTTTCCTGGCCTGATTTTATAGCAGATGGCCTTAAAATATTCTGCAGTAGATCAAAAATGAAAGAAAACCATTAATCAACACATGAACATTACCTGATGCTGCTGAAGTGAAGCAGAGCAAAGTTACAGAGGTTTTATTAGAGACACAGCTGAGCCTTTTGCAATTTTGCATAATTTTAAAAAGTTTAAATTTGTTCAGTAACCTATTAAACAGCAGAAATGAGGTTTTCTTTTCGGAAGTAAGTAAAAGGAAAAAAACATCGGCCGACAGCCTGTAAACAACGGTAGACTTGTGCGTAACAAGCAAGCGAATAATGTAGAAAACTGATTTTTAGACGGGAAACTGAGAGAAAGAGAGAGAGAGACAGCAAGCTCTGCATGAAGTGTGATTTTATTGTGGTGGAAGCAAAACAGGAAAAGTAAGAGTGAATTCAGGATCATTTGTTCCACGGGCTGCACAACAGTCAGGTGCGGTGGTAAGGTGGACTAATGGGCATAATAATGCCCTTTCACAAGCTTGCCCACACACTCAAAAACCAAATCACAACATAGAAAAAATTCAACTCAATTTAAAGCAAATTAGCCAGAATTAAACTGAATTAATATGGAGTGAACTGAAACCAAAATACAACAGCTTACCTCTTAAACTGACAGTAACAAGAGAAAAGTTTTCAAAATAAAATGCAGCAGTATTCACCCAAATAAACTGCTCACAAAGCCAACAGTCGCACCGACCGCGTCAACATCTCATCAAAATCAGCTGAAAGCTGCTGCACAAACTGCCCCCAAAGTGCCACATACTCCACCAATGCAGCATCCATAAACTCCCCTCCAACTGCTCCACATATAGTAAATAGTGCTTGGAGCCTTTTCACAAAACTCTCCTCTCTTTCTTTGTGTGGAAACTGACTGGTGAAGATGTTTGCATTCACTGTAGAGCCACATGTCGCTGCTGCACACAAATCCACATGTAACTGAAAGCACGTCTGCCTGAGTGGGAATGAGAGGTCAGGCTCAGAGGTAGTTTGACATTAATAAACAGAGTTCTTCTCCTTGAAGAGATTCAGGTTAAGAGTCTTTCCCTGAAAATAAAAACAAAAAGATTTGAAACTTGTCCATCAGATTCTGATTTTTCTTTTTCCAATTTTGCTTTAAAATCTAACATTGTTTACCGTCTAAAACTTGTCAATGTGTGAAAACCCCTCAGACTCTATTGAAATGGTAGACAAAGCCACTAAATAACCAAAGACAAGCTTCAAAATCAGAAAGGTACCAAAGCTTGGTGTGCACTGTGATGATGTGTGCTGCAGCAGGCAGGAGGAAGGACCCAAATGCAGGACTCTCATAGAGCAAAAGTTAAACTCAAAGCGGCAGCTTTATTTGCTGGGGAAAACTCGAACATGAATACAAGGAAACAAAACTAGAAACTCGAAGCAATAAGCACCAACTAAAAAACTGGGAAACTATAAAACAAAACTGTGAACAGAGAACTCGAAAGCCACCATTAACACAAGGAGAAAACGCAGCACGGAGAGGGTGTGACACAGCAACGATCAGGGGAAGACTAAAATACACAGGCAGGAACATGACAGGATGGGGAACTGGTGGAAACACTGTTGGGCCTAAAAGACAAAATAAAACAAGGGAAAGAAAAACTAGATACTAGGACAAGGACTATGAAAACAAAACAAGAAACACACAGACCGAAACTTAGACTGAGGACACACAAGCTTAACGCAGTAACTGGGGAGAATTGTTCATAAACATAAACTCACAAAAATCCAAACTAGACACAGAAAATGACAACTAGAAACAAAACACTGGAAATGAGAACTAAAACACTAAGAAACGTGGAACTAACACTGAAAGCAGTTACACGGGGAGATGTAGACACACGCCAAGATAACTACTAAGGGGGGAAAGGACTACAATCACCAAGAGCTAAAGAAAACCCAAACTGTGAACAAGAATAATCGAATAATAAAATGACAGAGTCTGAAACACAAGTACAGTGACATGACCCATACCAAGAAGTGGCAAGACTGTCCAAGGGTCAGCCAGCCTGTCAGTCCCTGAGAGCACGATACAATGTCTGTTGATTGTCATGGTCCTGGGTCGTGCGACCCAGTGTTTTAGCCTATTTTGATGTTTATTCTTTGTTTAGGGTCACTAAGGCAGTCCAGCCATTTGTACATATTACCCGTGTATTAAGTCTCCCTTGCCCTTCGTGTGTTTATGTCTGTGTGTCTTATATTGTCAAGCCCATGCTGTCGGTTATGTCATCTCCCCTGTACTACGTCTCCCCGGTTCATGTGTCTTGTCTAATCTCCATGTTTCCTGTTTTACTTTGAAAGTCTGTATTCACGGTCAGTGTATTCAGTTTCACTCCTTCTGTCCTGTCGTTAAGTTCATGTGTGTCAGCTGTGTTCCCATGTGTGGCCACTTCCCCTGATCATCCCTCATGTGTATTTAGTCTCGGTGTTTCATACAGTCTGTCTCGCGTCGTCTGTGTTACCACCTCCTGTGTTCTGTACCTCCAGCCATAGTCTTTCCTTAGTTTTGTCCAGTTTAGGTTTTCTGTTGAGTACTACACGTATGCTGCCCTCATTCTGTTTTTGTTCTTTTCATCAGCCATAATAAAAGGCTCGTTTTGGTTGGAATCCACTCCTGCATCCTCGTTTGTGTTCGCACCTGGGTCCACCACACACCTTTCCGCACGGTCTGCCTCCGCAGACCGTGACAGTACGACGCGAGCATGCCGGACCCAGCGACACATGACATGGAGATCGTCCGGACAGTGGAGTCGCTATGCGACCGATGGCTGCACTGTCCCAGAGAGGGGGAACGGGAAGAGTTAGCCCGCCAAGTAGGGGTGTGCGTGTCCGTGTTCCCCTGGTTATGGGAGACGCTGCACCCCCTCGTCAGCGACTTTCTCGTCTCCACTCTCCGACTCCGCCCGCAGCAGCAGCGGCCCGGCGAGCGTGAGTCGTCACCAGAGCCATGCTGTTGCGGTGTTACCCCGCTACCTCATGAACCAGTGGCGGTCAGAGTCGGAACGGTGAGGCTCACCACCGACACACACACTTCATCAGCTTCCGCATCTTCGCCACCGCCTGTCTGCACGGAGATGCCCGAGGCTATTGACTTCGGTGAGGAGGAGCGGCAGCAGGTGTTGCGGGCGTATCGGGAGGACGAGCTACGCTGGAAGCCCTGGCTTATCTCCGAGGAGGAGCTTCTGCCAGCCGCCCCGCCTCGGACCGGCCGCCGCCTCGATCGGACTACACTTCTCCCGCTTCTTATCTGGCGCGGATGTGGTCGGAAGACGAGGAGCCGCTCGCCACAGAAATCCAAGTTCCGTCCGCGTCCACTTCAAGACGGAAGCGACGTTCACGTCGCCGTCGCTCATCGCTACGGCATGTGTCGCCCTCCACTGAGCTACACGAGGAAGCTGTGGGGGGCATGGATTCCGACCTCGAGGGGCGGCAGCGCGCCGCATGCGCGCAACTGCAGGAGGAGCTACGGGAGGAGCCATGGCTCGCTCCTCACTACGGTGAGATCTTCCGCGGGACACGCCTAGCCCTTGGGGGCCCCCGGAGTTGCCTGGAGCTCCCGCCTGCCGCCCCGCCAACACTCGCCGCCTCAGCCTCTGCGACGCCGCAAGAGGCTCCACTTTCCACGTCAACGGGACCCACGGCCAAGAAGAAACGGCGTTCGCGTCGCCACCGCATCGCCCGACGCTCGGAGGTTAGTGACGATGTTTTGTGTCCACCTAATCGCTCTGGATGTACTGAGAGCGAGGGGCTCGGAGGGACAATAAATGTCTCAGAGATGAAGACCCCGTGTACCGGTACTGTTAACTCTGTCACCCCCCCAGGCACCGTGTCACAGTCTGTTTTCTCGGAGGCCAGTGAAGAAGCTGTCTTTCCCGTGCCTCTGGCTACTGATATTGAAGGTGTTACTCTCGTGCCTACGTTTTGTATTGACAATAAAGCTAAGTTTTCTGGTGTTGGGCATGCTGTTTTTGGGGACGCCACACTGCCCTCACAGTACTGTGAACCTGACACTGCCAAACCGGCCATAGGCACTTCGGTTTTGGGGATCAACCCGTGCGATGTTCTGTTAAACCCTGTTATTGTGAGTGTGCAGGCTGAGGGGGAGGTTAGGGAGATAGAGGATAGAGAAGACGCTGCACACCCAGGACATGCGTCTTTCGCTAAGGAGGCTTCTTTTAAGACTGTTACGGCATCTGGAGCCTTTTCGAAGACTGTGTCTCAGCCCCTGCTATCCATTGACTATAAATCACGTGAGAAAACGTCTGATCTGACTAGTAATAAGACTGTATTCCCTTTGACTAGCACCCACCTTTTGGGGTCTTTTTTCCCTGTTCCCAAGCCGAATAATGAATGTTCTGCTTATGTAACTAGCCCAGCGCAAGAAGGAACGTCTGGTGTTGATCGGGAAATTGTATGTTATGTTCCGGCGCTAATCGGGCCCCAGGTTCCTCACTCTGCTGATGATTTGACCAGAGTGAGTGCTTTGGGGTCCGACATCAGCAACCGCTCTTCTGCACCAGTCCGCCGGGGCTGGACGAGTATTAAGGGCCTGCCGGGTTTTCCTATGTCTGTGAATGGCATTGTGATTTCTGTTAATACTAAAGTGAAGGTCTGTTTATGTTGTGCTTTCCCCTTATCTAATGACAAGGCTGTATTTTGTGTTTCCAAGACTGTCGGGGGGGGGGCGCCACGCTAATCATCACAAACCAGCTAGCCCTTTAACCGCACCCCTGGGCCAGGGCCTTTTGACTGCAGTTAATGAACTGGCCGATCTAAGGACAATTCAGCCGGATTGCTCAGAGCCAGTCCACTATGTTTTCTATGCCACGCCAAGTCCATGTGCATCCCACTCACTAGCTTTCTACAGCCGCCTAGTGTGTGGGGCTGAACCCCTCCTTAACTCAGTCTCGCCAACAGGGCTCTTAGACTCCAGTAAGTGTAGTTGTCTCCCATGTGACTGCCAAATTATTGTGTTCAAATCATCTGCACCTAGTCCTGCTTGTGTTATGTGGGTTCATGCATCGAGTCTTGGCCTTAAGAGTCATGCTTCCTGGGACAACATAACTGTCACTTGTGTCACTGAGCCACCTTGCTTCTGGTCTGAAATATTGTTTGAATCGTGCTCCAAGACAGAAGGAGTGTTTAGCTCCCCAAGAAGGGCAACTAAGGACAATTCGGACTGTGTTAAGGACTTAGAGACATCAAGGTCCTTGTCTGCCGTTGCTCCTCTGCTTACATCTGCCAAGGACAGTGTCCGGAGCTTCGTGCTCACTCCCAGGGTGGCTGTGGCGTTACCTGACCTCTCACCTGCGTCTGATCTCCAGGTAGAGGCAGTGGACACCCAGCCAGCACCTGAGCTAGCTCCCACCACCAGGGTCAGCCGGAGGTCAGCCATATCCTGCGTTTACACCCCAGGCGGGAATGGCTGCCGTCCGGTTTGTTCCTACACCCAGGTGGGTTCCCAAAGTTATGCCAGTCAGTACACAGCTGAGCTCCGCACCCAGCCTCGGCGCTCAGGTGGGAGCGGTTGTCGCTCTGCAGGCGCCTGCACCGGCTCATGTTTCCATTGGAGGCTCAAGAGAGTCATCGCCACCACGACAGCCTCCTGCTCTGCTCCCTGTCCAGGTGGCAGCCCTGCTCCCGGTCCAGCCAGGGGCCTCCTTAACTGTTCACCCTGCGCCTGCTGCTGGATGCCCGGGTGTGCCTATCCGGCATCCTGCAGCATCCACACCACTTCACGTCATGCCAGCTGGAGGGCCCGAGGAGCCCCTCCGGCCTCATGTCTCGTCAGCTGGAGGGTCCGAGGGGCCCGTTCAGCCTCATGTCTCCGCTGGAGGGTCCGAGGGGCCCGTTCAGCCTCATGTCTCAGCTGGAGGGCCCGAGGGGCCCGTCCAGCAACCTGCCACGTCTGCTGGAGGGCCCGAGGAGCCCGTCCAGCACCATGCCACGTCTGCTGGGGGGCCCGAGGAGCCCGTCCAGCACCATGCCACGTCGGCTGGGGGGCCCGAGCCGCCCATCCAGCCACCTTCTGCGTCGTCTGCTGCAGCCTCAGAGTCGTCGTCGGCTGCAGCCTCAGAGCCGGCGTCTTCGTCTGGTCCGGCCTCATCGGAGTCGTCAGCCTCGTCTGGTCCAGCCTCATCGGAGTCTTCAGCCTCGTCTGGTCCTGTGTCCACCGGGCCTCGGCCAGTGCGCCTGACACTGCTCCGTCGCCGCTGCCTTCCGCGCGGCCGGCCCCCTGAACTGCTCCGTCGCCTTCGTCGCCGCCGCTGCCTTCTGCGCGGCCGGCCGGCCTCCGGACCGGCTCTGTCACCTGTGCCGCCCGCCTGGTCGGCCCCCCGACCATGTGACCCGTGTACTCTTGTGCCTGTGGGCTCTGGGTCGGCCCCCTGAACTTTGTTTTGACTTTGGTCTTGTGCTCCTGTGTGTTCTGTTGTTCGTTTTGTTTCCTGTTCTGGTCCCTCCGTCCTGGTCCCCCGCCTCCCGCCCTGGGTGGGGTTTTTCTGTTTTTGTTTGGTTTCTCGGTTTTGGGCTGTCGGGAGCCAGCCCTTGAGGGGGGGGTATTGTCATGGTCCTGGGTCGTGCGACCCAGTGTTTTGTGTTTTAGCCTATTTTGATGTTTATTCTTTGTTTAGGGTCACTAAGGCAGTCCAGCCATTTGTACATATTACCCGTGTATTAAGTCTCCCTTGCCCTTCGTGTGTTTATGTCTGCGTGTCTTATATTGTCAAGTCCATGCTGTCGGTTATGTCATCTCCCCTGTACTACGTCTCCCCGGTTCATGTGTCTTGTCTAATCTCCATGTTTCCTGTTTTACTTTGAAAGTCTGTATTCACGGTCAGTGTATTCAGTTTCACTCCTTCTGTCCTGTCGTTAAGTTCATGTGTGTCAGCTGTGTTCCCATGTGTGGCCACTTCCCCTGATCATCCCTCATGTGTATTTAGTCTCTGTGTTTCATACAGTCTGTCTCGCGTCGTCTGTGTTACCACCTCCTGTGTTCTGTACCTCCAGCCATAGTCTTTCCTTAGTTTTGTCCAGTTTAGGTTTTCTGTTGAGTACTACACGTATGCTGCCCTCATTCTGTTTTTGTTCTTTTCATCAGCCATAATAAAAGGCTCGTTTTGTTGGAATCCACTCCTGCATCCTCGTTTGTGTTTGCACCTGGGTCCACCACACACCTTTCCGCACGGTCTGCCTCCGCAGACCGTGACATTGATAGGTAGTCACACATGTGTCCAATGAAAAAAACAAAAAAAAAAACTTGTGAATTTCTTTCCATTGGCATGAAAATGTCTTTTTTTATGCAGATCAGCTGTTGGATGTGATGCAATGACAAAATGAGTAAATGAACACACTACAGAGTGCATATCACTGAGTGCCAATTAAGGGACCAACGCGTGACTGAGGTCCATCCACATCAAACTCTTTCTGGCATGTCTGGTGACTCCATGTTTATGTTTTGTGTTTATCAATTTTTAGTGTTTTCTAGTTTTTTGGTGTTTGTTTTTTTTTCCAGTGTTTAGGTGTTCTCTGTGCGCCCTTTGTTTTCATGCTATTTTACTTGACGGTCCCTTGTCTCATGTCTGTGTCTCTAGCCTCCCCTTGTCTTGTCAAGTGTGATCAGTCCCAGCTGTGCTCTCCTCCTGTGTCCATTCCCTCGTTATCCCTCAGTGTATTTTAGCCCTGTGTTTCTCTCTGTTAGTGCCGCGTCGTCTCCTTATGCTGTGTGGGTTTCTCCTGTTGGGCTCCCTGAGATCACCATCCCTAGTTTCCCAGTGTTTTGCTTTTAGGTCCCAGTTTCTAGGTTTTAGTTTGGTTTTTTAAGTGTTTTTTTTGTGTAAGTTGCAGTAAAGCAGCCTCCTTCAGTTCATCCCCGTGTTTGAATTCTGCACTTGGGTCCTTTCTCCTGAGTGCCACAGCAGAGAAAGGACGGCAGTGACTACATTACATTCCTCCATGTAAATTCCAATTAGTAAGTTGTGGAGCAGGAAGTGAGCAAAAAATGTCCGTTTACATTCCTGCTGCAATTTTTACATTTTCCAACAGCTTTGTTTGTTTTTTCATGACAGAGTTCTAGGTTGACATTAAAGTGTATATTAACTCTCTGAGGTCTAACTGGTAATAACGAATGTGAAAATAAAACCAAAAAATCCCCCAAACGACATATTTGGTTTTATTAGGATTAATGTTTGTTTCATTGCTGATGAAGACTAAAACCTCAGAAGTTGAACCCGAGCCATGACAAAGTCGGTGTGGCAGCTTATTAACTAAGGTACCAAGCAAAACGTTCTTGCAAATTAGGAGTAAAATCTGATGTTTTAGTGCTGTTCACAAGTCATTATTTGCAAGTCTCAAGTCTCTAACGGCTGAAATTGATGTTCTAACGTCCAATAAACACCAAATGGTCTCCCCAAAACAACTTGTGTTATGTTATATGGTTTGTGCTGTATTGATGCTCCACAATTAGAGCACACTCACTTAAGAGGACTGTTTCAATAAACATGAATAAAAACAAGTAAAGTGAAAACTTGCTCAGTTGAAGTCGATAAATTTGAACTTTATTGTTTGTTACAGCTGGATGCAAGACTCGAGTCCCAAACCTCGACTCTGAGTCTTTATTGTACAAGTCCAAGTCAAGTCTGAAGTCTTTGGTTTTTTGAAGTGTAAACGGTTTTCAATGCATACTAGAATTGTTATCTCTATTGTACACTGACTGAAATACTTCAGAGAACAATAAAAAATAAATAAATGATATATCCTGATATTGTTATTGCAACAATGATGACTTAGACCTCCAAAAGTCACACTGAGTTTGCAATGTTTACCTGTACGCAGTGTTTCAATGAACCAGCAACTGTTTTCACCTCGGTGATGCCTTTGGTGCTTAGTTTTTAGATGATTCTCACACAGAAGGAGGCACAGTAATATCTGAGTAATCAGAAAGCTAAAGAATGGAGTGGAAGGGCGGGACTATTACTGTTCCAGTTCAATATGGTGAGAGGGCCACAAACAGGGACTGCCATGATTCAGCCTCTATAGAGCTGTAGCTTTAGTAGAAAGAGAACAATGGCACATAACAAATTTGGAGCCATGTTTAAACATTTAAAAAATTAAAAGTGTGAAGAATCATAACTTAATTTTACAGCGTCATTTATTTCAAATCAGAAAAGAAAACTCCACTGAAATAAGATCATTTAAATCGTCTCTATTTGCTGCAGCCCAGTTGTCAAAAGGGGAAAAAAAAACATTACTTGGTTATCTCTCCTCGACTTCCTTCTGATTTGCTGATCCTCCAAAATAAACATTGTTTTGCTGGTGGGCGGGGCTTCAGTGGCAGGGATATTCCCTCTCATTCACATTGTACACAGAGTGGACAAAAAATGAACCTTTATAATACAAACATCCTCCAGTGTAACAATATACATATATGATAGAACATAATGAACGACACAGGAAATCATTCCTGCCTGTTGCCATCTCTCTGTACAACTCCTCCATCTAACACGCTTTTTAAAATAATTTTGGAAAATTGTGGAAAAGTTCAAAAACCTGAGGTGAAAAAATGCACATGGACTGAGATAAAAAATCAATAAATAAAACAACTATTTCTGACGCTTATTTTTGAAAATCATTGTAAAGCTCAAGCATTCACCTGCTCATCAAGTCTAACCTTGGTAGCATCTGGTAACATTTACATTGAATGCATTTATTCATCCTTTTGTATGTAGATGCTTTTACTCAGTTGATCCTTAAATTTTGGGTCTTGTGCGTTTTCCATTTCTGCAGGAGATCAGTGAATTAGCCAAAGACCTGTATTCATTTATAAAATGTGTCTGCGCACTAGTTTTGCCTTTTTAATGAACTGAAGCTGGGATCAGAGTGTCAGTGGACACTAATCAGTGTTAAAGAGCTCTTTGTTTACCTTCAGGGACATGAGCTGGAGGCTTAAGATGATCCGCGACTCAATCAGCTCCACAAAGAGCAGAAAGTGAATTATTATGCAAAGCAGACTTCAGCTTGACCTTCATCCTCTGCTGTCAGGCGGACCCCTTCGGCTCGACTGGACTGATTTTAGACACTCAGTTCCTGAAAAACACACCTTATAAACCTCTTTATTAACATTATATTCTTTTACACTTTTATTTTTTTTTAATGCTTAAACGTCACTTACAATCAACTGTTCTCCCCTTTTTACTTTTGCATGCTGAAACACGCCCCATTTTTTTCCCCTAGAGGCATCTGGGACTGTTTTAGTAACAGCCCGGCCCTGCTTTCACTCTTCCATTTCCTGCTTCCTCATCTGAACAAACCTCACGCTCTGCATACGTTACTTTATCTGATTCCATATGAACGACGCATTTCTAGGCATCGCTGAGCCGACAGCAGTCAGAGCTTCATTGAAATAAGTGGGGCAGCCGACAGACAGTGAGTACAGATGAACTTACAGAAGCACTGAATTGAAACTCCGGCTTCCTTGTCAGCGGCACGTCAAATTTAATCCCTCATTCATAACAAGTTCATACTTTGTACACTTATTTTCCACACAAAAATGTGTCACTTCAGCTCGTTGACTCAATTTAACACAAAACTATCAAGTTAACTTGTTCAGTGATCCAATAGCAGATTTGTGTGCCACTTGCGTAACTTAATTCCTTGCATACACTAACACAAAAAAAGCCGTCACATAAGTAAAAGTGCCTGCTATGTGAAGATTCATAATTTTACAGGTACCTCTGCTCTCAGAGCTGCTTGCATGATTCAACCTTAATTTTGACATTTTGGAGAGCGTCGGTCAAAGGAAACCCGTTTTAAACCATATAGTTTTCAGAGTCCACAGTTATTGGTTGCTTTGTGAGATTAGTGTAATGTTTAGGAACTGTGGATCCTAGGGACAGCCTCTGCACTCCTGTCCCATTAGTCTGTGGTACAGTGTCATACCTTTTTAGATTGATTAAAAAGAAGAAGAAAAAAATTATAACAACGATCTGGAAAGGAAGTTTGTGAACAGAAGTTAACAACAGCGTTGGCCAAAAGAAGGAAACTTAAACAAAAATGCCGCACATCGTGCAGCGAGCATGTGTAGTTGCACATACTGCTGAAAGTGCTTTAAAGCATGAATTCTTGAATTCTTCAGCTGTTTAAGATTGTTTCAGTATCAAAGTGAAGCCACTGATAAACCAGTCCATCTACCTGTGCAGAGCTGAAATAACAGCTAGAGTTAAACTGGCAAACTTCTCTTTCAAAAAGTCAACAAGAGATATCTACGGATGTGCAGCACAGATCAAGTCTCATTCATTAAAAACACGCTATTCAGTGGGAAGTATTTTACTCTGAACATCTCTACTAATCATAGATGAATAATCATGTCTTCAATATTATTGTTAATGTATATTAGATATATTAATTTTTATATTAAAATAAATATATAAAAAGTTAGATTCCAGTTTGTTTATATAAATGGGGAGTTCTACTCACACACTAGTGTTAGTTATGGGGTTCCACAGGGTTCTGTGTCGGGACCAGTTGTATTTATAATATTCGTGCTTCCCTTATGCTATGCCCTATTAGAAGGCACAGCATGCAAAGCAGTCCATATACACAGGACTGTGCAATAGTTTCAGGCAGGTGAGAAAAACATGCTGTAAACAAAGGGTGCTTTCAAAAATGGAAGTGTTAATCATGTATTTTCATCGATCAACAAAATGCAGTGAATGGATAAAAGAGAAATGTAAAACAAACTCGATGATGTTGAGATGTTAAGATGTTGTCTGTGGGGGCCAAACCATCACTTCCAGTACTCCTTGTTCTTCTTTACACTGACGATAGTTCTTAATGACTTTGGCTGTGTGTGTTTGGGGTCGTTGTCCTGCTGCAGAATACATTTGGGGCCAATAAACAATCATTTATATTTCTGAAAGCTTTCTTTGTTTACAGCATTTCTTCACACCTGCCTAAACATGGACTTTCTACCAAGAAAAAGTTTGTCTTCATTTTATTTCTACTATCAATTACCAGTGTTATGACATCAGCGTTTCAGCCACATCTGCTGGGTGTTTATGTTTAAAAATTGCTTATAAAGATTTGGTTTTAGACGGTGCTGAACAATGACATGTACAGTTTTCTTCTTTTAATTTAAATCTACGTTTGCTAACAATATTTAGAAATTCTTTAGAGAATCTTGGCAGTGCTCAGCTGTGGCAAACACCTAACAGTGGCATCAGAATTCAAAATCCCCTATGACCAGTTCCCCAGTCTAGGCCAAAAAGTTTAGATTCCCCAAAAGATCAAGTTGAAGCATTTTTTCTGCACAGAACTTTTTAGATGATGATAGTTTATCTCATAAGTTTCAGATCCTTTTTGTTTCTGACTTGCAGGAAGAAAAAAAATATTAACCTCGGCCTTTTCAAAGACAAGCCTCGATTCACGCATCTTCTACAACTTCTAAAGACCTGAACTCTCGACTTTGCTCACCAAGGTTTCTTCAGGTGTTTTTTGGGGGGCGGCAGCAGAAACGTAAAAATGTGGAGCACATTGAGATTCAACACTTCGGCTGACATCAGTAAAAATCTCAGAACAAGTCTGGAGACTTTTGTGAGGCTCTATGGCCAACGCAAAGATGATCTTCAGCAAGCTTCTGAGCATTTCATGCATGCAGCAGCTCTAGTTGATAAAAAGCATGAGGATGACAAGATGGCCCAGGCTCTGTTAGGTGTGTTTGGAGGGGCTATTGGTATAGTCTTTGGGGGTGTTACTGGTGGTGTATGGGCTGCTTTGGGAGCAGTTAGTGCAGCAACTTATGCCAAGTTTTGTGGCAACGTTAGTGCAGCAAGTGCAACTGTGGGCTTTGTAGGCGGTGTCTTTGGGGGAGTGGTGGGAGGAGCATTTTCGGGGTTTATTGGTGGATCAGTTGGTGTTGCAGCTCTAGCAGCGGGTATAGAAGCTCATGGGATCGTGAGTGATTCATTATGGTTTACTGTTGGCTTCGCCACTGGTGGTGCAACTGGTAGCACATTTGGCGGGTCAATTGGTGCAGCAGGTGGTGCTGTTGGTGGTGGTTTTGGTGCTTTGCATGCTACAAAAGCTGCAGTTTATCTGGTCAGAAAAGCCATCGATTTTCCTTCTAAAACAAAAGTTCGAAAAGGAAATGGAAAGCTAACGAAAGAAGTAGTCACCATGCAGAAAACTGGAGCAGATTTCATTAAAAGCATCGAACCGCTGGTGGACGAGCTAAAAACGGTGCAAGAGATTTGTGACCAAATGGCCTCCTGTGATGCTGTGAAAGGCGTCGCTAATCAGACTGCAAAGACTCTGGCTGCAGTGAACGCAATGGAGAAAACGATGAACCACAGTCAGATGGAGGCGGACGAGTCAGAGTTTCTCCGCTGTGTTAAAGAAGCATCGAGCCAATGCAAGATAATCCCTGTGGAGCTGCAGATGATGAGAGAGGAAGTGGAGAAACTTCTGGTTTCACTGTAGAAACACTGTTGCTGTCGGTGAAACAGGAGCTGTTCTGTTGTCTTGATGGTTTCATCTGTTTTACGTAGCTGTTCATTTGTTATTTGTTTAGTTTCTGTTTTTAACTGCTCATTTTGTAGTTCTTATACGCTCTTCATACAGAATCAGCTGTGTTAATATATGTTGGCTGTCTCATCTTTATACAAAATACTGTTATACTAAATTCTAAATTCAGAATCTGCACGTTACACTGGCAAAAACAAAAAAAAACCTCTAACAAAAAGCTTAAAGTGGAATGACAGAATGACAAAGTTAAAAGAAATTAAAAATAATTACAAAAATAAATTATCTGGATCTAAAGCAGTTATACAGTAAAGTGAATATTTAACATACAATTAAAAGAGAGAGAGAGAGAGAGAGAGAGAGAGAGAGAGAGAGAGAGAGAGAGAGAGAGAGAGAGAGAGAGAGAGAGAGAGAGAGAGAGAGAGAGAGAGAGAGAGAGAGAGAGAGAGAGAGAGAGAGAGAGAGAGAGAGAATTTTGTTATAAACAGCGCCCCGCAGCCAAATCTTAATCTCCTGGCAGTCGTGTTGAAAGAGAAGTTTTTTGTTTTTACATTATAGCAGCAGTCAAACAGGATCTATAATACATGGGTAAACCTGTTTGTTTTTAGAACATGTAAGGATTTGTTAAGTTTGTTTAAGTGTATGAAGCTGTGTTTCAACTGGATTAAAAATGTCACTGGGGAGCTGCATTGATTTTATTTTTCTGTCTAGGATTTGACTGTAATGGTTGTAAATTTCCTCAATCCTGTTTCCACTTCAGCTTTATAAACTGAGCCACTGTGACCATAGTGCCACTGCCACTGAAACATTTTTATAGCCACATTAACCAATTCTTTCCCTATAAACTTTAACCACTTTAGAATCACCACCCTCCATGATCTCAATTCTTTAACTTCTTCATTTCTATTCAGTGCATGGGGATCTGCCAGGCCCAGGAGCCATCGCCAGTCCCCTTCGAGGCCTTCACCGAACCGCAGCTCAATTAATGTCAAAGCATTCACCTTTACTTACTAAAATGCTGTCAAACCTAAAATGAGGATGTGGGCCCAGCTAGTAAATACCTATTTGTCACACTAAGGGTTTTCTGAATAATAGGCTGTGGGTTCAAATTCTGACCAGAGCATGTAACCAGTAAAGGTTTGTAAGTAGAGGTCTCCAGGCTAGGCCCCTGCCTAAAGCCTACCTATGAGTGAGAGATATAGAACTGAAGCTATGCGGGGATGGGCATCCAGGTACGCACCGGCTCACTCCTGGTGGGTGCTTGTCGGGACCTGGAACCTGGGGCTCGCTTGGGCCCCTTCGGGGGTGGGGTGCCCTCGACCTCTCAGCCTGGGGCTCGGTCACTCTGGCACAGATGGCTGCTGGCGGTGCTCACGGGCACTAGGTAGAAGTGAAGATGTAAATGCAGCATCACAGAAAATCCTTATGATCACTGAAACCGACCAGCTTATCGATTTCACAACAACAGTTATCTTTGGCTACAAAACGAACAGACGCAAGGAGCAGTACCAAGTTGAAGCAACAACTGTGAAATGTGCACAACCTCAGATTTCTTAGATTCATCAACACAGGCTGGGAACCACATCTCACATGGACACAAAATAACCATCACAGCACTTCTGAAAGAATTAGTCCATTGTACAGTTGCCATGGTTCTGGATCAGTTGACCCAGCATTTTGAGTTTACTGTGTTTTTGTGATTTATTTGTGTTGTAATGTTTCAGTTTTCTATTGTCGTTTTTATCCCTACAAAACTAACTTTATTTCTCATGGCACTGATCCAAAATTCCCCAGAAACATTCTTGAGTTATTCAGCTTCAAGCTATAAACAAATATTGGAAATTTGCAGGTTGCTCATCCAGCACATTCCAACAATGCCGTAGTAGATTGAGATCTGACGATTGTAAATGCCTTTGAGCACAATGAACTCAGTCATGAAACCAGTTTTAGATGAAGTGAGCTTTGTGATAACTCATGTTATCCTGCTGGAAGTAGTCACCAGTATATGTGTACACTGAGTTATTAGGTAGGGGTGGACTAAGTGCTTGTACAGTAGTTGAAGAAGAGTGTCAGTATTTTTTAAAATAAAAGGAAGGTTGGACACTGGCCTATAATTACTTAACACAGCTGGGTGAGGGGATGGCTTTTTAAGTAATGGTTTAATTACTGCCACCTTGCCATTAATAGCAAAAGTTTGGTTGTATTTTAGATCAAAGCAATAACTAATGGAAGGATTTCCTTAAGCACTCTGTGGTCTAATAAACAGATGGTTTAGAGGAAGGACCTGTTGAAGTTAACTTAAGGAGTTGCTGTACATAATAATATATAACATACAGCAACATCTGAGACAGATGTGAATAACCTTTTTCTCTAACCATTTTATTTTAATCATTGGTTGTGCTGAAAAGAAACCTGATGAATATTAAGATAACCCAGCTTTACAGAGTCCTATAATGTAGAGCAACAGGCACTTTGAAGCTCTTTAAAGGCTTAATGAAGCCCTTCAAAATTAGTAAGATGCTATTTCCTCACCAACCTATGAATCATGTGTTTTAAGGTGTGTTTTTGTGAGTTATACCAGGCACAGCACAGCAGCCACAGTATCCAGGGTCAAACCGATTGAAGAGATGACACTTGTCAACCCAATCACAACAAAGTGTGTAACTTGATGGGATGTTACACTTTGCCTCTCCATTGGGTGAAATGGACACACATTGATATATTTTTATATTATATATATTTAAAGTTAAGAACTCGTTAGTGACCAAGGAAGGTATGAAGTCTCTAATTCAGGCTCCTTGTACCCCAGTGTTAGTAATGACTCTAAACATTTTTAAACATGATGATTTTCACGTTTGCTTGAAATAAAATATCTCCCTCTGCTGGTACAGCAGCTTAGGACAACTTGCAACTCCAGCATGTGTGTCCATTTATTGTCAACCTCTGAGGGAGTAGAGTCGAGGTAGTTGTGCTGTACTGTACAAGCTCATGGCGTTGAAGATGAAGAAATATATCCTTAAACTTGGAGCACTTTTAGAAAGACATCTACTGTAATGAAATGTATTGAATGTATGAAATGTAAGCATACAAAAGTTTGAGTTTTAGGATAGACACAAATAAAACAGACAAAAACCCCAGAACAGTATAAAATGTTTTATTTGTTGAAATGCAGAAGCAAAGTAGAAGCTTGCTGTTTTTGTACTTACACAGTAATAAAAATAAATTAAATATATTATAAATCTTTCCCATAATTTTTGAGACCTACTGCAGACACGGAAAGAGTGATGGGACGCTGCGATTAAAATTCTGTTTAAACTAAAACTAATAAAAAAATATCAAAATGATCCACGAGTCTATCAGCTTTTTGCCTTTGAAGATGAATTTTCTGGTGAGGCTCTGATGTCTTAGCGGCAGTAATGAAGCGCTCGTGTTACCTCTCAGCTGAGTGGCTCGTTCTTCCATGTAATTGTCTTGATTACCTCGGATGGCATCCAGTGTCATTAGCACTGAGTACAGCTAATAATTCGCCCTCTTTAACATTTAATCACTCAAATCACAGAACATATCTACAGTCAGTTTGAAGTTTATCCAGAGAGGCGCCCTAATGCAGCAGAAATGTGCGTGTGTGTGTGTGTGTGTGTGTGTGTGTGTGTGTGCATTAGCTTATGTTTTTGTCTCTTTAGGGATCTTCGTGCATGCATTTCCACCCCTGCATTCGTCCACATGCTTGAGAGTGATAAGACTGTCACCATAGTGAGTCAAATGCGTTGTGCTTGTAAAGCCACGATGATGAACCCAGTCCACGTTGTTGTGTTTCAGAGGGAGATGTCTGAGGATACCTGCAGCTGTTGCCCTGGTTTCCACTTGGCGCTGCGTCGGCCGACGTCCCCCCGTCTGTACGGCTGATTTCTCAGATCTGACGAAAGAGAACAAACACGAATAATCCACGTGAGACAAGAAGCTTCAGAACAGCCCGCTGACATATGTCAAAGGCAAACTAAGGGCCTGTTGGGCTTTATTTACTGAGCCATAAAATACATATTTCTACTCATCAAATTGGCCATAAAAAAACAACAACACAAAAACAAACAAACAGGAAAATGCGAAGACGTCTGGTATGAAAGAGTCACTGCCAAGCCATCCTGGCTCTTATAAAATCTTAATTAGAATCTGTGTGGGACAATGAGCCCCTCAGCATAAGCTTTTAAAAGACCCACAGAAGGCACCAGCGTGTTCTTTTGCATTTCACTTTTTGTCTCTCAGTTGTTTTTCATGTCTTTGTGGTATTTTGCACATCTTTGTGGGTGTGTGAGGCTGCTTTGTGGTAATCTTTGTTGTGTTTTGCTGCTTTAAAAAAAAAACACCTTTTAAACCTTTGTGTCTTTCTCACCTTCGTCTCTTCACAGGTGTGATGTGATGTACGATCAATCTTAAAAGGAATCTATTACGCTGATTTCCAACTTCGTGTTTTTGTTGTTGGACGTTACAGGAGTAACTTTACAGCATTCACAGCTCAAAATAATCATTGTAGAGAATTATATGAATGTACTGTGATCAGCTCATCTAAAGATATACTTCAGCCCCTCCATCATTTAAGCTTTCTCTTTTCTGATTGGCTACACAGAATGTTTTTGTGGGTACTGCATAGAAAAAACTGTAATTGTAATTTAAGTTTTCAGAGCAGGCTGTGCTTGTGATGACTGATACATACACTGACCAACATGAACCTTCCAACACTTTTTAAACGACTGGTAGAAGTATACTTTTGGACAGCATAGCGTAGTACAGAGATGTCGTACGTCCTGCACCACAGATTGAAATAAAAAGGGAAGAGCTTTGACAGTTTTTGGGTGAGTAAATTAGTTTAAAAATCACTGTTATCAGTCTAAGAATTAGCGTATATCTCCATTACCGTTGTTTGTTCAATTTAAATTCAGCCTCTAAGTCATTAAATGATGTTATTTAACAAGCCTGTGAAATTCTTGAGATAAAGTCTTTTGTGCTGCGGGCCTGCATCAGCAGGATTAACTACAACTCAACAAACTCCACACA
Source organism: Rhamphochromis sp. 'chilingali' (assembly GCF_963969265.1). NCBI lineage: Eukaryota > Metazoa > Chordata > Actinopteri > Cichliformes > Cichlidae > Rhamphochromis > Rhamphochromis sp. 'chilingali'. The sequence continues at coordinate 27,686,558 of NC_137950.1, forward strand.
GCTGGACGTTGTGTGGCTCTGAAACCAGGACCCATTAACAAATGAGGCAACAGTGCTAAATGTCCTTTACTTTAGTTCCCTTTAATATATTGAATATATCTTTATTATCCAAGCACTCTAACAGTACTTTTATGACTGGAAACAAGGAAAACATAATAGATCTCCTTTAACCTTCAAATCCAAGACAAGCATATTCTACAGCATATTCTTGTGTTTTAGTTTGAGCTGCTCTCCTTCTCTTTGAAAGCCATTTAAAGTGTGTCAGAAAACCTCTGGAGAGAACTCAGTCACGAGGCATAAATCCAATAAACAGCACCCAAAATATTCCTTCAAGGGCAGACTGTCTGGGATACAGTTACATTGGGAAGGCAGAGCAGGACAATTTCTATGCAGTTTTAGTGCCATATAATGTGTTTCTAATATTTTGTGTTTATTGTTGTTATTCACTGTTGAGTTTGTCTCATGTCCATGACTGGAGCAGAAATAGAAGCTGGGCTCAAAGGATTATAAGTGACCTCTACACTCTGTATCCACCATCTCTTCCTGGTTATAAATACAATGACAGTGTCATGATCAGCAGGAGCGGATTTGAAAACATCACCTCTTCACTGAAGACAGAGTCGCAGAAGAGACGAGAGGAGCGTTTGGCAGAGCGAGCCGTGAAGGGCACGGATTTAAGAGCTGAAGACAGAAGAGAAAAAAAAAAAAAACAACAGGGACAGGAAGAGAGGAGGGACAAACAAGGGCACAGGAGAGGGATGTAAGCCTTAGTGAAAGTTTGTTGAACTAAGGAAATTTAAAAAAAGAGCACTGCTGGAGAGGAAATAGGATAAAATGTTAATGAGATTAACAGCTGCTTAGATAAGAAAGTAAAAACACTGAGGACGATTAGTGTGAAAAAAGTGTGTGACAGCAGAAGGTACAGAAAAATAAAAATGAATGGACTAGAGCGTCCATCAAAACTAGAGCTGGAAATCAGGAGATAGTTAGCTTAGCTTAGCTTAGTCAGCGCTCAGTGACGAGTTCTTGCTGTTGGGAAAAATCTGTACTCTCCAATCGGTTGGGGAGTGGTTGCTGGAACACAACATAAACAAGTGCAGAGAAACAGTTTGTGGCTTATGTTGATTTAGCTGCTGCCTTTCAAAGTTTGTAGACAAAACAAACAAAAAACAAAACAAATTAAAAAATCTAGTTCTAATCTATGAAAAAGTGATCAGTTTAGTTGTTAGCTAGTTAATTAGCAAGCATTAGTGTGTAAGTGTTGCTATGTTAGCAGCTAAACTTCACTTGATACAATGTTTGAACTTTAATTACGTAGCTGTCACTGTGTAGCTTTAGCACCACACGAACCTGTAACTGCATAGCTGCATCTTTCTGTTGCCTTGGCAGCGTGAGCTCTGTGTAACTAACCCCTCCTGATAATTGCTGATAACGGTTCACAACACATATACAAAAAACAGACAGTTTGTTGTGTACCTGTGATAATGTCCTCGATGGCTCCGTCTTTCCCCTCCCTCACCAGAGGAGACATCTGCCTCTTCTTCAGCTCTGCTATCAGGTCCATCTGGGGCGGTCTGGGCATCATGGGACCCTGAAACAACAAATCAGATTTAGTTGAATGCAACTTTTTACAACATGCTTTGAGAGTTTTAGTTCTTTTTATGTCCAATAGTCTGGTCGTTTTTATGCATGAAAGTTATAATCTCAAGGAATGTCCTTAAAGTGTGGAAGTCTGATAGGTGAAGAAGTACAAGCGGTCAGCAACACAGAACTGATCAAATGTTTCAATTCGAAAATTAAAACTAACTAAAACAAAAAGAATTGACCATTTTAAGAAAGAAAAATATTGTCTTATTTTGAATTTGATGGCAGCGCGGACCATGTTTACCACTTTCGTTAATAACAGTTCATATATGACTGGGAACTGAGAGCTGTTTGGACATCGAACAGGGCAGTCCAGCTCCAGGCTTGTTCCAGATCCAATACCTTATATTATTATATTTTATGGTAGTTTATCTGTCTTTGTACTTGACATGGCTGACTGGAGCATCACACTAGTTTTTGTTGATACTTTGACCTTTTAATGTCGTGGGTCTTTGTACACATTTCTCTAAAAGCAAAGCAGTTTTCCTCTAAACTGAGATCATTAATGTCTCTACCAGAGGAAAAGGGCTTTCAGAAAAGAGTATTTCTCTCTGTCCTTCACTGAGAAGAAGTACTTTTTGAAGGGTGGTGTTTCCCTTGCTGAATATCACTTTAAAAAAAATCAAAAAAGAAAGGGCCGACAGATAAAGTCTGAGGTCTACTGTCAGCTTTTAAAGTGTTGTTGCAAAATGACACAGTCTAATTATTCAGGAGAAAATCATCTTTATGTGCTTGGAAAGTTTGTAGACACACTTGAAAGTACTTTTCCTGCACTGACTGTTTATCGTTCCCACCTTGTTCCCCATGACTTCAGGTTTAGGAGGAGTTAAAGGAGCCTCGTGTTGCTTGTTTCTCTGCTCGATGTCCAGCTCTGCTTGCTGGCAAACACAAAACCAATGTTTCAGAGGTCAGATTATAAACAGTCACTGATGGCTGCAGGTGTAATGTAAAAGCTCTTGGTGCATATCAGTGAAGCAGCTGTCTGTTATCTGACCTTGTACGCTTTGATGAATCTGACAAAAATAGGGAAGAACATAGAGGGCGGCGTTGTTTTGGGGTTTTCTCCGAAGTACTCCACAGCTGAGTCATAAGCATCCTGCAAAAGAAGGTCATGATCAGCCATGAACTGACAAGTACTTCCTGTTCCTAACATTGACAGAGACAAATTTGGATAATTTCCTCAGGGATTAATAAAGTATTCTGATTTTGATAATTAAATCCGACCTGTGCGGTCTTTCCATCGGCTATGAGACCATTGAGCAGCTCCACGTTGGTGTTGAGAAAACGCTGCAGCACTAGATTGTCTTTTTCTATGGAGAACTCCCTCTTCGTCCCCTCCATGCCTCTCTCCAGAGCCTGAAGGTCCTGCAGGATACTGTCCACAGAAACTAAAAGAGACAAAGACTTCAAGGTGAAGTTAGAGCTTCAAATTAACATTCTTATCATTGCTTATCAAACATCAACTAGATTATGATGTACTTTAGAAGACTGAAGGGTTATGCAAGGTGTTGCATGAATAAAGTGATTCTACTGCTGTCATAACACCTTGTGAGCATTTGTCATTTTATCATCAGTGTATTTACAATCTGTGGTATTAGTTTAAACTAAAATGTATGTGATTAAAGTTTGACCACATTTAAAGGTAATAATAAAAGTTTCAAAAGTATAGCCAATAACTCTGGCTTTGTGTAGGTTTTATCCTCTTGGTCATCTCAGACATACCAGTCAGCATCTCCATAGAAACTTCTAGGTGTTCTCCAATTGTTGGTGAGCGGTTGCAGTAGTTTCATGTCAGTTACAAGGTGAAAACATGGTGCTACACTGAAAACGCCCCATGACTGCTTTGGTTTCTAGCAGGTTGCCTTAATCAAGTGTAGTTTACAAGGGAGATTCAGGCTACATCCACATGTACACGGATATTTTGGTAAACACAGATTTTTCTGTGAATTTTGTCCTTTTGTCCTGAGGGTCACTAAAAATAAAGCTTTTCATTTACAGAAACTCTGCTGCATTTAAACGTGGAAAAGAGAAACAGCGATTTTTGTCTCGTAAGATCAAAGTTATGTGCCTTCACCTCCCTTTTGACTACACTCTGTCTTTTTATTTGCCAGCATTTCTTCACACTTAGGATTATATCACCACCTGTTTCTTTGGCATGCACTTGACAGACTTTGAGATCTTTTTGGGGGGCTTTTCATGTTCATGGAGATATTTAACATTTTTTTTAAAACCATTTTTAAAAAATGACCTCAGGCCTACACTCACAGCATCTTGGACACACGATTAAAAAAAGGGGGGTCAGGAAGTCAGAAGTTAAAAAGGCAACACAGGTCAAAACATCCGATTACTACAGGGCTACAAACCACAAATACAGTTAATAAAAACAAGATTTTAGGCCAAATGTTGATCAGATCAAATGCTAGTTTTTCTTTTTGATTTTTTTTTTTTCTTTTATAGCAGCAACTCTTGAGCTACTGTCAGGAATCATACTGTGCTGTGCTTTATTTCTTTATTTATTTGCAGCTTTGTTTCATAGTTTAGAGTTTAATCTATAATTACTTAATTTGGGAGGGAAGTAGTGGATCTGCTTGGATCTTGGACCTTTGTAAACTGTGACAGGAGTTCAGCCATCATTAATCACTGTACACATGTGAGGATGTGCTTACCAAGTGCCGCCTTATCCAGGAAGTGCAGCTCTGTGGGGAAGGATTGCAGCTCTGGGTATCTCTCCTGGATGATGTTGACGATGAAGTGCATCAGTGTCTGTTTTCGGTCTGTAGATTTGGTGTCCAACAGCTTGGGAGAGCCAGCAAAGAATGAAAAGTCTGACATTAGATCGATAAAAACAACAGGTTGCACAAAATATTTTTGAATTATCTACAGAAATAGCAACCGAAGCAAAAAGCCATCTGTAGCTGCAGGAAAAAACTGCATTAATTTTCTCACCAAGTCTAAGCTTTGCAGACGGAAGCCATATGCTGCTCCTCGCTTGCTGCTGTTCATGTAGTTTCCAAATGCCAAGATGATCTTTACATCAGCAACAGACAGAAAAGTATGTTGTCAGATGTGACACAAAGTGACAGCATGTGTGATATGCAGCCCACACAGACTCAAAAATAAACCTGCAGTGAAAAACAAAACTTGAAATCTGTCACAGAGGTAAAACACAAAACCTCTCCCTTTCCAGAAACAACTCATCGTTGTTTTTATGCCACTTTAAATTTAGGAGAAAAAACAACAACCAAAGTTGAAGGAAAAAAATTCCTCCGGGTTAAAGACACAGCATGTTTGGTCTCATATTACACCAGCTGTGCTCTTGCAAGCTTTGGAGGCTATTTTCCCAGAACTGCTGAACTGGACCTGAAATTATTTCCATCAAAGCCTGAAAACACTCTGGCACAGAATAATGTGAATGGGTGAATGAGGCTCATAGCAGAAAGCAGCGTATAAGTACCAGTCTGTGAGACAAATTACAAGGCTCTGTTTTTCTAGTGTTCCAGGTTTCTACCATTAACTAATATCAGTGTTTGTGTATTGCATGTATACAGTGCACTGATACAGCTCACTAACCCAGTGCTGTCCAAACCCAGGCCTCGAGGGCTGGTGTCCTGTAGGTTTTGTGTGTCCTTGATCCAACACAGCTGATTTAAATGGCTAAATGACCTCCTCAACATGTCTTGAAGTTCTCCAGAGGCCTGGTAATCATTTGATTCAGGTGTGTTGACCCAGTGTCCTCGAGGCCTACAGTTGGCCAAGCCTGCACCTACCTAAACTAGTGTTACTTGACATCTTACCACTGTTACTTCATCTAAATATGGTCACCTCTGGGAACAAAAAAACACCACAAAATGCTAACGTTGAGGCTCCATTACAAACGGATGGTCCATCGTTTATTTACAGCTTATGTGAGATCTTGGCTGAATGTGTTTCTGTTGTTTTGCTGAGAGCCCCCCATCAACCAGTATTTTAAAATGAAATTAGAAGAACAATAAACAAATTAAAAATGTTATAAGCCAGGATTTGACTGTAATTTTTAATGCTAATTAGGAGGTCAGTGACTTTGATTCCATTTTGCCGTTGCTGAGGATTCACAGGAAGTCACAGAGAAGCAGTCCTAACCAGTAAAGGTTATTATTTAGTCATGAACTGGAGCTCTTTGACACTTAATATAAAAGTAAGAATCACCTCGAGAATTTTCTTCAGCTTAGTGGAAGACTTGATGGACATCGAGGCCGCGATGATGGCATTCAGTTGCTGTAAGAAATAATGCAAAGATCAGTGCGTGCACATTACAGTATACACTAACATTTTTATTTTAAAGGACTAGTTCTACTTTTTTGTAATTCTCGCAGAGTCAGAGGACAAGAGTGATTCCACTGTAAATATAAAGCCAGAGTGCTGATAAGGAGAAATTTCCCCGTGTTAAACCTCAGTACCTGAATAAATGCCTTTTATTCCTAGAAGTGGGCTTTTATTCAGCCCACTTCTAGGAATAAACTCTAAGAGAATAACAGCCTTTTCCTCGGCATGACTGTGAAATCCCCTGTTGTAAACTTTGCTTAATTCTCTTTCCTCAAATACAGTTCAACCGTGGACTCACAGGCTGTATCAGCTGGACGCTCTCAGGGAAATTGCCCATGAAGGTGAGAGTGCTGATGCGCTGGGAAAGCCGCGGGATCTTGCTAAAGCGCACCATGAAGCGGTCCTCCTCGCTGAGCTCGTCCAGGGGCCTGCCCTCGCACTCGTAGTTGTGGATGAGCTTCATTTCATACTCTGTGGGGATGAAACGCTCCAACAGCTCGAGGAAGTCCAGGCTCAGAGCTTTCAGGTTGTACCTGCGGGGAAGGTGCACGTTCTGAATATAAAGTGTCTTTGCAATATATTCAGATTTTCTTTTTATTGCCGTATTATTCAGCTGATGCACAAACAGGGTTTAACACATACGTCTCAATGACACAGCAGATATCAGAAGCAGCCATTCCTTCTTTACGCAGGGTGATGGCCAGGTTTTTGGCCCTGTTGGGCTCCATTAGAGACACTTTACTGGGACTCTTGTGGGCCATTTTCTTCTTTAGGGTTCCCAGATCTACAGGGGTCGACTGGGCTTTGGTCTTAAACTGCTCCTCAAAGGCAGCCATGTTTAGCTCCTAATAACAGGGTTCAAATACAGAAACAGAGACCATTAAGATTTTTTAATACTCAGATTAAACTTTCACTTTTGTTTACTGTAAGTCACGTAGCAGCCTATTACAGACTAAACTACTTCCTGATAAAGCATGTGACTGCTGGAAAAATTCCTGGAAAATTTGTTCTAAAGATTATTGTAAATTTCGTTTTGTTCTTTTTAAAATACTCACAAAGGTTTGCAAATGGAGAAAAGCATGGAAGAATATCCATGGATTTAAGTGATGTAGAATAAATGCAAGTTCCCATGATAATACATTACTGCTATTCCAATGTAACACAAAAACACAGTACTGTCTTAATAGGATTGATTGCACTAATATAGAAGAAAAGAAATGCATAGATTGCATGTTGTTGTTTTCTGCTAAACGATTTGCACCACAATTGGATTAAAACCCAACCTGCAACCTCCACGTCTGAAAATGAAGCCAGTGCAGAAATACCAAAACTACTGTAGTTCCACTTATGGCCACTGGAGGCTGACTCCAAACCAGTGCTCATCCCCATAACTCTCATGTAAAAAAATGTCCAACACGTTGCAAAGTGTGTTGACAGCCTGGCACAAAACACTGTTTGGGTCCCTACGGGTAGTTTCCACCATCAACTGTTCAGGAGGTGAGGGTTTATTTGTTTGTTTGTTTGCTTGTTTTTTTAAATAATTCATCTGCCCAGTGTTTGCGATGCCTTTTGTTGGATCTTTAATAAAATTATCTGACAAAATGACTTTCCAAGAACTTTGTCTTCCACTTTAGTGACTTTTCAAGCATAATTAGTCTGTTACTTACTAATTAGCTAATTGTCTGTGTGCTGCTTTTCCTAACCAGACTAGCTAGACTTAGCTGAAAACTTAGCACAGTACCCTCTGACTCCAAAATGCAGCAACAAAAACCAGCAGGTGTGATCATGTTGGCTGCGTGCATCTTGTAAGTACTGTCCATGAAGGAACCCAGGTCCAGATGTTTTTGGGACAGCAGAGGAAACATGAACAAACCTCTAAGATGCACTCGTCGTCCACCTCACTGAAGATTGTTCCTGCGACCTGGTTGGATTTGAGGGCCTGCCAGTTGAACAGCGGCATGCGGTATTTGGTTTGAATGGCCTTCTTCTTTTTACAGTCTGTAAGAGAAATGTTCGTATTGTAACACAGATATCTTCCTAAATATTGCGTTGGGGAATCTGCCGTTTGTTACTTTCACAAGAAAAGACACTGAAATCATTACTAAAAGTTCCCAAAGTGGAGCTGGAAAATGATTACCAAGGCAGGAAGGGGGTAAAACTTTGGTTTCTCCAACATGTCTCCTCTCTGTGGTATTTCTTGATTTTCTATAAAGTTTAACATTTTTTTAAATCTCTACAATCAGTTCGATAAAAGCTGGAAACTTTTGCTTGTTGTAATCATTCTTCATTTTCAAGTTTGATGTATAAAAAGAAAAAAATCATCTCTTCTTTAAGATATCAAGGACAAGAAAATAAAATATGAACCAAAATTGCTAAACCTGATTGTTTTTAAAGACTTACTAAGACCTTCATTTTGCTCTGATTGTGGACTCACTTGAGGTCCCTGCTGACGCCTCCGTCCTACCGCCTCCAGAAGGCAGGAGAGCTGATGGTGGTGGAGGAGGTGGAGGTGGAGCTGTGGTTGAGGACGGAGCTGGAAGTGGAGGAGGAGGGGGAGGAGGAGCTTGTACCGACTGTGGAGGAACTTCTGTTGTAGGAACGGCCTGAAGGTTGTTTCCTGTATCAACCTGATCTGCAGCTGTCAGGAAATAGTCTACACATCAACTTGCAGTTACAGTGTAGCTGTAATTAAGGAATAAATCTGATTACACGAATCAATATCCCATAATGATGCCCGTCAGGGAAATACAAAGAGCTTCTAATTATCCGCACACCAAGGTCTGAAGTATCATCTCGGACTGGCGATGCACTTTTCGGACTCAATGGCGGTTTCAGATCTTTTGATCTCTTATCTTGAGTTACAAAAACAGAAATTGGAGGTAGGCCTTGTCTGTGTGCAGGTAAGTTACCATGAAGATGTACCACCAGCGCATCACCTTTGTAATGCTGTAAACCCAGAGTTCACCCTGACGTTACCTGGATAGGTGCAGCACAGCTATCTGGTCACTAAAAAAGGGAACTTCTGAATCCAGCTCATAAAACTCAAACTTGAATTGTTCACGCTGTGAGTGTATGTGTGGTTACTGAGGATTTAGGAAGGTGTGATAAAACATTGCCGACCTTTCTGCTTCTTGTTCTGCTGCACCACCTGAACAGCTAGGTGTCCAGAGGAAGAGCGCCCCATTTGGACAAGACCCTGGTCCACCAGAGCCTGAACTTTGACCTCGAGCTCCTTCAGGGCCTGGGTGTCTTGTTCTTTCTCCTGCTTGAGCTCACGTTCTTGCTCTCGCTGCTGCAGCAGAATCACCTGCGAGCGAGACTCCCGCAGACTCTCCTGTGACACAGAGCATAAGTGTCTTTAATCAGGCTGGACCAGTTCTGTCAGCTTAAAAAAAAGAAATATGTGATCTGGTGTGATCGTCTTGGCAAAAGGACATGCGTGCTCATTAATATGCAGATTTATGCAGCTGCAACACTAAACTCTAATCAGATCATCTTCACCAGGTGGGGTACCTGCGGTGAGAGTGCTGCTATGTGCTTTTTCTTAACTAACGTTCACAAGAACAATCAGTCTCTCCCTAATTAAGCCAATTAGTTCCTCTATTTTCAAAGCTGTACTTCAACGCCAACACGTTTGTCTCTGCATGCTACATGTCTGCTACTAATTTGAACTCATCAGCCTGAAGTGAGAAAGAGAATTCAGCATCTCAGGAAGCATTTCTTTCCTCGTTAGCATTCAAATATATGCAGAAAGGTGCTTAAAAATCAAATCACATCTCTTCCATGTGGCGGACATGTGGTGTAGGTGTGAGGTTTCAGTATACTGTAGTTATCATAGTGGGTCACAGCTTTGGGACAGCAAAACAGGGAAAATTAAATTTGAGCCTAATGGAAAAGAACAAACGGCTACAGGTTACTGAGATACTGGCAGAGCTGAGCGATTGATTTTTTCCTCTCTGTAAAACTCAAAAAACAAACAAAAAGACGAAGATCGCTGGCTGAGCTTTTGCCCTTCCTCGTGTTGGAACCACAAACAAAAATATCAAGCAGCAAAAAACTCTATAAAGCAGAACTGAGTGGTTTTTAAGTCTTTATCAGTAAATGGATTTGAACTGAGCCCTGATCTAAAAAACAGGTTCAAGCAACTCTGAGTTTAACTTTAAACTCTGAGTTATCAGTTCTAGAAAAGCTGATCAGTTATTTCAGACTATTATTAAATTTAGCAAAACTACATTTTTTATTTGACTTTATCTTCCGCACAATTTAAAAACAAAGGAGTTCAAATATTTTCTTTTTGTTAATGTTTGGAGTAAAAACCATAAATGTACTGTACTCTTTAAAAAGTGATTACTTGTGAACTATTTCTCTTCTGGTGTTTAAGAGAAGACACAGATAAAAGCACAGAAACATGAAATGGATTATTATGTCTCTATTTAAGGCCTTTTTTTCTGTTACTAAGCCACATTCGCCCATTTACCTTATTCTAGGAACCTTTATCTGTCAGGTGACACGATGTGGATTCATGTTTGATATGTTGGCTCTGATGTTTCTGCTACCATCTGACTGCTTGGCACAGTCTGTGTTTCTGTATGAAAAACATGTAAGCATGAACTTGCTGTTCTCTACCTTCAGGAGCTCCACTTCTTTGGTGGTCTGAATGAGCTTCTTCTCAAGCTCGGAGGCTTTCTCCATCGCCTCAGTCTCGGTCTCCTGAAGTCTGCTGGTGAGCTGTGACACCAGAGTGGTCATGGGTAATGGGTAAATGTATTTTTACACAGAGAGCAGCAAACATAGAAGAAAACTAACACTAAAGTGGACTTATAATGTATTACATTTTCTCTCATGTATGTAGCCTACTGCTTGTGTAATTTTGAATTCCTACATGATTAATATCACAGTAATGTTTAAAGTTTTCATTTACCAGACAAAGTCATGAAATTTCACCCAAACATTTTTCTGTATAGATAATCTAAATAGCAACCGCATGTTGCTGCTGGAGAGTTTAACACATAGTATGATTTTTTTCTTCGGTAGCTTAATTAAAAAAAAAAAAAAAAGTATTTTACTAGAGAAGGAAGCTAATGTGAATAAGCTAGGCTAAGGTAGTTAGCTTTAGAGCCATGAGTCTATCAGCTTCCTGTTAACTGCATCATTCAACAGATTCAGCTGCTGCTTCATTTGTGTGATACAATGTGGCAGCCGTGAAATTATTTAATTTCTTAAACACAAAAATGGAGGAAATGTCTCAATTAGACTTAGACTTGGATTAACTAATAAGCTAGCTGCATTTAATAAAAGAAACAATTACAGTTTTGCTTTAAAGCAATAAAGTTGGAAAATATTCAGGTTTATTTCAGCTTGATGTATTTCCTGTCATTCTGTAGTGTTTTTTGAAAGGTGAATAAATATCAGCTCTGACAACGACACTGCATGTAGCAGGTCCATGTGACCATTGCACCTGTGAGCGTGCTCATCCACACTCACAGGTTTATTTGAAAACCTGTCCTGGCCAGACTGATAGAAATCATGCTGATATGATACAGACTGTCTTTAAGGTTAGTTTGTATTTAATGCATTTACATCCAGACCTGCGCGTTGTGTTCCTGCAGTTCCTCCATGTGTTCTAGCAATGCGTTCTTGGTCTCAGCGTCCTCCAGCAAAGCGCCAACATCGAACACGTTGTCCAGGTAGGCCTGAATCTGCACCAGCAGCCTGTCGCTCTCTGTGAACTTTAATTTCTACAAAGAGAAAACACCAGAGTAAAAAATAATCAACTCAGTTTAACTGAAAGCTGTGACTCTGAGTCTAAGATAAGTTTAAAGCTGTTAATTTGGCAAACAAGTTTACACTTGCCTCCAGGTATTCATCCAGGCCATGCTGCGTGAACTCGTACTGGAGGTGGACTCTGAAGTTCATGTTTTCCACTGAGTGGACCACAATGTTGATGAACTGCATACAGGCAACCTGGTGGCAAAAAGAATTCATTTGTGCAACAGGAAGCAGCGTCACCTACTCAGACCAGTGTCCGACACCATCACCAGGACCATCACCAGGACAGGGGCTACAAGTTTAAAAGTTTACCCGCGCGACGTAAAGAAAGTCTGCTTACAGAGAGCAGAACGTCAGTAGAGCTAATGAAAGCGAGGAGGCCAAACTGCTGACACGAGCAGCTGCTGCACAATATTAGACACGAGCTTCAGAACACGACGTGTGAACAAGTACCGCTGACATAAAATGTTTCACACAGGCTCAGTAATGTTCACTTTGGTGGAAGGCATATTTTGTGACCTCAGACCATCTGCTTCTCAGTGAAGTTGTTGGTAATTGTCCAGAGTTTCCCACTTTGAGTTTGTTAAGTTTAAAGAGGCCAATTAAAAGTTCTGCAGATTTCAAGCGGACTAAAACACAGCTCCAGACAGCTGGCAGCCGCTCCTGCAGCTGACTGAGGAAACACTGAAAACCGTTAAAACTAAACTCGCTAATTGTTCTTTTTTTTCCCAATAAACAACTGCAGCAATAATCACTTCTCAGGGGTGAAATTGTGTTGCGTTTCTTTTTGTTACTACAAACTCATTAACTTTAGTTATTAGATTGTTATCTTGGGCTCCGGGAAGCTGCAGTTTGCATTTTTCTTTTTTGTTTCCTGATCGATTCGTTGATTAGTCGAGGAGTTTTGTTCCTCCCGTCTCCTAAAGTAACCTTAAATAAACGCCTCTCCTGCAAATTTACGACATCATTAAATTAAATTCTGAATTCGTGGCAGACTTTGGATTACCGTCCTCAGCTGTTCTACTTACAGCTCTGATCTTGTGTAAAAGAAAGTGGAGAACAAACTTTTAGGAATACACAAGCCTTCTTCACAGCACTCTGCATATTATATATAATTGCACACAATCTGTCTAATTAAAAGAAAAGCTGTCATTTTACAAAAGGCTCAGCCTGAAAGCTTTCAATTATAAAAACTAATTACCCCTATTCTTTATTATTTTAGCTTGTTTTTGTAAATTCTCACACAAAGGAGGACTTTTTGTGTCCCAGAGCAAATTGTGCACATAAATAATAGATTTATTCTTTTTTTTCTGGCAGTTACCAGTATTAGAAAAACACCACCAGTCAACTCCAACTGAAGCCCCATCTCAGGTCTACAGTTAATCAATCAATCAACAAATGATTTACAACAATCTGCTGCAGCTGTACAGACACGAGGAGAGATTGTTAAATCACAGATGTTACAAACACAAACATTTTTCAAGGGAATTTCACATCCCTGATGATTATGCATTTCTTTAAAAAATCATATTATTACTGCAGAGTAAAAGCAGGTTTAATTTAGGGCCTTTTTTCATGATTTGCACACCAAATTCAAAGAAAATGTTCATTTTGAAATGACGCTGACAGAGCATCAACCTGGAGGGATGTAGTAATGTCAGTTTAGAGCTGACCTTATTCAACCTGAGGATAACATCGACACTCATTAAGAGGCCGGAGACTGACCAGGTAGATCACAGAATAAACGTTATTCCTGATGACAGGAATTGTCTACCTCTGTCAATTGCTTAAGGGGACTCAACATCTGGCAGCTCCACATGTTGGATTTGGCAGTTTTTATGCCAGATGCTCTTTCTGACACCGCCCCAAAGGGATCTGTGTCTCCTGCTGGGAATAAATCTGGGATCTTTTGCTTGTTAGACAAAAAACTGAACATTTGCCAAAAAGACAAATGTGACGTATTTTTATAGATCAGCTGAATCTCGTTGCATGAAAACTTTAGAAGGACAGCTTATAGAGCAGGTTCAGAATAACAAACGTATTACTTTGAAGCCCTGCACAGTCTTGCTCTCACATTATAGATTTACCTGATATTTAAATCCTGTCGTCTTCCAATTTAATCACACTCTTTTTCTGGTTCTATGTCATGTTTTTATTTCCTGTTCTTTTGTTATCCGTGCACTTTTCTTTTTTATGTTGTCATTACATAGTGAACCTGAAAAGTGTTTTGCATGCATGTATTTGAATGCAATTGCTGCTTTACCATGAAGTCGATGTTGCTTTCTTCATTGTGGAAATACTCAATGAGCTTCTCGAATCGGTTTTTCTCCCCACAAACCTGAAAACAATAATAATAATAATAAAGATCAGATCAAACAGCAGCTGAGTATTCAACCCTCTTATTCTTTTTATTGTGCCCATTGCAGGTTTATAAATCTAGGTGACGTCCGTGGAGATTTGGAGCTTGCTGCCTTCCCCGTGTGTGCACACATGGGGGCAGTGTGCTCACACAGAAACATTGTTGCAGCCGTAACGATGCATCAGGATTTCAGCAAACATGCGGTCTAATCAAACAGCGCAGCGTTGAGAGAGAGGAGGCTCTGTCGGCTGTTTGTGGAGAAATTCAGCTCATTTCAGGGACAAACAGAAATAATGGTTGTAATAAAAGCAGCACAGGATGATTGCAGCTCGCTCTGCAGGTGTAAACAATCCCCGGTGTTTGTGTGCCGCATGATTTCCTGGCAGAGAAAACGTGGCTTCTTTATGACTGTGTTTTCCTAACTGCTGGCATGTCAGCAAGTTCCCTGTCTCATCCGTTGCTGTGTGGTAATCTACCTGCCCCTTTCTTGCCCACTCATGTCCACTGAATAATGCACCAGGCCAATCGAACAGCCAGCACAACCCTAAACAAAGCCCATGTTCTGCTGCTGAGGGACACATGAGCCAGCTCCTGGCCCCGCGCCCGGCCGCCTCTATCGCTCTCCCCATCTTCTTCCAGCTCTCGCCCACACACACATGCCGACACTGCTGCGGCACCGACGACAAGCTCCGCTCACGGTGACACTCGAGTCACAGCTCTGATAATCAATGCCACATTAATCAAACGGGTTAAAGCTGATGCAGCCAGAGGGTTTACAAACGGACGGGTGTTTAATTCATCACTTCATTTTTTTTAACATGTATATAGAAGTCTTTTTAAAGAAACTCCGCAAACACCAAAACATGAAAGAATGGCATTGACCTGAACACACAGAGCTGCTTTAGAGATGACAGGGGTCTTATTTTCTGTCTTAACAACTTGACGACTGGCCAACCAACCAATTCCCAAGGATATTGCGTGGTAGGTGAGATTTCAGAGCATCTAAAGATCTCCGAATGGCATCCATTCATTCATCCATGCATTCACAGGAGGACAGACCCATGTCTCCTCTTCAAGCTGTGCCCTGCAGGCCCCATGGGTGAGGCCTTGCCAGTAGGCACTCCCCCTCGCCTGCTCCTGGCTCCAGGGTGGTGCCCCGGTTACTCTATGCCAGGCAGGGTAAACTGGATCCTGGATTTTTTGTTTTTCATGTCATCATCCGAATGACTCTTCATTTGCCCCTTCACCCAGGACTAATTTGCCTTGGGAGACGTAACCAAGTGCAAAAAGCCCCGAACAACATGGCCTCAGAAGCAGAAGATCAATCAAACTCAGTACAAGAGAAATAGGGATTATTTTAAACTGTGAATGATGCAAAGCTACCGTAATCAGATCCTTTAATAAAAAATGCAGAGCGAGAAATAGAGAAAAGATCCTCTTTAAGTATAAATTGAAATAAAATTGTTCTGTGTTTTGTACTCCTCCAGGGTAAATCCATTATTTAAAATGAGCTCAAATGTGAGATGTGCTTAAATTTGAATATTTAAATTAACATAACAGTGACCAAAGAAGCAATTTAATACGAGGGGTCAGTTTAGCTCACTGTAAGCAACTGAAAGAAATACTTAATGGGTGTCTGCTTGTTGCAGAGCAGCTTTTGACTTCCTGAATGTTTTCTCCTGGTTCAGGTTTAAGCTTCTGTCTCCACAGCCACAGGAAGCAACAGGTGCTGCTTTCTCAATCAAAGACAGAAGAAGGTCAAGGAGAGGTGAGAGGCCACTCAGCAAGTGTTTCACATATTTATACCTCTTCGGTCAGTGTTGTTTGGCAGAGGAACAGCTGGACGGAGCAGCTGACGGCGGGCAGCTCGACCTGGGGTTCCCCCATAACCTGCTGGTATGTGAGTGCTGTGCCATAGATCTATGTTAAGCTTCTGATCCCTTAAGTGTGAATGTGAGATGAGTCATCACTGCTGAACACAGAAAGAAGGTCTAAAACCATGGTTGGCTTTGCACGATCTCCTTGTTCCTGTGTGGGGTTTCTCTGGGATTCTAATCAGTCCAAAGACCTGCTTTTAGGATAATCTGTGATTCTAAATTGGCTATAGTTATGTTAGACCTGTGATGGATAAGCAGTCCATCCAGGATGTATCCTAATAACAAGGTAAGCCCTAGACCTCTGAAATGAATATGTGGTTCAGAAAATTGGAAAACAAAGCAGATTTTTGCAGCACAAATTATTTACTAAATGACCTAAACTTTAAATTTCAGCCAGATCAGCGGATTAACTGATATTTTCCATTATATTTTAAGTTATATGTTCATATTATTTTGGTAAGAACTCATAAAAACTACATATAATGAATGTGAATAAAAAAATAGTCATTTTAAAATCACTAAATATCCATATGAGTCTTAAAAATCCTAAACTTTTCGTGCTCTAAATGAGATACTGGTGGAGAAATCCCCTTTACAGCGAGCACCCAGCTTAAATCTAACGTGCATGTTTTAGTATGGAGGGCCAAAACTTCAAAAATTAAATAACAAAACACATCATTACTACTAGAAGCTGTCTCAGCTTATTTCTGGTCATCTTCTTGTTCACCAATGTTGATTAAATCAATCAGAAGCTCAAATTAATTCAGTTAATTAATGTTCACACAGAGAGCAGGAATCTCCTAAAGCGGCAGCTACCAATGACACACCTCAAAAATACATGTGATGACTGTCAGCCACTGCAATGACTCTACTGACCTCTTTGAAGTTGTCAAAGGCGGCGAGGATGATGTCATGACCTCCTCTCACCAAACACACGGCCGCCAGCAGCTCCAGCACCAGAGCTTTAGTCCTGAAAAGACGATTGACGTTTATGCACTGCCCAGCAACTACTTTAAGATAAGATAAGATACCTTTATTAGTCCCATGTCTAATAAAGACGCGGGACATTTAAAGTCCGTCCTGAACACTAACACCTCGCAGATAATCACATCCATAGTTCTTGTACACTTTTCAGCTTATAGTTTAGTATACAGTGGCTTTCAAAAGTATTCGGCCCCCTTGAACTTTTCCACATTTTGTCACATTACAGCTACAAACATGAATCTATTTTATTGGAATTCCACGTGAAAGACCAACACAAAGTGGTGCACACGTGAGAAGTGGAACAGAAATCATACATGATTCCAAACATTTTTTACAAATAAATAACTGCAAAGTGGGGTGTGCGTAATTATTCAGCCCCCTGAGTCAATACTTTATTGAACCACCTTTTGCTGCAATTCCAGCTGCCAGTCTTTTAGGGTCTGTCTCTACCAGCTTCGCACATCTACAGACTGAAATCTTTGCCCATTCTTCTTTGCAAAACAGCTCCAGCTCAGTCAGATTAGATGAACAGCGTTTGTGAACAGCAGTTTTCAGATCTTGCCACAGATTCTCGACTGGATTTAGATCTGGACTTTGACTGGGCCGTTCTAACACATGGATATGTTTTGTTTTAAACCGTTCCATTGTTGCCCTGGCTTTATGTTTAGGGTCGTTGTCCTGCTGGAAGGTGAACCTCCGCCCCAGTCTCAAGTCTTTTGCAGACTCCAAGAGGTTTTCTTCCAAGATTGCCCTGTATTTGGCTCCATCCATCTTCCCATCAACTCTGACCAGCTTCCCTGTCCCTGCTGAAGAGAAGCCCCCCAGAGCATGATGCTGCCACCACCATATCTGACAGTGGGGATGGTGTGTTCAGAGTGATGTGCAGTGTTAGTTACACATAGCGTTTTGCATTTTGGTCTCATCTGACCAGAGCACCTTCTTCCAAATGTTTGCTGTGTCCCCCACATGGCTTGTGGCAAACTGCAAACGGGACTTCTTATGGTTTTCTGTTAACAACGGCTTTCTTCTTGCCACTCTTCCATAAAGGCCAACTTTGTGCAGTGCACGACTAATAGTTGTCCTATGGACAGATTCCCCCACCTGAGCTGTAGATCTCTGCAGCTCATCCAGAGTCACCATGGGCCTCTTGGCTGCATTTCTGATCAGCGCTCTCCTTGTTCGGCCTGTGAGTTTAGGTGGACGGCCTTGTCTTGGTAGGTTTACAGTTGTGCCATACTCCTTCCATTTCTGAATGATGGCTTGAACAGTGCTCCGTGGGATGTTCAAGGCTTGGGAAATCTTTTTGTAGCCTAAGCCTGCTTTAAATTTCTCAATAACTTTATCTCTGACCTGTCTGGTGTCTAAATCCAATCCAGAATCTGTGGCAAGATCTGAAAACTGCTGTTCACAAACGCTGCCCATCTAATCTGACTGAGCTGGAGCTGTTTTGCAAAGAAGAATGGGCAAAGATTTCAGTCTGTAGATGTGCGAAGCTGGTAGAGACAGACCCTAAAAGACTGGCAGCTGGAATTGCAGCAAAAGGTGGTTCAATAAAGTATTGACTCAGGGGGCTGAATAATTACGCACACCCCACTTTGCAGTTATTTATTTGTAAAAAATGTTTGGAATCATGCCTGATTTCCGTTCCACTTCTCACGTGTGCACCACTTTGTGTTGGTCTTTGATGTGGAATTCCAATAAAATTGACTCATGTTTGTGGCTGTAATGTGACAAAATGTGGAAAAGTTCAAGGTGGCCGAATACTTTTGCAAGCCACTGTAGTTTCATGTTCAGGCTGTGCGTGGTGTTTACCTCGGGTTTCTGTCGTTCAGGCTGAGCGTGATCTCGTTCACGCAGGAGGGATGCTTCATCACTTGGTTAAACCCCGACTAAGTAAAAAAACACAAAAATCTGCCAACAGTTTGCCAAATAAGATTAAAGAATGAAATGAAACATGACCAGATTAAGTGGCTCTTGTGTGGACCAGAAAACAATATGAACTGCTGAAATGAAACAATACTTTAAAATTGAACTGAACTCTGACCTTACATATGGCATTTGTTTCTTAATATGAATTTAAAACAGCAAAGGACAAGTGTATAATAAGTGAATATCAACATGAAAAAATTACATTACCTATTCTGACATTTTTTGCTATCTTTAGAGAATGACTGATGGGAAATAAAAGTTAAACTCTAAGGATCAATTAATAAATAACAATAATACATAGTGTGTAAGTGGTTTTAGATACCTGGTAATTCATGATGGCACGCAGACACATGATGCAGAGATGAACATCATCTTTCTGGCTCACAACACGCGAGTTCCTCAAGGCTTTTCTGTTTTAGAGAGGTAAATCAGCCAGGTTTAACTGAGGCTTAACTGAAGAGCCGCTTTAATAAGACCTAGAATAGCACTGAAAATAAAGCCAATAATTATTACCCATTTACCCACTTTTTTAGAAGAATGTGCCAACTAATTCTTAATGAATTAATTTAGAAATAAATAAATAAATAAAGTCCATCGTCAGAAACTGCAGACTCTGTTTTAAGAAGCTCAAAAACTTCTGCAGTAAATACTTCAAATAATACTCATGCCAGCCATCATTCACCAGATGAAAACAAAACCACTGAGAGCATGCTCTCATAATTGTATTTTGCGTCACTTAGCGACATGTTTCACAATCACACCTAAGCACACCCCGTCTGAACAAAAGGACCCCAAACACCTATGTAAGGAGGCGTACTCGCTATGAGAGGAATGCAGCCACTTCCCATCAGAAAGATAAGAAGGACACGTCTGCAGCTGCTGAAGGTGAAGGCTAGGAGGAGATCATGATTTGAGTTTAAAAGCATGTGACCCTGCTCATTCCCAAATGACCTGTTAGGAGTGACCAATCACTCTCACTTATGCATTAAAACAGCGCATCACAGCACACACTCCAAAGGACACTTTATGTGTAAATTAGCCACATCGGCAGCTTTTTAAAGTGGTACTAATTGAGTCTCCAGGGTTGAGAATGAGCTCCTACGACTACATCAGCTGAATGGAAATAGGTCCCTGCAGCCAGCTTTAAGAAATCCTTAACAAGTTTTGCAGTGAGATGTGGATCATGGGCGTGCTGTCGATATACCCTCGGCCATGTGTCTATTTTTAGAAAACTTGTTTTTGGATAAACACTTAAGTCAGTTTAAAATGTTACTTTTCTCACTTTTCGGAGTATCAATAACATCAGTAAGTCATTTTAATGTAATAACAATGAAATAAATTAAAGTAGCCCATAAATTTATCACTGTGCTTTTGGTGTTTGTCACACTGTACCTGACTGTGAAGGCCTTGCCACCCTTCAAGGCGCTGTGTGTGGGTGAGTTGCTGGCACTTCTTTTCAGATCTTCCCCTGGTTTGTCAGTAGTTTTGCCTTTGTCTGTGGGCAGCGTGCCGTTGTCCACAGTCTCCACCTCATACCTGTGAGTATCACCATAAAAAGTAATGTTAATTAAATTTTGTGACCTTCTTGGACTAGTGAGTGACTGTGTGGCTGAGACAGTTCAGCAGCGACTGCTCTGAGATATCTTGTAAGCTGATACCTACGTGACAGCGCTGTGGGCGACAGACAGATAATCCACAAGAACGTCCAAACCCTGGTTCTCCTCATTTAAGAACTCCTGAGCCCAGCTACAGCAGGACAACACAAAACAAATGTAACTCAGAGGCAGAGCATGGCAGGAAAAGTTAGTAAAGAAGTGTTTTAAAAACATGAGTTAAAAGTTGTAATTTTGCTAATACTCACTATATTTCATTAAATGTGTTACAGGTGGTTGAAGAATTCACATTTTTATTTGAATTCATTGCTTCGGTGTAATTTTGTGTGCTATAATCAGCTTCTTATCTCTATCAATGGTACAATCATATTGTACCCACACGGGAGAGACTCACCCGATGTGATTGGTCCTCAGGGAAATCTCCAGCTCTCTCAGGACCTGTGTGGATTCCTGGACCCGTCTCCTAAACTGATAAAGCATATACAAGGTGAGAATGAGGTCAAAAAAATACTTAAAGATATCTTATTATACTCATTATAATATATTAAGTAATTGATCATTATGTGCCTCTCTGCTCTTCATCCATTTAAAGTAATCCACCTAAAGAACCTGCTTTTTCAGGTTCGAGAAACTGATAATTCAAAACAAACAAACAAAAAAACAACATTACTAAAGTTAAAGGTGGTTCTGCGAGCTACGGAGCTATCAGGTGGTCTTTTAGTTGCATGGACTGGACTGGACTGGATTTAGTTTGCACTTAGTTTGTTGGATAAAACAGCTGAAATACCAATATTTGAAATACTTTTAGATTACAGGTGATGAAAAAAGACTGCATATTGCCAGAAGGCTTAGCTGGAGGTGTGTCACTGCATAGCTACTGACTAACCAGAGGAGTTTGGAGGTTTTCTTTTATTATTTTTAAAGAATTAAATAGAAACATTTCAGTTTTTCCAAACATATAGCCAAGGCTCTACAGTCTATGAACCTTGGCTTATCCAGGTGTTGGCTTTACATAACATGATAAAGGAATGCTGGATATATTTGCAGTCAGGAACAGGGGTGTCCTAAATATTTTTAATAAGTACAGAACAGTAATCACAGCACACAAAGTAACTCTGCCTGAACAGACAGGGCCAACTTCAACCCACAAATATTTCTTACAGTAGAATATTTGTGGTGCCGTTCTATTTCCTGCCTCAAAAAGCTCAAGAATTTTATCAAAAGGTCTAAAATCAATGAGGCTTTTTCAAGAAGTTCATGTTTACTTTTCGAAAACAAACAGAAGCTTGAAATTAAAATGTTTGATTTGAGTTTGCTCCGATATACCTTTCGACTGACTCCTCCGTGATCCACAAAGCTCTTCAGCTTCTCCAAGTAAGCAGATGGTGGATTCTTCACTTGAAAGCGCTCCTAAAGATGGAGGAAAGAAACATTCAGACCTCTAATTATGTTTGATTGCAGCACTGCAGCGATGGGGAAGGCAGGGCAGAGCTCAGCCGGGGTCTCACAGGAACAGGCTGATTACACCGCCTCAGTTATGCAAATGGTTGAAATGATTCGACTGCCATGCAGCGGCTACGTTCTCACACACACACTTTTCACTGTTCACGGCCTTTAGTTAAACCGAAAAACTGACACTTTCTGAAATGTGCCAAACTGTTTACTTGAGAAGCTGTATGACAGCAACGGGTTTATCTATCGCTCTCGCATCAACACACAGGTTGTTATGGACTCTCTTGTAGTTGCTATGGTGGTGTACAATATTGATGAGCTTCCTTGTGTTAGTGTATACGTAAGTCTGTGTTGGTTTCTTAACTTTGGCATTCAGCCATCTTACAAGAAGTTCAATTCGATTAATTGATTAAAACCGTCCTTTAACGTTTCTTCTTTTATCTACCTTTAATGGCTTCTCATGTTTGTTTACACTCCAAGCCTATTAACATGTACTTTACTACAAAGCAGAATCTCTTGCTTAGCGAGGTAACTTTACATTTACCTCATTGTCAGTGTTTACATTGCTGTGGTAATTTGTGCTGTATCACTGCCTGCTGAGTATAAACCCCAGTGTGCAGGTAGAGTAGTAGGAGGGTCTGTAGGATTTTAAAATCTTTGTCTTTCACTGTTATGACTATAAAATAATAAGAAATGCATGTTTTTAGGAACATCTTTATTTCTCCTTTTTTCTGTTGTCTCCAAAACATTTGTATTTTCTTAAGCCTTATAGACTTCTCCTTGCAGGCCTTTTTTGTTCTTTGCAGCTCAACCCACTGCAACAGAAAAACTCAGTTACAGTTTATTAGAATAAAAAAAAAAAAAGTAAATAAGTCCTGAACAGAATATTGAAAGTCTACCTGGTCACAGATCAGGTCCCACTTCTTCTCACTGTCGTACTGGCTGAGGATCTTGACCTTGTCTGGAGGAAGATTCATCGTGTTCTGGCAGCAGAAACACATGAAATAAATGTTAAAAAGTCAAATCTGTCGATTGGAAGCAATAACCTGCAGAACTTTTTCACATTGTTCACTTTTTATGTAGAGGTAAGTCAAAGAAAGTCAGAGATACAAACGCTGTTGATGGTTCACTTATGTACGAGCACTTATGTTGAATGTGACATGTGAAGCAAACACAAATGAAGGGTGTAACATGATATCCACAGGGGAACGATGAATGAAAATAAAACATAGGAAAATCAAAATAACTGGGATTTACCCCATTGCAGAGCAGACAGTACACATAGACATTCATATGCGTACACTGCGATCATTAGAATCATATAAATGTTCCACATTTACAGTTTGATTACACTCAGGTCCATGTGAAATCACTCATTTTGGTAGTCAAATGCTAATTTGTATTTTGAACAAAGGTGTGTCCTAAAGGTGTGTCGGAGCTGCTGCACCACTGAAATCTACAATAAGACTGCAAAGTAAATAACTTCAGCATTCTTAGTGTACAACTACAACAACTACAAGTACAAACTAGGTAAATGTTGCTCAACACAAGCAAGTTACAGTTCATATACTTAGCCTATTATGATGCAACAGCAATTACCACAAAAAATGAATAAATAAAAAATAAAATAGTGAGGTACATGTTCTATTGAGGACAAAAGGACAATTTGACATTTTTTAAGAAATGCTATTTAAGATTAATATTGATCATTGTGCTAATGGCTCACATACATGCAAGGTGTGGTCAGACTGCTCTTCCGGTTGGATGTTGGAGTAACTGAGGCGTTTCTTGTCTGAGAATGTGGAGACTTTAAATGCACCCGTTTATCACAGGCTTTTGTAAGTGGTCAGTGTGTACTACGCTTCACCGCCGCTAGCTGGAGTCACTAAACTGAACTTCTCCACTGTGTGTGGGCTTTTTAATGACATATTTAAAAGAAGAACAGCATTATTGTGTAGTACAAACCATCCAAATTCTAGCATTTTAGCGGTGTTACTCAACACTAAACAGCAGATATCTGCATTGCTCTTCTATTTTGTTGTTTACACAGTCGATTACCCTCATCCTCTGGTCTGTAATTTATTTTTTATCTACAATGGCTCTAATACCCATATATATATAATTCTACCATGCTACCTTGTAGCTCTTTCTTAAAGAGGCTTGTGAAAGAAGGCCTACTGTGCGTTATTTTTCATTTTTAAACAGCATCAGACCATGCTGCCACAGTAACCTATATTCTCATTGATCTCTCTGTGCTCTGAATTATTTACAGATACATTCTGTGTTGAAAAACAGTCATGTGAATGTGTGAATATGGAGATCTTCCAGGAACCAACATGGTCACAGGCACGGGGTCCTCTCAAGCCCCTTTGACGACATCTTCAATAATTAAAGACTCTGCTGCAGGCCGTTATAAGTCTGGCAGTGAGTTACTCTGAGAGTCACAGGTCTTTGTAATTATCAGCTGTATGCTGTCATGTTACACTACAGTTTAATCACATATAGCCTACGTCTCAGAGCGGGATTTTAGTTCACATTGTGTTTTGAAGAGTGTGTGCTGATCCTCCCCTCTGATAAAGTGCAAGTCAGGATGCTGCTGGTTCTATACTCCTGATGTCAGCTGTTTGACAGATGAGTCAGATACTGTCAACCAGACATTTGCTTTTGTTTATGATAACTGATATCAGATTATAAAAGTTGCTGAGAAGTAAAGATAAAAGATTGTCACCACATTCCTCCCATTTTCACAACTGGGTGGTGTCCCAAACAACAAACACAGACACACGAGCGGCACCGACTATAACCCACAGAGTTGTGAAACTAGGCTAGTCGACAGGAGAATCCCGCTCAAGCATGACACACAGCTCCTCGTATCTTATCTGGTATCCTGAGCAACTCGGGCATCACAACCTCAGCATGGTGTCAGTGACACTGACTCAGTCTGCTCAGGAATGTCCCTGTCATGTCACCAACAAACAAATTCACACCACTGTCTGAATTTGAACTTCTCAAAAATTTAAGTCAGGCTTTTTATTCATCCAGAAGTAGAGGCCGAATCCCACTAAATGCTAAAAGATGGAGAGCTGCTGTCAGGCATGTCAATCTGGAAAATGGGTCAGTAGATCAATGCTGGATGTGCATCTGATAAATCAAGCCTGATGAATGAAGCTGGTGGGTCAATACGTGCTGGTTATGTGTGGCCGGATGGAAACTGAAAGAGAAAAACAGCACTGGCATTTTCCAGTGTTGGGTTTAAAATACAACATTAGCAGGACACGACACGGCTTTGGCTCCAATATAGTAACATAACACAGACCTGTGTGTGACCCACAAACACAAAAACCTTGTAAGTTATCAGACTTTAAATCACATTGTGTGTGTGTGTGTGTGGGGGGGGGTGGCCCTTTTGTCATCTCTTCCCAGTCTCTAATCTACCACATCTGATGAACCAGTCAAATGCCTGACACGGTTCAAACTTATAGTCAGTCTGAGACAAAATCCCTGAAGGAAGTCCAGTCTATTTGATTATTATCCTGAACTACATGCAGTACTTGTTTTCTAAAGCAATATGCAAGGGGTTTGATGTGTTTTATTCTCCACCGTCATGCAATACAATCACCAGATGTTTTGCACGAGGGCTGCAAACTATGTGTATGAAATTTCATGCCAACTAGGAAGCATAAAAACTGCAGTTCACTGACAGGTGTGTCATCACAGCTCACTGTGCTTGTGCTTTTCTAGATTCTGTGGATTGTTGTGGTTAATTAATCAGACCAGTAAAACTAGAAAGATTCTATCCATCTCTTAAGTCTGATGTGATCAGCCATCTGGTCTAAACTCTTCTTCGATTCCAAAACTCAAACATGACTGAGAGCTAAAAATGGCCCAACTACTTTCATCTTCAATGAATTGTGAGCATGGCTGCTCTCTTAGGTGTCACACTGAAGTTCAACAACATGGCAGTGATGAAAAAAAGGATTTAGAGGTTAAACTGACTTAGACGTTAGCGGGAAGTTGGCTTGTTAGTTTCCATCTATGGATGAAATCCCACGTTATGACTCAGAGATTTATAAAAACTGAAACGTGCAGCTGTATTGCTTCATAAATGAAGACAGAAAGTTAAACAGCAGCCATGTTTATGGGGTTATTGAAGATGGGCTAGCTAGCATATAATGGTGTGCTACTAGGTGGCTGCCTACAGACCTATGGTTAGGATAATATAGGAAAGCAAAGATGGAGGATGAATTTTAGACTTTTATCTCTCAACATAAACCAGTGTGAGGGTGTAAAAGAGATGAATGCAATCATATGTCAGAGAAAAGATGCTGAAAACGAAGCAAACTTCAGTCCAGAGAAGACCTGGGACAACCAGTCAACACGCTGCTGTGTGGTTTGGATTACTCGCTATGAAAAAGTCTCATGCCCACTCTTTTCTGAAGCATTTATATGTTTAGTGTCCGGCAAACTATGAGCCCAAGAGTTGAAAAAGACAACAGTTAATGAAAGCAGCTTGGAGCACAGAAGAGCTAGCTTAGACCTTCATTCGATCCTCTCATCTAAACACTAAGCACTAGCAGAGGCTACTACAGATGTGCACCTACACATACGTACATGTACAAAAAACACGAGCGAGGTTGTTATGTATTGATTTTGTTGCAGTAAAATAATAATATTCCTACAAAATGCTAACATCTGTATTCATACAGCTGCTTTTCCATAACAGCTGGTTCAGCGATGAAATGCTTTTAAATCTTTAAAGCCATTTGCCCCCAACTAATAACATAAACTGACAACAGGCAGCCTGCAGTGCTAAACATGGAAGCAGGGAGAGGCTATAAAAATACTTTACATAAATGAGCCATTATAACCTGTATGGAAATCTTCTGATGGTCTAGGAAGATTATGAGAGGCATATAATGATGATTATAAACAGACATGGTGTGTAACTGTAGACTTTTCCTTCTGCAGGAGGACACAGGCAGTCTTGCTGATGGTCGATTCAGGTGCCGGAGATAAAAATTCCCCTTTCAACAAACAGCAACACAGACAGGATGAACTTGTTTTACATGTAACATAAACCCCAAAATAAATGATAACAATTACTTTATTTTTAGGTTTCTTGCATATTTCAGTTTAATAATGTTTTAGAGCTTTTGTAACCTGTTACCTCTTTTTAATCCCTTAGATTAACAAAACAGTTATTATTTTGGCAATTTTTGACATTTATGACAGCAGGAGGTGCTGTTAAAGTTCAGTTATCTGATGAAATTAACTCTGCTATGGCTTACATATCTTTTATTTTTTATTTTTTTGCTTCTTGTATTTTATTTCTTGCTTTTTCCTTTTTTTCTTTTAAATCGGTTCAATTTTCTTTAAACATTTCTAAAAAATAAGAATTTAAATTTAAATGAATTAATGTATTTACTGTGTCACTCCTGGCACTCTTGGAGCCTTTTTCTTTGTTAATTCTTGTCATTAACTCTCTGTTGTGACAATGCCAATTGTGTGCTTGTTGCTGTATACGTTCACTTTTTCTCTTAGTAGGACGAAACTATTTGTTTCCGTCTTTACACGTGATTTAGTTATAATACCAAGAATATTACTAGACGTGTGCTCCAATTTAGGCAGAAACAATGAAGCTGGCATGCTGCAAAGCTTGTTTTCCAAAAGACTTTAAGGTTGTCAGCAAACCCCATTTATGTCTAAATGCTCTCTAAATTAAGATCATCTTTTTTTTTCCACCGAGTATGTTCGGATGCACAAAGAAATATTCTGTGCTAGCAGCTGATCACATAATCACGTCCCCTGTGTGTCGTTAAAGGCGCGATCTTCTCTAACATCATCAGGTCAGCAGGGAGTTGTGCATGTGACAGTAACATAAAACACAATCTGTGAGGTGCTGCAGTCATCAGGCTTCACATGTTAATGAGTTTAATTTTCATCTCGAGCTTGCTCTTGGCTGTGTGCCCTCTGCGGCTCATTTTTATTTTTTAAGACCTGCTAAGTGTGAAGGCATGTGGCAATCTCCATGGCAACCTGCACCGTAACTGCCTCAGTGCTTTGTAGGCTCACGAATCCCCCCAGCTATTTTTTAAAATTAAGTGGCGTTACACAATAAAATCAGTGACCTTTACACCTGCTACTACACCACCAGAGAAGCGGTGAGACTCAGAGGCTCAAAGCAGCAGCAGAGATGGAGGACAGGGTATCATTTCTACAAGCAGAGTAAAGCTAAATGATGCATGATGCTGACTTCCTGAATCCCTGATGGTTCTGATTGTCCCAAAAGGATGGATCAGTGAAATTATTATCTTCACAGAAAATGAATAATTACTTATGATTCAGTGCTTTTCCTATCTTTTCCTACTGGATGTATATGCTTTCATCTTATGCTAAAGGCGATCATCACTGCTCACTAATCTACCTTTAAGTAATCCCCCAAATAGCTAATTAGAAAAGTAGAATTGGGAAAAATACCCCAAATGATTTTCCAAAGTTCAAGATGACATCTTCAGATGATTTGTATTTTTTGACCTACAACTTCCTGACATTCTGTTTTCAACTACCTGCTGCAATATTGTCACTTTATGATTTGTTCACAGTTCCTAAATATCAAGATGTTTGAGAAAAACTACAACATAGATTGATGCAATACAAAAATGATTGTGAGGGTGCTGGGAATTCCCCAATTTGGCACACGTTTCGTTATAAGGAGGGCCTGAATGGAGTCCCCCAATTATCCACTGTTAGTGGGGTAAACCATCAGAGAGTTGAGGGTTGTTTAGTTGATTGCTAGGGTAATAATCACACAATAACAGGATGATGGGAAAACTAGGCTAGTATGGCATCATTCTATCACAATATACAAAGATGAAGGTAGAATTCGAGATGGCAGGATTTCCACAAATACAGGCTCTTGTTCATTTTCATTCTGTTATTATTACATTATTGCTGTACTGAGTTGATGCATGATAATGTTCTGCAAAGTGCGTGACACCCCAAGCTGCAGTGAATTGCATCCACATCTGCTCTGCTTTTAATGTACTTCCACAAATCTTTTTAAAATGTCTCATGGAAATACAGCCAGTGTTTTCTATATTTAGTTTGAAACTGATTGTGGGATATTGGGTATAGATATCAGTGGGGTTACAGAGGAGACAGATGATGAAGAAACAGAAATAACAACAAAACCCCACCAATAATTAAAGAAAAGAAGCTGGTTATTCTATAACGCTGCTCAGATAAGAAACAATAGATTGATACTGGCAAAATGTGATTATGAATTGTTGAGTTCACAACGCTACTGAATCCACTGTGATAATCGTCGTGATTCTGGGATTTCACACAGATTGCCAGACACAGCATCTTTGTATTTTGGTCGGAGATAATGATTCTAAAAAAATTTCAGATTCATTGGAGTTACAA
Organism: Rhamphochromis sp. 'chilingali'; assembly: GCF_963969265.1. Classification (NCBI taxonomy): domain Eukaryota; kingdom Metazoa; phylum Chordata; class Actinopteri; order Cichliformes; family Cichlidae; genus Rhamphochromis; species Rhamphochromis sp. 'chilingali'. Next base: position 27,715,912 of record NC_137950.1, read on the forward strand.
AAAAGTTGTTGTTTTTTTTATAGCTTTACTTGAGCTTTAATTATAATGATGAGGAAAAAAGAAAATGAACTAAAGGGAGGGACTGAATTCACACTTTTATAGAGGGGCAAAAATACAGCACATGGGTGTGCTGAAAGGTGGGATGAGCAGTGCATCACAATAACTATTTTATCTTAACTATATTGTTTTGATAAGGATGTGCCCTGAGTTAAAATGTGATTAACTGCACAGAACTGAAACTTACTGCAAAAATTGAATAAGTGGAGTTAATGCCCATCAATGCTTAAAAGAACCCAACACTTATAACTTATAAGCCTGTAGAAAAGTACAGACTATCTAAAAAAGAAACTGAATGTTCTTTTCTCTGCTTCTTCCTGACTTTGTGCATCAGTTTATAAGTACAGTACACAAATCCGCAGATGTACATTTACAAATCCACCCACCTGCCGCATTCCCTGTTGGGAAATATGCAAAGTGTTATGTAAAACACTGAAGGGAAAAGTACTAACTGTAAATTTGGACGTGACTGAAGCCTTTGTGCAGTCACTTTGTCATTCTGTGCTCTATGTTCTCTGCAGGTTTCTGCAGCTTTAGCATTGATTCTTTTATTGCGGATTCACATCAAAGCATCAAAATGTGAGTAAAGTATCATAAATGCTGCCTCACAAACAAACCTGCTGGCTCATTTTACAAACAAATACATGCAAATGCGCACGTGCTGAACACACAGAGCACTATCCACCTCCCATCTCCGAGCCCTCTGACACACTCTCTCCGCTCGTCCTTCTGAGCCACTGCGGAAGGAAACCAGCAGCGCTTTGCACACCAACAGGCAGAAACTGGTTTGTATGCAGACAGAGTATCTTCAACACTGAGCACAGGAGATTCAATTTATTATGCACACTCGGCAGAAGACATAAGGGTGGGAGGGATAACCTATATTTGGTAGGATAGAGAGGTGATGTAGCAAAAAGACAGAGAGATTGGGGGGAGACGCGGTTGCAGGATTTAGGCTGTTATTATTATGGAGACACCTGAACATTCATACAAAGTGCTGCAGCTCTGCGATCAGTGACGCCTGCAGCAGTTGGCACAACACGCTTGCTGCTGGCACATTAATTCATTGCTGTATCTTTCACACAAATCCTTCCACTGCAACACTGGCCGAGTTTACTCTGATACTGTAAACACATTCAAATGAAAGCAAAGACTGCAGTTTAGGCTTAGAAAAAAAAATATTGAAATAATGAAAAAAAGGTTTGTAATTCAACATGACTTATTTGATAACTGGAGTGTTATTATGATGTTATTATTATCATCTGCATGTAAAGTGACAAAAAGACTCACAGATTAAAGGTGGGGACCCTATAATATTTTTTTTGTGAAACATCTTAAAAAATAAACAGAATTATTATCATTTTGTGCTGAAAACTATCTGAAAATACAGGGTAGTATGCAAACTGGCAAAACTCTGTAGTTTGCAGCATTGTGGTGAAGTTTATGGTAATACGTCATGTTGGACTGAAGATGCTGATTAGACTCAGAGCCATGAAAGCTTCTGAATGAACAGGTTCAATCCAAATAATCTCAGAGCAGCAGAGCAGGTCAGCTGATCACTGCCTATAAACAAATCTACTGGAGCTCACAAGGAAATGATTAGATGACGTTCTTTTCTCCACATTACAGTACTACATCAGATTTTAGGATTTTCCTGCTTGCCAGACGCCCCTGGCTTCACCCATTAGTTTGTGAACTCACATTTTGAAGCTTAGGATTCAGGATTTTGGTCAAAACTTCTGAAAGCATTGCTTGGACAGTGCTTACGGCTCAGCTCTGAGTTGGTAAACCCTGACATCACTTCAGAATCGAAGGTAAATTAATTGGAATCTCAGGGCTCATGTGATTCTGCTAAATGAATTTCATCCCGACTGTCCACTAAATATCAAAGAAATCAGCTGAAGTGGTTTGGAGATATCCCACTGAAGGAAAATAAAACATTATCTCCTCAGCAGAGGAAATTACAACTCTGCCTCTCACAGGCAGCATTTTCTGCTCACACACACACACACACACACACACACACACACTGACTGAAGTGCTTCACTTGGAAGGGAGCAGCATTTATCAGGGCGTTAACTGATTGCCTTTCACCTTTAGGAGCCGGTTTTGCTAAGTATGCTCACTGACAGCACGTCTGGGGCCTGTTAGCTGTGTTTCACACTATCAATTCTTCAGTGTGCAGCCCATCATTATGATAGGACTCAGAAAAGAGGAATGCGGTTAATCATAGAAGAAGCTGTCTGACCACATATTGATCATAGCTGCCGTCTTTCACTTTAGCTGTCACTGTGTAGACACGAGTTCAGTCACTGTTGCTGCACATGTAACAGCTCAGTCACAGCTGGAGTTGCACTCAAGCAATGCTTTGAAGACTTAATGATTCTGTCATCCACCCCACTGGGTGGTGTGGAAAACAGGCGGGCTTTTCAATGAAAACACAGTATGCTGCTGAAGTTGGAGAAACATCACAACAACAGGCTCCCACTGTCACGGGCCGCCGGGGCAGACCGTGTGGAGTGAGTGGAGGACCCAAGAGCAAACAGAGGTGAGGACACAAAACCGGACTTAACAGAAGGCGAGCCTTTATTTAGGGCCGAAAACTTAAGGAACAAGGCAGCAAAGCAACTGAGGGAAAACCTGAACATAGACTGGGAAAACTATGGCTAAACAAAGTACAAACTAGGACTAGTTAAGGCTGGGAAACTATGACAAGGGGTAGGGGAGATAACACAGACGACGCGACGCAGACTACATGAAACACAGAGACTAAATACACATGAGGGATGATCAGGGGAAGTGGCCACACATGGGCTCACAGCTGACACACATGAACCTAACGACAGGACAGGAGGGTGCAACTGAATACACTGACAATGAATACAGACTTACAAAGTAAAACAGGAAACATGGAAATTAGACATGACAAGAACTAAACATAACCACGCAGACAGGACTCATGACCCAGGGAAACTTAGTACAGGGGAGATGACATAACTGACAGCATGAACTTGACAGTACAAGACACACAGACATAAACACACGAAGGGCAAGGGAGACTTAATGCAAGGGTAATATATACAAATGGCTGGGCTACCTTAGAGAACCTAAACAAACAATAAACATCAAAATAGGCTAAACATAACACACTGGGTCACACGACCCAGGACCATGACACCCACCTTCTGGTTTCTGCCTTCCTACTAAAGTTTTGCTTCAGGAATTTGCTCCACCTCAAGCTCATGAGCAGCACTGAGGTCGGGGCACAAGCGTGACCTCCCCTGGAGCAAATGTCAAAGTAATGTTATCAGCAGAGGTGCTTTAATCGCTTTTACATCTTTGTGTTCAACATCTGGTCTTGGGTAGAAGAACTGTTCCAACATCTGTGCAGATGTTGAGGACGACTCCCAGTCCTAACCTGTAACCCAGGGGTGTCAAACTCAAATACACAGTGGGCCAAAATTCAAAACTGGAACAAAGTCGCGGGCTAACGCTAATATTTATTGAAATATATTTATTCCTCCAGATATAAGAATGAATCTTTTCTTATGGACTCAAACACGTTTTGCTGAAAAACTGAATATGGAACAAGCAAAGCTTAATACTAAACAATATATATATTAGCTGTATAATACCAGTAGGCCAGCTCTGATAGTAATTTGGTATGGCTTCGCGGGCCAGAGTTTGACACCTATGCTGTAACCGCTTTCTTATTATCTGAACTAGCCGGGGGTTTATAATGCTGAAAACGCAAGGAGGATGTTTTCCAAAAGTTAAGGCACATTAAGTTCACCATGCAACAAATGAGGCACAATTTAAGTGTAGATAAACAAAAAAATGGGTGTTGTCCAAAGAAAGGCTGTAGCGTATATGGCGAGGACACTGTGTGACCATCTTTTTTGCAAATCAAAAGTTAAGAAACAAAGGCACGTGTCTGCATGTCGGTATTTCATGCTTCGGCTGACTGTATCTATGTTGTGCATGGAAAAAATCGGGGCGATAATGCTGCTGTTTCAGGTGGATTTATCTGTTTTGCTCATTTCAGTTTACTTTCTGTTTCTAGATTCTAGATTTAATGATTTAAGCAGATATGTGGGCAGGTGACAAGCTTAGTCTTAGACTGTTGTCTGGTAGGTAAAGTAATGAGGAAAGTAATGACCTGTTTTCAAAGGAAGTTACTTTTATGAGCCCAACACCAAAAACAAACGTTGTTGTCGGCAAGTTCTGTGATGCCGAATAAATCACAAGAAAATCATTTAAGATATCCCAAAACACCTGAGTATCTAAAGAAGGACTAAAAAACACACACTGACAGAATATATTTATGGCCTCTGTAATGATCTACATCCATTCAGTATCACAGTGTCGTTAGATTTCAGTGATGTAGCTTCTGAATTATTATCTATCTCTCTGATTTTCTTTCCCTTACAGCTACGCTCCTCTCATTTGAGCTTCTTTTTCAGAGCTTAAAGTTTACTTCTGTTTACTAATTCTCTTGATTTGATAAGCGCCCCCTACAGGAATAATAAAGTAATGACTTTAAGAAGACTAACGAGGACCAACTTAAGGCACCTGCATTTCACTAAATATAAAATCAAACAACAAAGGTGATGCAGCATATGACCTAATCTACATTGTCTCTTTCCTAATATCCAAGCGTATTTTTGGCAACGTAATCTTCTCTCATTGGTAAAACTTTGATACATGAGTGATTTATAAGTACTAGTATAAGTACTGAGATAGGGCAGTAAAGAATAGAGGCACCTTTTACTAAGCTGTAAACAGACCTGACTTCCTCGTATCATTCTTTCTCTAACAGGGAGCAGTGAGCCTAAAGCTGCGGTAAGCCTGAGCATAAAGGAGCTCTTATGTATCTTTTCACAGCAGCTTTGTGTACCTGGCACAACGATAAGCTTGTCCCGAGGACGTGCACATTTTCAACATATTCCACATTCTTTGTTTCTTTCTATTGTGGCACTCTTGCTTTTTCCACTTGCAGCACGAAGTCATGCATTCGTGACTCACCAGCACAGCGTTGAAGCGTTCCTCCAGCTCTTCTTCAGGTGGCATCGGGAGTTTCGCTCCGGCTGTTTGTCTCTGGGGCCCTGTGGACCCCGGGCCCGATGGCTTGCCATCCTTTCCCTGAGAAACCTCAAGGCTTCCTGCTGCATTCCCCATGACTGGCAATCCAATAGATCCAAAAAACACACATATGCACAAAACTCAAAAGAACAGTCACTGCCAGAGTCTCAAAAAGGATCAAATGTGGGTCTGTCTGCTCATCCAAAGTTAGGTTCTGTGTAGCTTGTGGCCTTCCATTATCTCCACAACTCCTCTGTGTTGGTTAACATTTATTACTTGTCAGCTTTCAGTTTTCTGGCAAACAGAAGAATGAAATCCACCCCAGCCTCTGAATGACAGCTCAGACCTGGCTCAGGTCCTAGTGTATTATGAAACCCTAGAAAGAGGGAAGGGGATATCCTGACAGGGACGGACGGACTGACAGCTGAGCGAGTGACAGAGGAAAGGGGGAGGAGGGAGACTTCAGAGCCTGAGGCAACTGCTGAACAGCAGGCTGAAATAACAACAGGAAAAAAATCAACAGAAGAAGATAAACAGAAAAATATAGGCAGCACTTTGGTGTGGAGGAAACTCAGGAGGAAACTACTCCCAAAGCTGCTGCAGGTAAGCACACTCAGCTGGAGCTCCAGGTGATCTGTGGAGGTTCTTCATCTGCTGCTGGATGCTGGTAGTCGGTGGACCTCTGAACTCCATATCCAGAGTAAAAGAAAAAAAGAGGGGAAAAAACAGGGAAGAGCAGAGAACCGGCAGGCAGCTACTCTGTCTATCCGACAGGAGAGAAACTGAAGGCAGCAGTGGCATTAGTTAATAGCACAGAGCACTCTGGGTCCTAATGCCTCCCTATTCAGGCTGCACCTGACCATGGGAGCTTTCAGAGAAGGTGTGTCAGATGCATTTTAGTTCATAGGCCACATGACACTCAGTCAAGTTCAAGTGGGCCGAACCAGTTAAAGCCAAACAATATACAAAAATATCTTTAGTTCATGAATGCAAAGAAGTACATTCTGAAAATCACATTTTTTTACTTTTAAAGAGGAACTCGTTTACAAAAATTTGATCAACAGCTACTAATCTCTAAGAAAAAATGAGATTGCTGCAGTGAAAACATTAAACTCAACCAGAGCAACAGAATAGCTTAAACAAAGAATAATTAATAAATTAAAGGAGCATCTCAAGAAAAAATGAAAGAAGTTACAGTATCATATGATTGTTGGGTTTTTCTCTGTATGTATGATTGTAGGGTCTACCTTTAATTTAATTTACAATCTAAATAACATGCAGTTCTCTGACGACTCTGCAATAGTCGGCCTCATCACTGATGGGGACGACAGGAAGTACAGAGAACTAACACAAGGCTTTGTGGACTGGTGCCAGCAGAACTACCTCCAGATCAACACTAATAAAACCAAGGAGCTGGTGGTAGACTTCCACAGGCACAAACATCCTCCTCTGCAACCACTGAACATCCAAGGTATGGACGTCGAGGCTGTGGACAGCTACAGGTACCTTGGTGTTCATCTGAACAATAAACTGGACTGGACTCATAATTCAGACGCCCTCTACAGGAAAGGGCAGAGCAGGCTGTACCTGCTGCGGAGACTCAGGTCTTTTGGAGTGAAGGGCCCACTCCTGAAGACCTTCCGTGACTCTGAGGTGGCCTCAGCTATCTTTTATAGTGTCGTCTGCTGGGATGGCAACCACTCTGCCGGGGACAGGAAGCAACTGAACAGGCTGATCCGCAGGGCCAGCTCTGTTCTAGGATGCCTTCCGGCCCCAGTGGAGGTGGTGAATGACAGGAGAATGGAGGCTAAGCTGTCATCCCTGTTGGACAACATCTCCCACCCCATGCAGGAGACTGTGACAGCATTGAGCAGCTCCTTCAGTGGCTGCGGCACCCACGGTGTGGGACGGAGAGATTTCACAGGTCTTTCCTCCCCACTGCTGTCAGACTCCATAATAAAGACTTTAACTGATCAAACACACACATCCACACATGTGCAATAAGACTAAGTGCAATACTCGTTCTCTGACAAAGTTGTATTTTTAGTCAGTTGTATAGCATTTGTATTCTATTTTTATCCTATTGTATATATTATTTTATTCTATTCTATTCTGTACAGTTGTGTACAGTATCTTATTCTTATTGTATTCCAGTGTTCTCTAATTTTTGCTATATAACTTTGCACTGTCCAATTTCTGCTGTGACAAAACAAATTTCCGATGCCTCTTCATGTGATATATTACTCGATGTGGTTTCTTGATTTCTTTAGACCAAGCACTGAAGGTCAAGATCAAACACTGAGCTCATCAGTCGCATACCTGCTGAAGTTCAGGGTCTGGCTGGGCTGGGGTCAGCAAACATTCAGTGTCAGCATCACTCTGGGTTCCTGGCTAGCTTAGCGTTAGCATGGTGTCTGTGCAGATGCTTGCAAAGAGCCAAAGTGATGTTAGCTGAATGATGCAGCTGTTTTGCTCGTGGATGTAGTGTACCATTTACCACAAGTGCTCTCGTCCTTTTGTGCAAACGAGTAAAAGTTATGTTCACATCCAGGCTGTAGACTGCATCGCTATTCTCCTCCTCAGACACATGAAATGAAAAGTGCAACTGTAACTGGTAAGCAGGATCGACAGATAAGCAGACTATCAAACATATTGCGAGAGCAGTAAACGGATAGAAAAACACAATGAAACTATCAGTCATGGATTGGCCTCCTCAGAGCCCGGACTATTATTGAAGTATTCTTATGACAGATAACTAGTATAAGGTCCAAAGAGATATCAGGGCCAGTGCAGGAAAAACATCATCAGACCAAAGACCCAGAATAAAGCATAAACTTTAAGAGTAGCCAATTCAAGAATCTGGCATATTCTTAAATAAGATGAAGGCACTGGCCTCCTCAGCAACACCAAAGGCAGAAGACAACCAAAGAGTATGATGACATGGTCAAGAAAAACAATAATATAACATGTAACCACATCCAGAAGACTTTGAAGGAGGCAAGCATATCATTGTCTACAATGAACAGGAGGGAGCTGCTTTACTACAGCATTTGGTGACATTGATCGATTCAAGACTGCAAGCAATCACTGTCTTCATCCAAGTATTACAAACAATTCTGCATCTTAAATGTGCATAAAGACGAATCTAATTCTTGAAGAGTTCATGTGAATGTTTTGCATAAAAAAACAACAACAACAACAACAAAAAATAACCCTCAAATTAAAGCTCAAATCTGCACTTTGATCAGATTTTGATTAACTACAAAAAAAATTCTTTGTCAATTTTATGACACTAAATCCATTCATGTCTTGTGTCTTGCATTGTTTGAACAAAGGAGAAATCCATCCATCCATCCATTCGCTTCCGCTTATCCTTTTCAGGGTCGCAGGGGCGCTGGAGCCTATCCCAGCTGTCATAGGGCGAGAGGCGGGGTACACCCTGGACAGGTCGCCAGTCTGTTGCAGGGCCAACACACAGGGACAGACAACCATTCGTGCTCACATTCACTCGCACAAAAATAGAAATAATGAGAAAACGCCTCTTTAGAGGTCACACTATTCTTAAACACCACATTTTTAAACATCTGTACTGACAGAGCTTCACCACCACCGCATCCTGAGGAGCAACAATAAAATAGCTTTTATTATTATTTTTAACTTTAATGGAAAACTCCAAAACAATACATCAGCCTTAAAATCATAAACACTGACGTGATGTGTAATTTAAAGCCACAGACGTTGGAGGACTGGTACTTATATAAGTCAAAATAAAGCAGTTCATGAGTCTTTCTAAATTAATAAATAATCCATCAATCAATAGTACAAATGGAAAGTGAGTTTACAGATAAACATTAAACACTCATAAAAAAAAAAAAAAAACATTGTTGAATTCAAAATAAAAACAGCATTTTTTTACAGAATGCAGTAATTAAACAGATTAAAAATTCAAATTAAGATGTGTTGGATGTGTTGCTCCTCAGCATCACAGAGCAGTTTTAGAACAACTGAGAGTCATAAATGCTTGTTTATTTATTGTGTATTTGCAGATACAAGCCCAGAACAACTTTGGGGTTTTTCTTCCACCAAAGTTTTAGAGACTTTTGTCACCACAAACACACCAAACAAGTGTTCCTTCAAAATCTGTGCATCTATTACTCATACCTGCTACAGACAGAAGTACTAAATGCTTAGTTTCTAGGGTTTTTATTAAACCAAGAACATCACAGTGCTGCAGATTTATTAAAACAGAGATGGTCAGTGTGGAGGTGAGATCCGACTTACTCTTGTCTCACTGTGTTAAATCAAAAAGGGGACTTAGATTATATTAAATATGTTTAACTTTCCTCAGCTCTGTACCTGTACGCTTTACAGTGTCCTGTCATCTAAGACTTTGTATCAGGCTGACATCTTGTGGGCAAAACTGTATTACAGTTTTCAAAGAGTGGGCTAAAGATGACACGCAGCAGTGAAATGGACCCAATCAGAGCAGTTGGTCAAAGTCAAAGGAGCTGCTTTATTTTTTTTATATCACCTTTATTTAGACAGATAAATCTCATTGAAACACAAGGTCTCATTTTCAAGAGCAGCCTGAATGTGTTAAACACACTATAGTCATTACATTTCATAAAACCAACTAACTGGAAAAATTCAACTAAAAATAAAATAAAAGACTGTAGAAATAAAACATTACAAACAGGAACAGCCATGCAATGATGTTTTGTCTATCATCCTTACAATTTATTAAAAAACCCTTCAGTTCATTTAAGCTGCACAACTTCAAGTACTGTTATAATTCGTTCCAAGTATAAGGAGCATTGTAGGAAAATGCCTTTTTCCAAGCTCTGAGTTTATAGTTAGTTAATAAGGTGGGATAGCCACATTTTTCTAAGGGTAGTGTGAAAGCTGTTTTCCAAACATCAGGAACAGTATTAGTTTGAGTGGAAATATTACAAATATGTGACACTGGTTGGGCTATAAGACCTGCAGCGAGGTGTAAGAAATAGGGAGGAATGCTATCAGACCTACTGATTTTTTTAGGATGGGGAGAAAGTTTACAGGAGGGGAGGAAGAGAAAGATAGAGAAGAAGAAGAGGGAGAGAGGAAAAAACACTGAGAATCTGCTGAAGAAAAAAAAAGACACACCAGAGAATCCACAACATGTGCCTAAAAAACAGTAAATAATAAATAAGTAATGTTACTGAACAGCACACAGTACTAATAATACAAGCAACAGCCACAGTGCAGAGCCCACAAGGGGCTGTGACGTTTAGCCCACAGGCTCTGCCGTGGTCCACACCAGAGATTGGACACCCAAGGGCACCCCACCCCCAGCAGGGGCCCTGGGCAGGCAGCCACAAGTGAGTCAGTACACAATCACCTGGCACTGGACACCGAGAACCACCAATGCCACTGGCAGGGAGTGTGGTCGGGGGAAATAGACCCCACACAAGGGGAGTCAAAACCCTATCCTGACACACAGACATATACAACAGACTCACAAAGACACAATAGAGAGAGGGAGAGAGATGCTATAGATCTTTTAATGGTATATTTATGGTGTCTTTCCATTTGGGTTACTTCATAGTGGAAAGCTGTTGTTTGCAAGAGAACATTCATATGTTAGTGTGTGCAGAAATACCAATTTTTTTGTATTACTCTGATTAAAATGAGATCAAATATGTATGTTCTAAGTCAGATCAAATCTGTTGTTTGTTTATCATCTAAAAAATAAACAAAGTTTCAAGTACAAACAAGAAGTTAAGTCTAAGTAGGAAGTGAGAAAAGGGCCCACAGACCGAGCATGACCTCGAGCTTTTAATCTGTCCATTTTGTGTGTGCAGGACGCTCGGGGAATTTTGGAGGGTTGTGTTTGATAACAGCTCAGCACAAAAGAGGCTGAATAAACGAAATCAGTCAGTAGAATTCCGATTAGGTCAGCAACTTTGGTTTGGTTTTGTCCTCTGAGCTCAATAAAACTTTGAAAACTCAATCAACTTTTTGCTACTTACATCAAAACAAACAAGCTCTTATTTTTGTTATTATACTTTGAAATAATAAAAAGTATGACACAGGAACTAAAGGCCACCACGGTGCGAAAAAACGTTGGCTTCTCAGACATTTTTGAATTGTATATTTCAGCCATTTTCATACTTACAGAACATGCTAACATGGAAATCACTAACCTGGCCTTCCAGGCTGTAAAGCTGAATTTAAGGATAATTTTTGTTTTAATTCTACTACCATTGAAAGACAGTTAGAAGAAACCCTTGAAACTCTTCATATTTCAGGCCTCCTTTAAGACAATTAATGACTGGGAGTGTATCAGAAGCCAGTGAGGCTGGAAAAACCTGGAAACTATTTTAATGGGCATCACACCACATATTTATTGACATATACTGTGTCAAAATTCATCATTAAGAGTAAAGAGGAGGACGTCAGAAATCACATTTATAAGGGAAGAGAGTTAAAGTTAGACAGGTTGGACAGATGGATGGTCTCGTTTGGTTCAGAATTCCAAAGTTTTCAAATATGAGCAAATTAATTTGACAATGCAGACAAACACCTGGATTTTCTTGTGTCAAACTGTCTTGTTGTGGCTTTTTATTCATGATTAGTGAGTTAGCCGTCCAATTAAAGTAGCAAACATCTCTATGAATTAATATGGGAATAATACTACATAAATAAGAAACAGCATGTGCCAATTTGTCCAAAAACACATTTGCAAACACTCGTAGGCTCCTCTCACTAAGGGAACAGAGCGGCCTCACGGGCTGCAGCTCAGACGTGTTTACAGAAAGATGCCTCAGCGGATGGGTGCTAAAACCACCAAAGCTTTCTCCGAAAAACATGCAAGTACCGGAGATTATAAAGAGCAACACATACTGGCACAAACAGACCTGAGACGTATGAATGCACTGAAAAGGCAAAGCCATCTGACTGCAGCACAATGTGGAGTCTAATAAAGAGCTGGAAATGAGAAATAGGCTAACCCTTGTCTGCAGTTTCTGTGACTAAAATGGAGCCTCAGCAAGCTTTGATGATAGCCACGGTAGCGTGTGTGTGTTTGCATGTGCGTGTAAATGCATTACTCGTGTTGTGGGCACATAAACTAGTTTTTTTTTTCAGTCCACTTCTGTGCACCTGTCACTCTACTGGGAACAGAAACAAGGTCCCCAGAAGGTATATCATTCATTTATAGTATGGAAACTGGGACGGAGGTTAAAATGTAGCAAGCGGTGCTTCAAATCTCCACAACCATGAATGTGAGTCGTTACAGCACTCTGAAACCCAACTCTGTGTGTGTGTGAACTGGAAATGTATGAAATTAATCTTTAATTACACATACTGAGAATCTCAAAGATCAATCCTTCAGCGAGATAACAGATGCAAAAATAGCCTGAAGGATCAATTTAACTGTAACATTACAAATGTACTTGATATGTCTTAAAAATATCAGAAAAATACTGATATATGACCAAAAACCAGATGCTCTTTTCTTCTTCTGCACAATGAGGGAATAAAACAGGAAATCACAATTTTTGTTTTAGGACCACTGAAGGTCTTACACACAAAAAAGGAGGGGATGGGGGGGAGTAAAATTATGAAACAAGAATGAGAAAAATCTGACAAATTACAGGAAACAAACAAACTAATTAAGGAGGAAACACAGTGTTTATTTATGCTAGGCTGAAAATTCATCAAAAATAACACAACAAGCTGAAAGCTTATTTTCATTACACAGACTAACTTGGACTGGATTGATTTTAAACAATCAATACTGGCCTAGAATTAGTTCATCTGTATTTTTCCTGATAGATGATATGATAAATGATATATGTAACCTTTGGCTCCCTGTCCCTGCATTAGGGACAAAGACACAAGATACACTATATCAGTTATTACTACTAAATTACTGAGAGGCTCTGTGAGAGATCTGATGCTATGATGAAAAGTTTTCCTATAACTATGCCCATAAGCTCCGCACTGCATATGAAGCAGATGCCCACAGACAGTTGACACTGCTTGCGGACATTTGAAAATGTTGTAAACAAACCTTCAGCAATGAATCTTTCCTAAACAAAAAAGAGTCATCAATGTCCAAGTTTTGTTTGGTGAAAGGCCAAAACCTCTCTGGTGGATACAAAACCCTATAGACACTTTTCAATTTTACATGTTAAATAAAGGTGCAGATGGCAGGCACGGGTGCTCACATGCACAACACAAGTGGTGAACCAAGTAAAAGACAACGGGGACCACAGGACATCAGAGTGTTTGAGCAGAAATAAAAACAGTGGTGAAAACATTTCAGGCTCATGCACATGCTTCTCATACAGATGTGGCACTACACAAAAATGTAAACACTGCTTTATTCCAAATAGATTTTTTTGAAGTATTTAGTCTCCAAGTAAAAGTCCTAATCCTACTATAACAACATCATCCATGTTTTTGTGTGAGATTACAGAAACACATTGATAACCTGATTCATAAGCATGTATCTGATCGGCACGCACATCTGGAAAATGTGCGTGCGTTATGTACAAATTTGCACTGAAATAAAAAATGCATTTTAGAAAATGAAATTCACCTCTCAGCTCGCTCGCCCATAGTTCAGGCTTTTGTTTAATTGCGTGGAAACGATCAGCATGAACGCATTCTGCGGTTGCTTGAAAGAAAAAAAAAAACTAACTGAAAAACAGAAGATATTTTATGACCTTCTGTTTCTTCTTTCTCATGTGTTGCAAATGAGTGTGTGGTTAGACATTTCAAAACTGAAGTGACTCCAGCCGCCTGCTGAAGGGTGATAAACAACTCCGGTGACCACGCTGCTTTTTTCTTGTACTGTGGCCACTGGGACTAATGATGACATGGGATTCTTGTCAAACCACAGAAAACCGAGGACCGAAGGCAATTTTTCAACTTTCCGTTTTGGCCACTGCTAAATGTGTTGTTTGATCAGATACGAATTATCTAAGCCATGAAACTGACTTCAGGAAAGTTTCACACTGGTAGCTGATACAAATCGACTTCTGTCACACAGAGCACTTTAGACTGACTTTAGCGGGATTATGGTGCAACAACTTATGAGAGGATTAATATGCTCCTGTTTTATTGAAATGTCACCTACGTGTTGTGTGTAGATGGAAATTCTTGTAATAGAAAATCTAAGAGGGCCTAATGTAAGCATGATAACATCCTGTAGTTTTCTGAAATCTGCTTGTTTTGCATGTCGATAAAATACAATCTAAGCTTATTCAACTTATATTACTCAGTCATTTCTGAATCTCAATGATTACCTCTAATGTGAAGACGTCTTCAGGTCTAACAGCTGATGGGGGGTTTACGTATTTATTGCATGGGATCTTAAACCTGCGTCACACAGCTTCAAACAGTATAATGCAAGTCTTGGGTTTTGCTTCCAAGCAGCTGGTAATTTTGTAATTTTTCAAAATGTGGTCTTGAGAAACATTGAATACTTTTTCACTCATCTTCAGTCCAGCCGTTTGCAGAGAAATGATTTTTGTTTGTTTGTTAAAACTGACCTATTAATCATGCAAACTTGAAAAAGAATGTCAAAAAGTGTTTTAATTCAATTTGAGCAATTGCTTTGACGACAGTGGGAAGGAAAAACTCCTTTTTAACAGGAAGAAACCTCTAGAAGAAGCCTCATCTGCTGTGACCGGTTCTTGTCACACGACAGGACAAAGACATGCTGTGTCTTTAATAATAATTAAGAATTACATGCAGAGAGGTGTATAAACACATAGTGAGTGAAGAAGGTGACTGAAAAAGAAACACTTGAAAGTAGAGATAGTGTCTGTCTCCTGAATCCAAACTGGAAGCTGGTTCCACAGAAGAGGGGCCTGAAAACTGAAGGCTCTGCCTCCCATTCTACTTTTAAATACTCTAGGAACAAGTAAGCCTACAGTCTGAAAGTGAAGGTGTTCAGTGTATGAGGTCTTGAGCCTGATATTTCAAGACCTTGTTTGTGAGGAGCAGGATTTTGAATTCGAGCAAGTATCTGCTTAGATACTAAATTTCAAGGTCAAGTACAATAATCTCAGTTTTATCCTCCTCAACAATTAAACTTACTTCTGCATTCTTTCATCTTGTCATCCAAAGCTGTGTGAAATTTCAGACCTGTGTGGCTGCTCTTGCGTCAGACTGTGACTTTCCTGTTTGGGATGTTCCTGTTTTTGTTATCACCAGAGCTGAGCAGCTTCACAAGTTGCAGCTTTAACATTTTTGGGGAGCAGCGAAAACCACCAAACCTCTCTCTGAAAAACATGCTGGTACCGCAGGTTATAAAAGAAAAACGTGTGTAGGCACATATAGATGAGAGGAATGCATGAAAAAGGTAAACCTGTCTAACTGCAGCGTGATGTGGAGAGAGAATGAGAGACAGTTGCAAATATGCCTGCAGTTTCTGTGACTAAAACAGAGCCTCAGCGAGCTTTGATGATAGCCACTGTAACATGTGTGTGTGTACTTATATTACTTGTGCTGTGGGTACAGAATCTGGTTTATTCAGATCAACGCTGTAAACTTGCCTCTCTTTGGTAGATAAAAAAAATCCCCATCGAAGGCTGACTTTGAGGTTAACGTTACTCAACCAGTGGCTGTGCTTAAGTCTGTGAAGGCCTTGATAGAAATCAAGATAAAGCTGTTTGGAATTACAGAAACTTGACCCTGTGTGTGTGCCTGGTAAGGATCAACTCAACAAAGAGACCCCCCCCCCAAATGAAAAACAAAACAAAACAAAAAACCCCAAAACAAAACACAATGACACGGTAATGTCAGTTACCAGAACAGGATAGTTTCGGCATATGAACGTTCCTCTGCAGGCGCGAACTTCATAATGTTTTTTTCCTCTTTTGGTCAGTGGAGGTGTTACTTCTTGTTACAATTATAACCCTGTTTTTTACAGATAGTTACCCTCAAAGTTACATGTTGGTGACATCAGCCCATTTACTATAAGAGAGAAAGCAACAGCTAGGAGGAAACCATCTGCAAGAAATAATTTTTATCATTGTATATTTAGCAATACTCTCCTTTCCTTCAACTATGAAAAGTTCGTGTTTGCATGACTGAAGAGCTCTTTTGGTCTAAAACATACTGTTGCGAACGTGGTTTAGAATATTTTGCTTTATCTATCACATTAGTCGTCACTTCAGTCAGTAGCAGGGGTGTGTCTGAGTGTGTTTATGATTAACCTCTCATTATCCATTGAGCTAGCAGAAAACTAAGTGACTAAAAAGTCTTGTGAAAAATGTTAAGACCAAGGTTTGCAAAATAGATTTTTCAATCAGTAGGACTCAGCATGAGTGACAGCAACAATGTGGTTAGAGAAGTCCGAAAAGCCTTTCTTCCCAGAGGCTTCGATAAGAAGAGGTTTGAGAGGCGAGGCTGGGATGATTTGGACATGTGCAGGGAAGAGATAGTGGGTATGCTGGGAAATAAATGGAATATGGAGCAGCCAGGCAAGAGGAAAAGTGGAAGGAAAAGTGAACCACTGCCAGATATTTTGCTCCAGTCTAATCACCACTTACAACAGGCATAGATCGCAAATTCAAAACGTTATTTATTCCAATAGATTGATGACGGTTACTTCAAACCCCAGAGGCTGTCTGCTCCCAGTCCACCTAAAACAAAAAGAAAATGCTAGAAAAAATCCTTGAAGCACAGGTACAAGAGGAGCAATAGCAACAATTTTACGTTCCAGCTTATTAATTCACTGTAGACTCAGACAAGGTTTTGATTTATTTGACTGACTCTTCGTCTTAAAATGGAAAAATAGGACCCAGTTCTATTTGTTGTCGTCTATCGTCACAGCTGGCCCTTACGCAGAGTTTCCAGTCTGATTTCTGTCTGATCTTTATCTGTGCTCAGTTCAGAGAAAAAATGACAGTAGCTGATTTTAACATTCATGTAGAGACTGAAAAAAACAAACTCAACACCAGGTTTTTATTTATGATTTAGACTCAGCTGGCGTGTAAATGAGCCCACTCGCAGCTTTAGTCACACTGTGGATTTTGTCCTGACATGTGACATGGAAAATAACATTGAAAACCATTTCTCAATAACATTTCATTTTAGCTCAAAGAACTGTAGTACGCTATATGTATTTCTGAAAGTGCTGTAAAAAAACCTTCCCTCTTTATCATTTTCAGTGCCAACACATGCAGGTACCTAAATCCTACTCCCACTACGAGATTACTGCAGAGCAGTACGTACAACTTTAGATATTGTGGCTCCTCTACAAAAAAATAAAAAATAAATCAGAAGTGCCTGACTCCGGGGTATAACTCACAAATGCACGTCTTAAAGCTGGAGTAGAAATGATATTGCACTAGTATAAGAGATGTTTTTTGGCCCAGAAAAATAGTTTGTTGCTCTACAAAAAAAGCCTCCGTATTTGTCAGTGGTGAAAGAAAACAGACCTCAGTCTATTGGAAGAGTTTCAGTCAGGTTTCACAATCCATCATAGCACAGAGACGGCACTACTGAAGGTTACAACTAATCTTATAGCGTCTCATGTCTGATTGTTCTGCTAGACCTCGTTGCAGCTTCCGACACTGCCGATCACAACAATGTCATACAGAGCTTGACTGTTGCAAGCTGCTATTAAAGGAAATGTGCTGCAGTGGTTTGAATCATCTGTGCAAGCACCAACTCTGTTTACATTATTAGAAAATACTCCATAGATATTCATTGCTTTGCAGATGATGAGTTATTTCTGTCCATGAAGTCACATGACACAGGCATGTCTCAGAGACAAAGACCTGAATGACTAAATAATGACAAAACTGAGAATATTATATTTGGTCCTAAAAGTCATATAAACGTTCCAGCCAACCAGATAGCCATCCTGGATAGTATTACGTTGGCCTCCAGTAACACTGTGAAGAATCTAGGTGTCATTTTTGATGAAGACATGTCCTCCAATGCAGATATTAAACAAATATGTAGCACTGCTTTACTTCATCCGTGCACTGTCTCTAAAATTGGAAGCATTCTATTGCAGGGTGATACTCAAAAACTAGTTCATGCATTCATTACTTCTAACTTAACTATGGCAATTCATTATTATTTTCACTCCCCATGTGTATGTATACCACTTTGGCTTGTTTGTGTTCTCTGTCTCTTCATCAGTCGCTGCCTATGCTCTCTTTTTCATGTCTCTTCCCTTTCTCTAGCTCCCAACCAGTCATGGCAGACGAGCCGTACTAATGATGAGTCTGTAGAGCCGGATAATGAGAGGGGGGTTGGTGTTCATTTCTGTGAATGGTTCAACTGACACTCAACCAATCTCTGAGTAATTTTATGACTGGAAACTTAACACTCCTCTAAGCTCTGAGGATTTATTGTGTCACCAAAGAGTGAAACAAGACTAAAGGTCAGCCAAATCCAGTCAGCTCTGAATTCTGCAGGAAGAGAAAAGCTGATAGAACCAGTGAGATCTTTTGCATTCCTACTCACAAATGAGCTTTCTTAAGTTTTTTAAAATTTCTCCAAAAACATGCATCTCTATATTTCTTATTGGCAAAATGTATTATCTCTTACTGTCCTAATTCTATTGAATTTATTCAATAAGACCTGCAAATATAAATATTCTGGTTTGAAGGCCAAAGTAAAAGGAAGGTCTGTGTAATTAAACCTAATCTAAAAGGTAAATATTCTCAAAAAAGTTATTTTAAAATAGCTGACACTCATAAAACCCATAGAAATCTGTTGTGTCAACCCCTTAAATCAAAAGCAACATGAAATTTTAATGAAAGAAAATATACAGTTAATGCCCTAAATGTAACATTTTAGACAACAGCTTCATTCATTTTGGACTATCTTGTGAGAACTCCCAGTGAAACCAGAAGTGTAGAGAGTGTGAGTTAAATTAGAAACTCTGTTTATGCTGGGTAATGTAGTTCTGCTAAAAGTTAACCAAACTGTCTTCAACTAGTTCCTCTGCCTCGGAGTCTGTTAATGCAGATTATTTAATCCTGCTAGTTACATGCTTTTGTTGGGTAAATCAAACACACTAAAATAATTCAAGAGACAAAATGTGTTCAAAGGTTTCACTGGCTGTTTCAACCCCTTTCTGAAATTAAAGGTTTTGGTTTTTTTATAGATCTGCTATAGCTCTTAAAATATACCGTAAGGCGTTGATTCAAACAAAAAGCAAGTCTTAAGGCAAATATCTACAAAATTAAAATGAAACTTTATTGTAATTTATACAAAACAAACAAACAAAATAAAGCAAGAATAATTGGGCTACAGAGTCACAGTAAGAATGAAGTAAGAACATCGGATATTTACATACAAACATTTGACAGTCTTGTCAGTCACCCCGTTGTATACTGCGGTGAATAACAGCACATATAACTAAGCTGTGGTCTATCTTCAAATAAGCTGCGTTTTTGTACAGTAACCTTTTTTCAAACATTGTCTTCATGCTATGAATGCTTTGGCGATGCTGGCCCTCCTAATGCTTACGGCTGGATCCTGATCTTCACTGATGACACATCAGGTTTGTAAGATCGTAGCTTTGAAGTCTCTTCAGGCTTTCACTGCCACTTTGTGTTGTCAGTTGTGTGTTCATACATAATGTGTGTCGTCATCAGGATAGGGATTTGAAAAAAAAAAAAAAAAGGATAGGGATTTGGGTTGGTTGGTGGAGCTGTAGCTTAAAGTTTACTGGTAATTATGTGACAATACATTCAGATCATGTTACGGGTCAACACAAACGTAATGCAGAGTAGTGTAATGAATGAAATAATCAATTTTCCAATGAGTAATAAATAACGTTCGGCGTTACTCAACAAAATGGAAAAAAAAGTCATGTGGAATATGTTACTTTTTTTAAGGAACAGCGCCATCACTGGTCATATCTGGGATAGGTGGTTGGATGTGACAAGGTGTTACATGAAAGATCTCCTTTTTACCTATTTTTTGGTGCAGGGTTAATCTTCTAGAATTACATGAAGTTTGTTAGGTTTGAAATGACACTGAAAAAGCAAAAAATAAAATAAAAATAATTTATATATATATATATATATATATATATATATATTAGGGGTGCAACGATACACAAAATTCACGGTTCAGTTCGATACTTTGGTGTCACGGTTCGATATTTTTTCGATAGAAAAAAATGTTCATGCCTTTTTAATTTGTCATTTATTAAAATTATAAATATATATTTAACTCAAAAGTAGTTTTTGAATTTAATGATGCTGAAACAGCAAAATAATAATAATTTAAAAATCTATCTGATGGTGGAATCACTCATCTTTGGAAAAGAGAGTTTATTACAAAGAAATGTCTCTTTACAAAATAAAAGCTATACTATACGCTTCTTCTGGGCTATATTCTCAGCAGCATATTAAACATATCAGGTCCCCATAAGGAGAATCCTGTGCTAACGGCTGTCTAAAGGACTCGGGTAAAGTTTGTAGCATGCGTGCTTGTTGTTTTTGTCTGCTTCCACTTGTCTTTGCACTAGGATGATGTCGGCGTAAATGTGCAGTCATATTTGTTGTGTTCCCACTAGTGCTGTCAGCGTTAATCTCGTTAAAATGACATTAACGCCATAACGCAGCAAATCTCCGTTAACGAGTTACGGCGGATCGCCCTGTGCGTGGGGCTGGACGGCGTCAACAAGCTAACTGCGCTAACGCACTAGTTCCCACCAATTGAGATACATACTGTTTTACTTTTGTCCATGACGCGCTTACCATCAGGGTCATGCTTCACATGAAAACCAAGATAGTTCCAAACGCCAGATCTGAATGAGGGTGGGGGAGGCTCAATTTCGGGTAGCGTTGAGGCAGTTGCCATGTTACAACGAGCTTAGCTTCTGTCTTGCTAGCTTGCACTGCGCTCAGTGGATCTGCACTCGACAGTGTAGCCTAGGCGGGCGGAGTAGTTGAACGCAGATTCACTGAGCACTCAACACAGACAGCATCGTCAGAAGAAAAGTTGATAAAATAAATAAAAAAAATTGTTCGATACACATGCGTTCCGAACCGAAAGCACTGTATCGAACGGTTCAATATCGATACGAGTATTGTTGCACCCCTAATATATATCTATATAGAGCTAAAGGGGTCAGGTAGGACAAACGTATTGATTTTTCATGGGGTGACCCATTCAGCTTGACTTACCAACAAGTTACCAACAACTGAATATAAGATGTTCCATTTCTAATAATGTTTATTTAAATTTTTGGTTCTTCATAACAGCTGTACGAAATATAAAAAATACAACATAATACAATATATGCAAAGCAGTTCATCATCCACTCAGAGTTTATTTGGTTTCCGAAAACTTGAAGGCAACGGGACCATCGGGAGATGTTGGAGAGCATGCCGAAAGCACGGTGAGAGCAGGTGAGGAGGCGGAGATTGATGTGGAGTTCACCGTCTGTGGCACGACCAGATTGCGATATGGGCAGCCTGAATCGTAGATAAGCCTCAACACGTCCTGACGGAAACGCACGCCTACCAGGGCGTAGAGGATAGGGTTGAGGCAACAGCGGGTGTACGCCAGCGTGCAGGTGACGTACTCCAACATCAGACCACAGAATGGGCCAAACATTTTGCGACACAGCACCGCAGTGTACGGCAGCTGGAATACCAGAAAAACCAGCACCAGGGCAACCATCAGCTTCAGTGTACGCTGCCGTTGCCATTGCTTCCCTCGCCGATGTGCGTGCCCTTCCCACAGCACTCGAGCAATCGAAGTGTAGCTTGCCACCATAATGGCGAGGGACAGGCAGAAGATGGTGATGATCACGCCACTGGGAACCAGTCTTATTTGACCACTTACTTGCATGACACAGTACGCTTCAGTTTTGTTGCTTGAATTCCCAGAGAAGCTGTTTGAAACCCCTGAGAAGCAGATTTCAGGGATGCTTAGAGCCACTGCAACAAGCCATACCCCCATGGCAGTGAGCTTCCCAGCTGTTAGGATTTGGCTGCGCAGCCTGAGCATTTCCTGCGCTCGTGCTACTACCATGTAGCGGTCGACACTGATGCATGCCAGTAGCAGCAGCCCGCTGTATGTGTTGATGGCGTAGGTTGCACGCATGATCTTGCAGAGATGATAGGAGAAAATCCAACCCTTGTGAGTGTCAATGGCCTGCAATGGGAGTGTGAGGAGCAGGAGGAGGTCAGCCAGCGCCAGGTGGAACAGGAAGACATCGGTCATGGAACGAAGTCGAAAGCGGCGGTAGAGAGCAAAGGTGGCGATCACCAGGGAGTTTCCTGCAACGCCAAGCAGGAAGATGGCGGTGAAAGCGCAAGCTTGGAAGGTTTTGATGACGTCCACCTGGTGCTCATCAGCTTCACACCAGTCTTCATTGTCAGGATAATCTTCGGAATATGAGTCATTACTTATATTCAAGAAGTAATCTTCTATAGTATAGTCAGGCATTGCTGTTGGAGAAAATAAAACTTGTAAGTCAAAGAATTATTAAAATAAATAAATAAATACTATTGGTGATCCTCAGCATTTCCCCTACACTGTGGGCACTTTAACTTTCACACGTAATTTGGGGCTAACTGTATCATTTAAGCCTAAAGTATCCCAGTATCACATGCGGTCCCTAGGGAAAAAATAATTGCCCACATCTGCTCTTGGAGCAACAAGAGGCTGACATTTTTTGCCTTTCAGTAAATCAACTTGAAAACTAGCAAACAGATTGGAATAAACTGGGCTCAGACACACTCTGTGGCCACCACCAGGTCAGGATTATATTTGGTTTGTGATTGTAAGACTGACACTTATTATGACAGATTAATAAGGACATGTTTGGGTCATAAATTCAAAGTCGGTACTTGAGGGACATGGTCAGCAGACATGTATACTATTGATTGGGTCTTTCCAAAAGGCCCTTCAGTACATTAGCTTATTTCCTGATATTACAGGAAATTTACGGTCATATGTTGATTCCTGTAGTCGCTGCTGTTCTTATAGCCTGTATGCATTCAATTTCTAAATGTTTGTTCATCAAGTGAGTTATTCTGCTTACTCTTGTCAGTAATTATGTACACAAACTACAACCAGAAAGCTGGTTACTAAACAGCTGCTCTGACTTGTGGTTTTTGTCTCCTCCCTCTATTATTTGTAGCTGCACCACTGCAACATTTATTAACATTTATCTAAGCAGGAAGTGAAACTCATGCAAAGAAGATTTCTAATCTTTTTTGCATGAGGGTGCTGGGCTAAGACAGAGTTTCAGGAGAAAACCTGCCCAAGCATGTCCTCTTATGGATCCAGGACCCTCTTGTGAAGCAGCTAACGACAATGTGCTGCTTGAAAAACTCCCCCCATTATGAGTTGTGTTTCCTTTCATATAGTAGAGGGCACATCTCAACTATTCACTGATAACACCCCAACAGCTGCAGGGCCATGTCATTTCAGGCCATGATATTAAGCTTTAATAAAGAGTAAGCAAGCATGGAGTTGAGTGCAACGGCAACATATAACTAAAGATTGGACCTGAAATTTTCCTGAACAGACTTTGCCTTCTGCATTTTATTTACAACATAAAGTTAAAGCAGTCAGTTGTGGGCAAATAGACTGCATATGAAAAACTTCCTGCTGTTTTGACATGTCTGTAATGAATGTCTTGAGTCATTCTGTACTTCTCCAAAATGCCACAGAAAGACCAGCTTGCGTGAGTACTTATTATTGTTCAAAAACTGCAGTGCTCCTTTTACATGAAGCCGGGGCTGATTTTGAGCAATGTTTTGCCCTGCACGTCACGATATCAGGAAATACCAACCCCTTTACAATCAGGTTGAAAGTGAGAGATCTGCAGCAAAGCTCTTCAGTCTGACTAGGCGGCTGTGATATTTTAGTCATTTCGTAGCATGTTGCGTGACACTGGCATCAGGTCGTTGGTACAGGGGAAATCGTGGGTAGCTTAAGGTTTACAGATCAGTCAGTGTCGCGTGCTAACAGCCTTTATAGACAGTTTCCACAATCACCTTTTTATCATTTCATCTTCAGCGATGTGCCTGTTTGAACAGGCTGCTCACAATGTTAAGTTTATTACAGCAATCCTTTTTCTTCTCTTAACTTGTCGGTTTGATGGTGGGGATACACATTAAGGTAAGAGGAAAAGGAAAATGTGTAGACGGGCTTGTGTCAGAGGGTTTGGTGCCAGTGTGATTTTCTGCTCTTAAAGTGTGAGTTAGGTGAGGGTTGCAGTTAAATGTGGAATCAGTCAGGATGGGAGTAAAGTTTTCAATACTCGAAATAATGTAAGTCATGTGCAATACTTAACAGAAAATCTCCCTTATTAGAAACGTCTGGGCGAATGGAGATGTCTGACATACAGAACACTATAATTTGTTAGCAATATTAGCTCTCTCTAGTTCATACAGGGTCAGGGTTGAAAGAAAAAGCCTGCATTAATAACCTTGTCATGTGTAATTTAATAAAATAAGAAAAACTTTCCCCTTTCTGCACACTAATTTGTTCTAGTAGATGTGTTTTTTCCGCATTTAACTACTTAAAAACATAATCTAGTAATACTCGTAAATTAAAGCGTTTAACAGCACTGACCGCTAAAAGTAAGGTTTGCAAGCTGCTTACTTTAAATATCGCTCTCTAACGATGGACAAAGGAGCGGACTTGGATATATTCCTGGTCCATGCTAATTCATATTCTACGTATGTGTTTATATAAGACAGCATTTTATAAATATTATAAAATATACAAAACATTACTGTGCATTTCAATGCCTGGGTTAACACTCATAACAGCACTTTGCGTGCCACTGATTGTTCGTCTTCTCTGACTTTGACACGTCAGCCTTCAATCTGCCTTTGAGCTAATTCTTTTCTCAGTAGTGGGCTTACTCTGTAAATGCATAAAAGACAAATTATATATATCACAACATTTATGGTTTAAAATTTTGATTCAATTTAAAAGACTAAAATCTGAAGAACTTGGACATCCAAAAGACTGTTTTGTAAACATTGGGATGTGGGTTTCTTGGCACATTAGAGGCGTTAAATTCATCCCTTTATTTCAGATTTTAGTCATGGAAGCACCAGATATAACACAGCAGTACTTTTTGCTGCTTTTTCAATTTGCTACTGATTTTCTTTATGTTGATGAGGCGATGAAGACTTCACGTCTAAATAAAAAGAATTATGGGCAACGTTCCTAAACTTTAATGTTAAATTAAAAAGTAAAACAAAAAATTGGGGTTTTTTTCTTTTTGGTTTTAAGGCTTATCAAATTCTTGTTTATAAATTTTTAAAAACAATGCAATGTTCAACACGGATATACTTTTATCCGCAAAGGATGTGCAGCATTTGTGCCGCTGCTACAGCTATTTGTCTACAAATGGTTTGTCATGAAATATTTAGAGAAGAATAATTATTTTTTGGGTGGATTTTAAACAAACTGAAACATTTTTCTTGCTGTTGCACTTTGCATTTTAAAAAACAAGACATTTATATTGGTCATGGATTTTTCCCTGATTCAGTTTGAACTCTAAATATGTTTTGCACTAAAATTATTATTTTTAATCTTTATTAACAACAACAGAATACTGTGCCTTACGTCACAATATCAGGAAACTTTTACCTCCTCTTACAATCAACCTGAAAGTGAGAACAACCCCACCAAACTCAAAAATGCTTTATTTGAGTAGGCAGGCGTTGTTATATTTCACACATTTTCATGTCGGCCTGCAGCTTTCAAGAGCCAGTTTCATATTTTTATCATCAGTGTAGCAAATAAGAATACTATATTTTTAACTGAAGCATACATCTTTCTAATAGCATTGTGACGGAGTAAACCCCCAGCTTATGCTTTACAATTTACAGTCACTTCTATGGTTAGGGAGAAATAATTCTGACAATTTGGTAGTCATACCTTTGGTATAGTTTTCACAAATCAAGTGAGTATGAGTCATATGTGGCTGCAGATTTGTTATGAACCACAACCACACTCCCAGACATTTCAACTTGGTGGATTTTTCACAGCAAACTGATTAAAATCACTAAATTTGGTTCTTTGTAAAGTTACTGTTACATATATGCATCTGCACATCAAAACATGTGAAAGCATTGTCTTTTAGCTTACATTTTGCATTTTTTTTTTATAGTTACGTGTCTTAGAGCCCTTACCTGTACTATTAGAGGTGTTGAGCATGTCCTTGGTGCTCCTCCTGTGGCAGTTGGAGAGATCAGTGAAACTCTCATGTTTAAAAACACGCCTTTGGGGTAAACCTTAACCAATGAAACACACTCTGTGTTTTGCTGACCTCGCCGTACCCCAGCTGTTTGTTTCCTCAGGAGGATGTGAACCGACTGTGATGATTCACATAGATCTTTATGGTACCTTGGCTTTATTAAAACAGTGCAATCAAGATAAATCATTAGAATGGGTTTTGCCTATCAGTGCTTTGTTCTCTCATACAAAGTCGACTCCCTAGCATGCTGTGGCTTCTTTCTGTTCTCTTTTATTCACTTATATATGCAGCTTATTTCAATAAATGCTCATTCAGCTCTAAATTAAAATAAAATATATAAAAGCTCAATGAAGCTTCTGTTTTGAAAATCTGTGTATGATCATGTTGAATCATCCTGATAGTAGGTTAGTAGAGAAAAAAATAATGTGAATTGGCCTTTTTAGATACAGGTTATTTCCCAAAATTTGTCTTTGTTCTTGTTATAGATTGAATATTACAATGCATTTTGCTGTAGGTTCAACTGGCAGGTCAAACGTAACAAACCACATCTTGGGGCGTGACTGCATACTGGTGCCAGGACCAGTTCATAACCTCTGCCTGCTTCGTTTCGAGAGTTTATGATCATTTGAGGACCCTGGCCACATAAGTCTCTCAACTTGTGAACTCAGTCAAGCATTTTTTCTCAAACCAAACTCAGAGTCATCCCTCGTGAGACCAAAGGTTCTCTGTGTAACCACCACAGAACCGTTATTATTGACACCTTAAGACATGAGATCAACTGTCAGTCAGCTAAAAAAGTGATGAGCCACAAGACTCCGTGCATGTTGGATGATGTTATGTACGTTGTACATCGACTGCTATATATATATATATATATATATAGGTTATACCAAGAGCATTGGTTGTCGACGAGGTGGTAAAGGAAGATGACCAAAAACAAAACTGGGGGTTTTAGAAATTTCATCAGACATAAATACTGATTACTGTAAAAGTTTTGCCTTCTTACCAAAACCAAAACATTAACAAAGGTATAGAGTTTACTGTGAAAGGAAAAAATGTTTCATTTCTGGTTTGCGTCCCACTTTTCACTGCAGCTTGATGAGTAGTTTGCAAGCGTTTATAGACAAGTTAGCATCTTCCATACTGATGATCGCAGGAACCTGTAGGTGACTAAAGTAATTGTAAGGAGGTTCTCAGGACAGCACTGTATGCCTCTTTGTTTGACATTAGCAACCTCCCGCAACCACTCATAACTATTCAGGGAATACCCTTTCCCCCCTCAGTACTGGTGGTTGCAGGAGGGTTTTAGGCCTACGTGACCGAGGCCTAAAAACGTACGTGGCACTGCTACCTGCTCTGGAAATGCCCCTGCTTTATCCCCGAGTACAAAGTGATTAGACCTGATGAATGCTGCATAGCCAAGTTACAGCTAGCTGATCTAGCATTGTCATTGCCCACCGAAATAAATAATCAGCAATTATTCCAAGCAAAAGTTATAATCAATATTCACTGGGAACTAGTCTACTTTTCTTCAAAGATCACTGTAATTTCCAAATCACTGTTCATAGTTTCGAAAAGCTCATTTGCTTTTCCTAACACAACTACCTCATTCTCATTGGATAATGACCTGCAATTAACAACCCATTAGCCAAATACGCCACATAAATTTACCTCACTTTAAAGGTTACATCTTTGCTTCTTTGTTATATACCATTTAATATAAATTATCATGGACCACATCAGCTGGTAAAATAATATGAGAAGCTGTCCAATAAGCATTTGCAATTGTTTAGAATTTTGCTACTAATAATATTAGCAAAAACGAAAGTTTTAGCCAGCTAGCTAGAATTTAGCTTATGCTACATGACTCTTCAGCATGTTCTAGTGTTAAATCTTTTGTATCTTATTTCGATACATGATAGCAGAGTATGTTTAAAGTATGTTGTATGCAAACGACTTTTCAATTCTTGGGCTTTGACTCATCAGTCTTCAGTCTGCCTTTCATGTTTTCCAAAAGTTGTTTAAGACAAAATATATTTCTCTGCACCTCTTCCTAAAACAAAATTTACATTTTAAATTTATATTAAATGTAAAGACAATCAACATGCCCAAAATACAAATTTGCAATTACGTTTTGTTTTTTGAAAGTTGTTACTTCAAGTGGTTTCAGAACCACCAGAAGTTTCGTATTCAAACTTTGTGCTGAAGTTTCATGTTCAACCTAATATTTCAGATTTTAGTCATGAAAGCACTAACAACAAATACAAGTGATTTTTATTAAGTTGTTTTAGGTCATAGATTAGCAACTAGATCATATTGTGCACAGTAATGGAGTCTTCTCTGGGTTATTTATTGAATAAAACTTTTAAAGACAACCCTTTGAAGCACGCGGAGTCTAATTTTCCGTCCTCGTAGTTTCCCTCAGTGAAGGTGTGATACTTAGAAAGTGATAGGCCTTATTGTGGTCCTTGACATAGCTAGTCTGATTATCTAATATAGAAGAATATTCAGACATTTTGCAAAAGTAAACATGTCTCATAGATAGACGTTTGTGTAGATGGCTTCTGTTTCACTGGCTTCTGTTTGTTTGTTAAAACCTGGGGGAAACAGACAAACACTGTATATTGTTCCAGTGAGCAACACGATGTGCAAATATTTCACCGCTAACCATTGGTCCCACAGAA
Organism: Rhamphochromis sp. 'chilingali'; assembly: GCF_963969265.1. NCBI lineage: Eukaryota > Metazoa > Chordata > Actinopteri > Cichliformes > Cichlidae > Rhamphochromis > Rhamphochromis sp. 'chilingali'. The sequence goes on from NC_137950.1 coordinate 27,744,943, forward strand.
CCACAGTCTTTGACCCACTTTTAATTTGTTGTAATTTGGTCACCCTAGCCATGCCATCTACACAGCTTAACTCCTACCCTTTATTTCAGTATCGATGCATTTGATGCTTTAGGTTAGCAAGACGTTCAGTGGAAATTCTGTAGGCCAAATGGAGAAGTTTGCATTGTGCTGCACTGTACCAGTGCAAATGAAGAAATGCCAAAGCTCATGCTGCTGTAAAATCTAAATCTTCTGAATTATGTGTAAGTAAAGTAGGATAAATAAATGAAGTCAATATTGACATTACAAAATAACCCCTAATGTGCGCTTGCATCCATTATTCCAAATGACGTCAGGCTGCAACATCATTAACTCCATTCTGGACTCGAGCTGCTCTAGAATCCAATTAAGCAGTATTACCAGTTTAATTACGTTTCCCATCATTCGAGAAATGGGTCAGATCAACTGACTGATTTAAATGTGCAGGAACGCATATTTATACGGGTATGCAAAACTAGTTGTCTGATCGCTGTGGAGGCGTTAACAGCGATTAGACCACAGCGTTTGCTTTGCAGGCCATGAGAAAGTTGTACAATAGGTTTCTCTGCATGCCAACAAGTTCCCATCAGCAGAAACTGCTGATGGGAACTTGTTGGCATGTTGACAGCTGAGCTCGCACATTGTCAATCCTTAATCCTCAGTGTGGTTTAGTTAACTTCTGATTGCAAACCTCCATGCATGTTTGTACGTGTGGTTGGTGCAAACGATGTGAAAGTGGTGACCTACTACTCAACCTGTGAACAACCTCTCAACAGTCATTGGCTCGTTTTTCTTCACTTCCAACTTTTGAATTTGCATATCTGAAGAACTTTATATCTTTTTCACCAATGATATCCGACCAGTAATTGTAAAAAATATTCTCAATTTAACTTGTCTTTAAATATAGGTCTTTAAAGACAGATCTAGTCAAGTGCTTGGCGATGTGACAATAAGGGTCAATAAATGACTACGATCTACCAAAAATCGAAAGGAAAACATTTTCAGTCTCACTTTGAAAAAGTGAACATTTAATTGTCTGTTACTGTGTTATAATAAGATCTACACCATGTCAGTGTGTAACATGTGCAAATTTTCATTGGTTTATATTTTTTGAAGACCATTAACAAGTTTGGGATCCCAACAACTGCCTGTAGCTAAGCAGCTAAGTATGTCAACTGAGTCTCATAATTTACTATGCATTTAAAAAAAAAATCGTAACATCATCACATAACAATAACCTTCCAATAACAAAATAATATTAAGTGCAGTGTTGACTTTGGATAATTTAGACATTAATGGATTATTAGAATACAATTATGGCGAAATTCAGTGTTTGTATATATATATAAAACAATTTCCTCCAAAACCAGCAGATTTCCAGGTATCACCGTTGGTCTTTTATGTCTAGCTTTTCAAAGCTTCAAAAAATTATATTTTCATGTTATTATTACATTATTATTTATTTTAATGAATAACTAATGAATTGTTCCTGACCTCATCAGCAATCACTAATATTTATTATAAACTTTCTAAATTTTTAAAGGCCGACATCATCCCTTTTATAAAAGTAAGTCACTGTCATGCTGCTAAACTGCCTTGAAAAATTCTGCAGGTAAATGTGTGTAAGACATATTTGTAGTTTATTAAAATTGGCACGCATAAAGAAAATACATTACTAAATGAGTCAATCCTGGTTTTATCACGTGTGAAATATTTCAGTGATACGAACCTATTTTACAAGAATAAGACCTCCATAAGCTGACTGACCTTGTGATTCCTCACAGTGATATAAGTACAGATAAATCTTTCTGGAGGATTCAACAAATGTAAAGGTGGAGAAACAGAAACAGGCATCTTCAGAGTGGATTTCAAGTTATAAAACGATGTTAAAGTCTCAGTTTTATTTTTATCACATCTGTTATTTTCTACAATGATAGATTGATTGATCCACAAAAGGCGCAGTATACGATGTTCCTAAAGAAACTGTAAAAACGTAACCTTCAACATATTTTATTAGAAAAAGACTTTTTTAAACCTTTTTTTTTCTTTGCATTTTTTCTTTGTATTCTTTAAGGCTGTGATGTTTTATTATAAATCACTCTGTGTTTGTGTTTTTTACTATAACTTTACCTATCATACAGCCATGTTATTAAATTGAATTAGCTTCTACAGGTGCCCCTAATGAAGAACTACACAGTGTTTAAGCACACATGCAGCTACAGTATTCTCTATGACAGCAGTTCAAATGTTCCATTTTTAATGTGACAACTACTGATAGAAACACTGTGACAAATGCTGATATGGCATGTTTAGCACTGCATAATTAGCCCATACTATATTATTCTGCAGTTTTATCCGCCAAAAAGCAGCAGTTTAATTCCCCAGACTCTTTTAGGTTTGCATGCCTTTCATTAAACTTTGATTGTATTTTTAAATACACTCTTGCTGAAAAAAATGCACTCTTGCTGAAACACAGATATCAGTTATTAAAAATTAACATTTTTGTGCCGCAACTGAAAAACAGCCATGCAGTGAGGCTGAACTGTCTTCGGTCTGAAGCGTAATTCTGAAACTAAGAAAAGGATCAGTAGGTGAGAAGAGAGATAAAGCGTGAGTCTTAGGTTCTGACTTAGTCCTGCAGGTTTGTCTGGGTATCATAATTGTTGTTTTATGTCTAACTTTGCTAGACAATTAGAATTTTTTTTTCTTTTCTTTTCATGTTGTCTGTAATTCAGATTACTCTTTGCATTTCTTTTTGTGAGTAATGTTATTTATCATTTAATCTGGAGATTATTTATTTTGATCATCTGATAAAGTCCAATGTTTTATCCTCGGATATCTTCCTCTGCCCAACTGAATCATCATTTCAGTAAACTGTACATAATGAAATGGCACGTAATGCAATGATGCCTTTTAATTTGTACACAGCACAGAAACTACTCTTAATTCTGTTCACACTCTTTAAAGGATACTCAATAGATCATTTCTCACCTCTGACCTCAAAACATCACGTGGTGACTTTATAGTCTGTGCTACTTAAAATTGCACACATGTTTACAGCAAACCTGAAAAATATTTTCCATTTATTTCTTGCACTACATCATTTTCTATGCACAGCTGTTTATATAGTCATGTCAACGCTGCCGCAACAGACACACACACACACACGTGTTATATGTACTGTGTACTGTGAAATGTCATGTTGTTCAGGTTTATATAGCACATTTAAGGTGTGAATGTATCAAATGTTCTGCAAGTTGAAACTAGCAAGACTATTACAGTTAACTAAAACAAAACTAAGGTGTGAAAAGACATTAGTTCCCATAAACGACAAAGCAAAAACAAAGCAAACATTTGACATTAAGAAAGAAACTATCTTTTACAATAAAATGAAAATGTACCAGAAATTTGTTATTTACTCAAATTTGTTGTTCCAACAGGCCAGAGGAAGAATTTGTGAATTTGTTTACTGAAACTGAGGTCTACATAACAAAATCTGCTGTCTGTGTTTTAATATTTATTATAAAATTCCTCAATTTTTTCCCCACATAGAAGGTCTTGAATAATCAGACCCCATCTTCTGTTAATGACCTTATAGTACTGTATCACCCCATTAAAGCACTTTGCTCTCAGATTGTAGGCTTACTTGTTTTTCTTTTTTGATAAAGCATACAGTTAGGGCTGGATCAGGTGACCCTTAGTTACACGGCTGTGGGATTCCCATGATGCATTGTGTTCCTCTTCTTCGCTCACCTTTTGTCACTCACTATGTGTTTAAACACCTCCCTGCATTTAAATATTATTCATCTCTGCCTCTCTTCCACAGCATTTCTTTGTCCTGTCTTCCTAACCTCGACTCCAACCAGTCACAGCAGATGCCCGCCCCTCCCTGAGCCTGGTTCTGCTGGAGGTTTCTTCCTATTATTGCACTATATAAATAAAACTGAACTTGAAAGAAATTGAAATATTTCACTGATAGGCCCATTTCATAGAAATGCTTCTACAGGTGCCGCTAATGTAGAACTACGGAGTGTTTCAGCACACATAAAGCCAATTTTACATTTGAACACTACAGTATTCTCTATGATAGCAGTTCTGTGAGGGTACACCAGGACAGCCTGGGCTCAGAATCACGATGATGCTTAGTGCTGCTGCGGACGAAGTAGTCATTTGCTCATTTTAAAAGAAAGGAGGCTCATCTGCTGAGGAGAAGGGTGCAAAACCACAAAACATGAGATATGCAAACTGGCAGCTATTGAGCTGCTTCTACTTTTATCTAAATGTAACGATAAAGTCTTTGATCACTAACTAGAAAAACTGCTTCCTTTTTCCACTGCATGTGAATGAGTCCAGCATCAAAAGGGCTTTAAAATTCTGCCCAATGAAAGTGTACTGTGGCTTTATTATGGAAATAATAAAACAAAACACAAACGCCAGACACCCTGTGACCCTGATAGGCATAAGAAGAGAATGGGTGGATAGTACAACACACTGATTTTGTGATGTTTTTTTGGTAAATGTGTGTTCGTTTTGCACGCTGTTTCCAATGCTCACTGTCTATTTGTGTCCTCTGAGTACCTCCTACAGTGTAGTAGTCTGCAGTGGTTTATTTGATGTGTGGGAGGGTTACAGATAGTTTTTTCTAAACCCTCACATGTGTTTTATGAGTCAATCTTTGTCACCTACAGACGTTCTCCATCAGTGTTTTTAAGATGTTCAGTCATCCGTGAAAGACTTTCAACTGCATGAAACTGCGTGACAGGTGCTGTGCAGATAAAGCCTGTAACACAATAATAAAGAATACTTTCACAGAAAAGTTGTGTTTGTGGTGATTTTTTTAAATTATGTATATACGTACAAAAGGGAAACTTTAGTACTCAGTTCTAGCTTCATATGTCCTTTAAGGACTCTACTATAGCAGCTTTTGCAGGATTCACAATTTAGAAGAGTTCATCCTCTGTCTGAAACAACCTTTTTTAGCTCCTCCCCCTTTAAGGCAAGGCAAGGCAAGGCAAGTTTATTTGTATAGCACAATTCAACAACAAGGTGATTCAAAGTGCTTCAAAGTGGATTTGGTGCTTTATTCAAATGCAGCTGAGAACAGGTGAGTCTTCAACCTGGATTTAAATAAACTGAGTGTTTCAGCTGATCTGAGGCTTTCTGGGAGTTTGTTCCAGATATAAGGAGCATAAAAGCTGAATGCAGCTTCTCCGTGTCTGGTTCTGACTCTGGGAACTGATAAAAGACCGGATCCAGATGACCTGAGGGATCTGGATGGTTCATACTGGGTCAGGAGGTCATTGATGTATTTTGGTCCTAAACCATTCAGAGCTTTATAGGCCAGCATCAGAACTTTAAAGTCTATCCTCTGACGGACAGGCAGCCAGTGTAAAGACCTCAGAGCTGGACTGATGTGGTCCACTTTTTTGGTCTTAGTGAGGACTCGAGCAGCAGAGTTCTGAATGAGCTGTAGTTGTCTGACTGATTTTTTAGGTAGACCTGTAAAGATGCTGTTACAGTAATCAAGCCTACTAAAAATGAATGCATGGACTAGTTTTTCCAGGTCCTGTCGAGACATCAGATCTTTTATCCTTGAAATATTCTTGAGGTGATAGTAAGCTGACTTTGTTATTGTCTTAATGTGTTTTTCTAAGTTTAGGTCTGCATCCATCACTACACCCAAATTTCTCGCCTGGTTTGTGGTTTTTAGATGTATAGATTGAAGTTCTCTGGTGACCTGTAATCGTTTTTCTTTGGCGCCAAAGACTATTACCTCAGTTTTGTTTTTGTTTAGCTGGAGAAAATTGTGGCACAACCAGTCATTGATTTCCTCAATGCATTTAAGATCATATTTGATTTGCTACACGTCACAAGTAGAAGATCTGAACACCAGATTGATGGGGTGTCTTGGCTCACAGACAGAGTAGTGTGCCTGGGATAACCCTTTTTAATGATGTCATACAGAGCCAAGAATCAAAGTGTAATAAAGTGTTTGGAGCAGTCTGACAGGTTTGTATGTTTAATATGAGCATTCACCATTACAGGGTTTTTTTTTTTCATTCATACAGAAATTGTGGCTGCTCCACAAGAGGTTGTGACTTTCAACTAAAGGGAAATCATCCAAAAATACACAACTGTGTATTGAATTCTTAGAAATAACAGGAAACACACTCTCTGCCTTGACAATGTGTCTTAACTATGGTACTTATGCACAACGTCACACCTCCGCCCCCAAGATCTATTTTAAGCCAGAAAATCCTTCATGTTCCCCATATAATTATTTTAAGCAGATACATTTCTTTGATTAGTGGCTTTCACGCATAACCCTTCATGTAGTGTAGAACTACTATTACTAACAAATGAAAATAATAAAATTCAATATGCAATAACAACAGGCCGTTATTAGTGGGTGATGTACATTAAATATAGATATGCATTTATAATGTAGTGTTAGCGTTAAAGGAACTTGAATTACATAAAAACTATGTATTAAAAAAAGTGACCACTCATCATATTTCATACTTAGTTCAATCATTTCCTTAATCAATAAAGCTCAAATGCACAATTGTGTTTTTCATGAGTTGAAAATAAATAATCAACATGTTTTTTTTGTTTGTTTACTCAGACATCCTTTATTTGTGTCAGTTTATCTTTCAGTCAAATAATGTAAAGCAGAGTTTTTGTTGTTGTTGTTTTACTCAGGTTGATAAATCAACCACCAAAGACTGACTTTGAAAGATTTCACGCATGTGAAAAGTGACGTGTGGGGAAAAATTACTTCGAAACACCTGAACGTCTCACTTGCATTTAAGTGGTTTCTTTAAGAAAGGGGGGAAAACAGCTTCACCACATACCAGATTTTCATCTAGTAGAGGGACAGCCTGTGTGGTGTCAGTGAAGACAGTACGTCTAGATGAACATGATTAACTCTGTTACAAGGTTTAACGTGTTAACATGTTAGTTCTGCATATCTTTGTATAACCGATCAGAGTTTTTCTTGGCTTATTAGGGGCCTTTAACAGGTTATTATAAGCACAAATGATCTGCATGATAAACTCACATTTAAGAAAAATTTTATTTCTGTTTATTCCTCTTTGGGAAGGATCAAATGCTCTTTAAAATTATTTTAGTATGCATACAAAACCACGCGTAATAAATATTAGTATCCAGTTACAGTGTGGTAATTTAGCAGGCCCCTGTGATGTATAAATTAGATCGATCAAGCTCTCTTTCCTGCAACTGTTAATCTGAAATCAATCTGACTTTGTTCATTTAACTTGCACTTGTTTGCATTAAGATCCTGGCTTCCTGTAACCTTTAACCTTCACTCTTGTTCATGCTTCCTCAGTCGTTGTCACCTGGCTGGAACTCTGTCTTTGCAGCATTATACACCTGAATAGCACCCTCACTTTTCCTCTTGCTGTCATACTGTGTACCTCAAAACTAGGTTTCTGAAGTACAAAAGCACTGCTTTAAAAACCTGATTGTAACCAGGATGCAGATGTCCATTTAAAACCCTTCGACTGTCCCTTAATGTCTGTCAACAAGCAGCAAACCCCCGAATGCCAGTTTAGTTTCCTGTCTCCGACAAGCCAGCTGAAAAAAACTGACATCCTGCACATTTAATACCACAAAACACAGGAAGTTGTTGTTTTCATACCTCTGTGTGTATCTGTAGTGGGTAAAAGCTTGTCTGTGTGAAATGTAAACTTACTTTCAGGCCGCCTATTTTTCCCAACATCTGGTTAAGTTATCATGACAATATGAGCAATTCAGGTCAATTCAACTCAGTTTTACTTACATCGCACCAAATCACAACAACAGTTGCCTCAAGACATTTTGCATTGTAAAGTGAAGGTAAACTCTACAACAATACTGAGAAAACAACAACATGTCGTGTTAGTAAATAGGTCCAGACAGGCACACAGTTTATGGGTTTCCTGTCTAACATTCATGCTGCACATTCTTCCTGATTCCTGAAAGAAGAAATCCCTTATGAGTGTTTTTTACTAGTCATACATGAAGGATCATGAAGAATCAGGAAATTGGGCTGCCCATTAACTTCCACTGGGAGTCCAGTGGAAGTTAATGGGCAGTCCCAGCACAATTAGAAACTTTGTGACTGCAGCAGGCCTATCATATGTCGATAGGACAGAGTGCATCCAATTACTTAATGCAAAACCAGAATAATATGACTATACAGTCTGCCACCTGACAACAGAAAAAAAAATTCATAATTATTTAGTATGACTACTAACTTGGGGTTGTATGGTAAAGACGTACAGGACTGACTGTTAATGACACTCCAGCTCAAACGTCATTACTGAAATGAGTTGTTTATTTCTGGGGTGTTCCACAGGGCTCCATCCTTGGCTCCTTGTTGTTCTCCACTCACATGTCCACCCATAAATAAAGCATTCATTATCATTAAAAAACATCAGAAATAAGTCAGTTCTTTTCTGGTCATAACCAGAGATGGACGCGTTACTGTAATCTGAATACTTTTTTTAAGTAACGAGTAAAGGGAGTAAAGGGATTACTAATTAGATTACCGTTACTTTCCTGTAGGAACGCTGCATTACTGCGTTACTAAAACCGAGACTAAAACCGTGACTAAAACCGGGGTGGTGGTCCCCTTCTTAAAAATGGGGACCACCACCCCGGTCTGCCAGTCCAGGGGTGCCGCCCCTGATCTCCACGCAACATTGCAGAGGCGTGTCAGCCAAGACAGCCCTACAACATCCAGAGCCTTCAGGAACACGGGGTGGACACCAGGGGCTCTGTCACCAAGGACTTGTTTAACTGCCTCAGTGACATCACCCCTGGAAATTGGCGGGTCATCCCCCTCATCCCCAGACTCTGCTTCCTCCTCAGTGGGATTAAGGAGGTCCTCAAAGTATTCCTTCCACCGCCCGACAATTTTCTCAGTTGAAGTCAGCAGCGCTCCACCAGCACTATACACAGTGCAGGTAGAGCACCGCTTTCCCCTCCTGAGTCGCCTGACGGTTTGCCAGAATTTCTTCGAGGCAGTCCAAAAGTCTTTTTCCATGGCCTCTCCGAACTCCTACCACACCCGAGTTTTTGCTTTGGCCACTGCTTGAGTCGCATCCTGCTTGGCCTGTCGGTACCTGTCAGCTCCTTCCGAAGTCCCACAAGCTAACCAAGCCCAATAGGACTCCTTCTTCAGCCTGGCGGCTCCCTTCACCTCTGGTGTCCACCATTTGGTTCGGGGGTTACCACCATGACAGGCACCAACCACCTTGTGGCCGTAGCTCATTGCAGCAGCTTCGCCAAAGAACATGCTGAACATGGTCCATTCGGTCTCAATGTCCCCAGTCTCCCTTGGAATACTGTTGAAGTTCTGCCGGAGGTGTATGTTGAAGATCTCGCGGACTGGGGCCTCTGCAAGGCATTCCCAGCACACCCTCACTACACGTTTAGGCACGCCGGGTCTGTCCAGTGTCCTCCTCCGCCACCTGATCCAATACACCACCAGGTGGTGATCAGTTGACAGCTTAGCCCCTCTCTTTACCCGACTGCCCAGAACATATGGTCGCAGGTCTGGTGATACGATAACAAAATCGATCATCGACCTGTGGCCTAGGGCGTCCTGGTGCCACGTGCACTTATGGACAGTCTTATGATCGAACAACTCCAGTTTCAACTCCAGACTGAAAGAGAGTCCAGCCCCTCTCCAGGAGGCTGGTTCCAGAGCCCAAGCCATGTGTAGAGGTGAGCCCGACTATATCTAGCCGGTACCTCTCAACCTCACGCACTAACTCAAGCTCCTTCCTCACCAGAGAGGTGACATTCCATGTCCCAATTGCCAGTCTTGGTAGCCGGGGATCAGTCCGCCAGGGCCTCCGCTCCTGGCCACTGCCCAGCACACAATGCACCCAACGGCGCCTCCTGTGGGTGGTGGGCCTGCGGGAGGATGGGCCCATGTCCCCTTTTCGGGCTATGCCCGGTCGGGCCCCATGGACTAAGGCCCGGCCACCAGACACTCGCCCTGAGGCACCCTCCCCGGGCCTGGCTCCAGGGTGGGGCCCCGGTAACCCTATCCCGGGCAGGGTAAACTGTTCCCTTGATGTTTTCCTCATAAGGGTCTTCTGAGAAGTGTCTTATCTTTTCACTTTGAAGCTGGTTTTGTGCTCTCTGCAGAATCAACTTCACTTTATGTCCCCTGACCGTGGATCCATGGTGCAAACTCTTGGGAATAAGTCTGCTCTGTCTGCGTTTGAGGTTAAAGTGGAGGTGGTTTCCATAATCTGCTAGTTTTCTTGATTCCCTTTCATATCACAGCAGTTCAAGAATGTTCCTCCCAAAGTGCATGGTAATATGTCTGTATAGGTTCTCATTCATCCAGGTCATAGTAATCTAAGGAGTTTAGAAAGAAAGCAACTGGACTTCTTTAAATTCCTGGGAATCTCTGCCATTTGGTCTTAAAACTGAAAACACTTCAAAAAAAATGAGGGTTAAAACAATTTCAAGAAACTTAAGGAAGTTCAGTCACTTTTCAGATGATGTTTACTGAACACATCATAGAAAATCCAACTCTGACTCAAATGCAACAACCTGCTTGTTTAACAGTTAAACAAGCAGGTTGCTGCATTTGATGGTGCATTAATTAGAAAGCCTCTGTGATGCAGAGCAGCTGTAACTGTGAAGTGAATCTTCTGAAAAGTCTACCAATTAAAACCTTTTACAACATACACATTTTTCATGCTGGGTTATGTTGACTGGCTCGAGCAGAATAAGTGCAGAGTCCTCAACATTTTTTCTGGTGCGCCGACCTTTAGAAGCTAAACAAAGATTACTTTCTGACCCATTATTAATACAAAATTATCACCCAAGTTAATATTATTTTAGCAGCAGCCACCACAAGTTTGCCCTGTCTATCACATTGCAGCTGCTGTGGCTTCCACCCACAATTTGAAAACCACTGAACTAAACATTGTTGATCAGTGAATTTCACTTTATAAGCTAATCTGCGCTTCCCTTTTTACTCATTTCTCAACATTCAGTGTCTAAAATTAGCTACTAAAATATATGCGGGGGTTTTACTCGGACACTCGCAAGGCTGAAATGGTTGCAGTCAAAGCTTTTTCTGACTGTGTAACAATTGAACTAACTTGTGATTTATTTTCTTCGGTAAGCTCTTTCTCTAACTTTGGTAGGTTCGTCTTTGATCTGATCATGTTAAGTCATTGTCAGATCAGCATCTTCATCTGCTCGTTTTCCAACACTAGGCATGTTTAACAAGGATCTCTCAATGACACCCTGGCACAAATACACTCAGATGCATCTGCAGCAAGCTGAGATAAGGAGGGCTGGGTTTCCTTCTTCCTCTGAGCTCCAGGAGGGAAATTATAGCCTCTAAAGACACGTTGGGTCACAGACCTGCCTCGACTGCTGTCCACAATGATCCTCTACCTGCTCTTGCCTGCTTTTGTCCTCGGTATGTGTTTGCCTTCACTTGAGAGTTTTTCTTTAGATTTTGTGGACATTTCCTGCTTTTTGGATTTGCTTTAACATTTCCATGAATTGTTTTCCCCCTGTGTGGGGGCGTAATGAAGGAAACAGCAGAGGCAAATGAAAGTCAGAGTGAGAGCATTCCTTTTAAAAGTGGCCCGACTGGCATAGCTGATCGTAAGGAACATCTTTGAATTTGTTGTTTGCAGGTACTGTGACATCACAATCAGCCAACAGCACAGCGGGACAGCTCGATGAAGTTGTGAGGAACCAAACATTCAACAGTAAGTTCATTTCTTACTTAAAATACTTTGTACAACAGTGTCAAACACGGAAGTGGAGGCCAGAAATAGACCATCAAAGGCTCCATTTTGGTCTGGTGAATGGTTTACTCTTGTTTTTCCATTAGAAAAATGCAACTGTTGCCTATAAATTGTAACATAAATCTGATGACAGTAGACTGTAACCTTTGAGGTGTTTTATAAACAGATTGCTCATAAAATGCAGCAACATAATTAAACAAGTAAGAAAACGTGCTGTCTGGCAAATTCATTACCTTATCAATATTTTTACACCCTTTTTGATGTTTGTAAACACTGATGATGTGTTTTGAGGACAGAGCGCACCTGACTGCAGAAAGTGACTGATCTCCAGTAGTGTATCTGAAAAGATGGCATCTATACAAACTAAATGCACACAAATGTTTTCATTCATACATTTATGCATTTAATGCTCTTGTCCAAGATGTCACAGGTCACATCCAGGATATTTAATACAGATATTTACTGATTTCTTTCTGTGTAACAGACCAACATACTGTATAAGACATGGGCTGTGATTAACACATCTAATTGCAAAACTGCAGAATATATTCATAATCATTTAAATGCCACTAGGATTAAAAGAAACCTGTCCAACACAGCACATGTAATGACTGGATCCTGTGTTGGACAGATTTGGATGCTTGAGTGATCACAAAAAGTGTGTTATACTAGCTAGCCAAAGAGCAATTCAAAAAACCAGTTCATCCTGCTCAGAACAGGGTTACAAAGCTCCAGCCCTGGGCCAGGTTTATGGGCTCAAACCAAACACTTGGTGGCCTTAGACCATGAGACAAAGCCAACCCAGCCTAACAGAGAGGCATGGGCCCACGATGCAGGAGGGGGCGATAGAGGTTTGGTGCACTGTACCTTGGATTGTCTAAATAATTGCAGAGCGTTTTGTTCCAGCCTTTTCAGTGGGAGAAACATTTCGCCACTCATCCAAGTGACTTCTTCAGTTACTGACAGGACTGCTTTGATACGGTGATTTTGATAAATGACATGCAACTGTCTTCATAATGGACAGAATAAATAAGTGATTAAGTCAGCCAGGAAGCCAGGAAATTGTCTGCTTGAGACACAGATCAAGGCAGTTGGGAACTATTTTTTCATAGACTTGGAAACATCTAGTTGTTTTGCAGCAGAGGGAATTACCCCCTTCTGAACATAAGGAAGAATGCAGATTTAAAGGAATTTTGTATTGTTGTAAGTCCACCAATTACATATCTGTTTCTAAACAGGACTTATTGATGCATAAATCAAATTTAAATGCAAAACGTTTTCCACTTTGGATAAACAACCATTATGAATTCAAGGTGCAATAATACCTAGAGTGAAACAAAATGTTTTGCCTGCAGGTACACTGAAACCAAAGAATGTGACATCCACATTTTACGAAGAGAAGAAGGCGGTCGAGGAAAAACTGCAAAGTAACCAAGGTTCTGTTATCGCAGAAGGTGAAGGTAAGTTAATGATTATCAGCGCGTCTTATTTACGTGCTTTGCATATAGTGCAGATTAAACATGAAAAATTTGTCGGAGAGTCAGCTTCTGTTTTCTACGTGTGTCCTCCTTTTAGTTCATATGTGTCAGAAAAATCTTTGATTACTTTGCAGAGAGTTTCCAGGATGAGGAAAATAAAATTACTGGGGAAAACTGTGATTGGAAGTCACTGCAATTCTTCAGTTCCACCTACTGTGGTGAAAATTTTCACCAGGACATGTGGAATATCGGCAGAGATAACTGGTGTGTCCAGGAACGTTTCATCGGGTAACTGAATAAATATATCCACAAACCTCCATGTTTAACACACTGAATAATACTCGTTATGCATTTAAAAACTCAATATTCTGAAGGACAAAACAGCATGATTAGAATTATTGCTGAGAAATATGTAATCATCTTTTCTGGACTTCTTTGCATTAATTTTCAGTATTAAAGAAACATGACGTGACCTTTTAATCTTTATTCTTCAGAAAATCTTCAAAAAGCACAAAGATTCAGGGTAGTAGTGCTGTTTCACTAAAATCTATGTCATAGACATGAAACTGGTGAAGTTTTGCTCCTGAAACTGTAAAATATTCCATAATTCTGGTCTATAGAGTGTTGAATAACAGGCTAATAAAATACTAGAATTTCACTCACAAAAGTTATAAATGTTTTGGACAGCCTCACATATTCAATTTTAAAGAGTCAATTCGATTAAAAATTCTTCAAAAGGCACCAAAAACATAAACTGGATGGAAATTTCACATATTTGAACGTGAGTGTTTCTGGGGATTGACTCACTTTTGGTGCCAGCCCCATGTGGCCACTCGAGGAACTGCAGTGGGATGCTGCCACAGATGGGCTCTATAGGGCCCCCTTTAATATTTATGGAATGTAATTATGGGAATAAGAAAACACATCAATACCCAGTCAATTTTAATTAAAAAAAAATGTCCATACTTACATACAGAGCTTTAAAAGGAAATGGTAATGGACGGGTTGTTTTAAAGCGCTTTGCTACTCTGAGCACAAAACTTGCCTCTTTTATCCAAGCACCTTTTTCTATGCTCTTTCTGTCTAAGGCCATATCCACACTAAATAGTTTTTGTTTGAAAACGCATCTTTTTCTCTCCGTTTTGACCTTCCGTCCACACTGCGATGGCGTTTTTGGTCAAGGAAAACTGAGATTTAAAATGTTCTCCAAAGTGGGTAAATTTAAAAAGACAGTTTTCGAGTCGCAGTGGGGACGAAAATGGAGCCTTTTGAAAACGATGAAGCATTTTAGTCATGTGATGCAGTCACGTGACCAATTCAACTAAGATGGTGGACAGCAGCTGTTTTGTTTGCTCTCAGTTTTGACAGCCCTATTAAAGATTAATATCAGTCTGTACATGCTCCAGATAGCTTTTCTTCAAATTCTTTAATTCTGACTTGGTTTCGGTACTTTGTACTCTTGTGTTACTTGCAGCGTTGTCAGTCCTTTTAAAAAATTTTGCGCTTTTTCTCGACATTTTGCCGCGACGTTTCAAAGAGCCGTAAAGTAAATAAACGGCAGACGGAAATGATGCAGGTCAAATCGTCTTTTTTCAGTCGTTTCAACTGAACTCTTCGGAAACGAGGGAAAAACTATGGTGTGGATGCTGAGCGTTTTTAGACGAAAACACATTTTTCAAATTTATCTGGATTAGACGTAGCCTAACATTCACACACACATATATACTCAGATGGATGCATCAGAGAGCAACTTGGTTAGTATCGTTCCCAAGGGTATTTGGCATGCAGACTGGAACAGAGAGGGATCAAAGCGCCAACCTTCCAATTAGAACAAGCCTGAAGACTAGGTGAGGACAGAGGTGTTTTTACATGTACATTGTACATGTATGTCTGTGAAGGTTCTCAGTCATCCAGGTCATCGTAGTCAAAGGAGCTTGCAAAGAAAAGCGTCTGGACTTCTTTAAGTTGCTTGAAGACGTTTCACCTCTCATGCGAGAAGCTTCTTCAGTTCTAAGGTCAAATGGTGGAGAGTCCCAGATATAAACCTAGTGGGAGAGACCCCCCACAGAGGGACAAAAGGACCCCCTGATGATCCTTTAATCGCCTGAGCCAAGGTGGGAAACTGGGCGTGGGTCCCAATCAGCCAGAGTTTCGGGTGTGTTCATTGTGAAACCTGGCCCCACCTTATCATGCGAATTCCTGAGGTCAGATGGCCCAGGATGTGAGTGGGCGTTAAGGCGTCTGGGAAGGGACCTCAAAACTGGATTATAGATGGCAGAGAGTTGGTGTCGTAAACCCCCGCCTCTGTTCAAAGATGGTCGCTCACAGTGGACATAGAGGGCTTCTTTCACTCCTCTTTCAAACCATCTGTCCTCTCTGTCCAAAATGTGAACATTGGCATCCTCGAAAGAGTGTCCTTTATCCTTAAGATGCAGATGGACTGCTGAGTGACATTGTACATGTAATTCAACAATCATGAACTAATGAAAAATTAAAAATAATTGTCAGAGTGCAAAGTCAGTGTTAACAGTTTACATGCCAAATGTACCTTAGTATCAAAGTACTCCTGTCAGTGACATCAACAGTTGGCCTCAGCAGGCCATAACTGTCCACGTGCAGGAAGGAAAGCATGCAGAGAGTGTTTACCTCAAGCCCCATTTCTTCTGAAGTGGTCCATAGTTCCTGCAAGCTAACCTCTCGCTTATTTTCTTCATCTCTCACTTTACTCTGCAGCTTGTTCTTTCGTTCAGTTTCCAGTGGCAAAAATTTTTCCTTTCAACTTTATTTATACAGCGCCAAATCACAACAACAATTGGTGCTTCATATTCTAAGGTAGACCCTACAATAATACATGACACCAAATGAATAATTAAACAATATTTTTGTGATAAACTTTGATCAACTGATGTCATTTTCAGTTGACTCGACATACCGGATGAATGTCTGCAGTACCCCTTTTGACCTCTAACCAGAGGGGCGCTGTTTCATTTGTTAAATAGAACAAAATGAAACATGCATGCTAGTAGCAGTAGTAGTTTTTTAAGAAGTTAAAAATTCATATATGTATTTAAATATATATATATATATATATATATATATATATATATATATATATATATATATATATATATATATATATATATATAAATCCCCACTTGCCCCTGTGGGTGGTCAATCCTTCAAGCTCGAGTCCTCTACCAGAGGCCTGGGAGCTTGAGGGTCCTGTGCAGTATCATAGCTGTTCCTAGGACTGCGCTCTTCTAGACAGAGATCTCCGATGTTGTTCCCGGGATCTGCTGGAGCCACTCGCCTAGCTTGGGAGTCACTGCAAAAAGTTTTTTGGCTTTGAATATCCAACCTTGGAATTTTCAGATCATCTGAAGGTTTACTCAAATGAAAGCATGTGTTTTAGAGAATGACTGTTCAATGAAGTGCTTAACAACTCCTGACATGTGACTTTTGTGAGCGTCATCTGGGTGTAAATTTTGATCTTAAAAGTCACTGGCTACTACAGTTTTTAAATATATGTGGAAATACTCAAATATAGTAGTGTTTGCTTTGGTTCTTTACTGTAAAACAGTGATCATATCATCTAAATTACAAAGTAAGTAGGAAAGAAGTCAAAAAGCCCATTAGGTCGATAACAAGTCACAAAGGGAAATATTCAACATCCAAACAGGCTTAAAGAGAACGAGTGCCTCTCCTGCCGAAGGGTTAATATGAGCAGTGGTCTCTTCCTTCAGCCCACTCTCTCCTCTGTTTAATTTCAAACAGGAAGCAGTTTAACCACAACAGTTTTTCTCAAGGTTGATTTGCTGCTCAGTTTCAGTGCCTGGGGGTCCAGCACAACAGTTTCATCTCATAATCTTAAAATCTATGTTTTTATAATTTCTTATGAAATATGCCGCCACCCCACACAAAAGCATATCAAATTAAAAGTTATTGGTGTATGTTTGTGATAAAAACTAAGAAATTAAATGTTATGGGAGGTTTTTGGATGATGAAAGAAAATCGTCAGCTTTAAAGGAACTAAATCAACAGAAAAATTTAAAACTTTAGGGAACCAGAACTAGACAAACACAGCATAGAGGGAGATCGCAACAAGGGACAGAAGGAAACTAAGGACGTATGTGAGATGTAAGAGTGGCTACACCCATATTTTATGTGCTGTTTTGTTTTTGTTTTTATATCTGACTCTGTTGAGGTTTCTACTTTTTTACGTACTTTTGCTGCATTCAAGTCAAATTGTGACTGCAGGCTCAATAAGACACTTTCAAACATTGCAAGTTTCATACTTTAACTGATGAAAAAACAAATACAAGTACATTAACACATTTGAGCAAATATTCTTCATTATCAGAGGAGTTGTTTCACCCCCATCATTAACTTTTCTCCATCTATTGCAGAGCTTACAGTGACCTAACACACTGCGTGGAATTTCTGGCTAATATTACCAGCTGTTTCTTCCCAAACCCTGATATTCAAGACTTCTTTATCGACATCCATTTGAAATTTTTCCAGAACTGCACCAATGAGAATGATCCGATGACTGAAGATGCCCCTCAGAAGGTGGTGATTGGCCTCACTCTCCTTTCTGTGAGCTTCATCCCCATCATGGTTTATATGGTTGCTCGGAGTTAGACGTGCACTTGTTGTACACAAGAATTTACTCCAGAGGCTGATGTGTGTATTTTTTTTAACAAGATTTAAGTCATACATTTAAATGTGGTTAAAAATGTGCTTTGTTAAATCATCTTGTGTTTTTACGAGTATTGTAACACTTTCACTTTGCGTGGTAGACATCAGCAGCTATGCATAAGCGCTTGAAAGACAATTTGGCTGAGATGTTATGAACATGATGTTTAAAAAACAATGATACAGCACTGAGTTTGCTATTTTGTTTCATTTTTGTCTAACTGACAAATATGCAACATATTTAATTGCATAGTTTGACTGTGTAATCTATATAGAGGGAAAATGTATATGCAAATAAACTATACTACCTAAAATAACATCTTTTTTGTGTCTATATATAACATATGAGTCTGTGTTTTTTTCAGTGTAACTGGAAGAAAGACAGATTTTTTCCCCCAAAATGTCACCCTAAGAATAATAATAACAAACAAAAAAGTATTTACATGATACTCGTGTAGTTCTGCAAGAATTTTTGTCATTTATCACAGACCAAAAAGTTTATTTATGGACACTTTTTAAAACCACTAAGGCTTCCAACTTCCGCCACTAACCACTCCTCAAAGCACCTGACCATATCGTTCCACCAAATTGCGCTGGTCAACATATGTCACCCCCCTGCACCATCACAAGGTGGTGATTCATCGAGGCCTCCTCAGGAACTGGAAGGACCCACAAACCAGACTCAACAACGTGTTTTAAGTTGAACTGTATTGATCTTTATTGTGGCAAAGTGTTTTTAAGAAACTGGGAGCAGGCAGGCTGAGTGTGGATCACAGATGTTTAGGAAGTTCAGGTGGTGATGTGGAGTGGAGTTGTTCCCAAACTGCAGGTAAATCTATGTGTGATCTTTGATTGTGAAGTCTTCAGACAGGTTGCTAACTGGGGCGACCTAAAGCCCCTTTTCCTTTTGAACCTACTCGGATCGACTTGCCGTGGATCAACACGACTCAACTCAGATCGACTGGTTTTCCATTAAAACCCAGTGTGCGTGTTTGCCATCATAGCTACGGGTCTGGGTGTGATTGATTAATATGCAACACGAGTGCTACAACAATGGTGGACAGTGAGGCAAGAATATACCTGCTGCTTGGTCTGTGGCTTTTCGTCAGTCTCGGGGACCACAGTGGGGTTTTGCAACCATTTGCCCCATTGTTTTTGTTTCAAAAATGGTGGTTTTAATTTTTGTGAATGAGACACTTTCATGACTCGTCAACTGACTCGACCAGCAAATCGGTGGCATGCCGTGTGACAACTTCACATTTTACTACTTAGTAGGTACCAAGCAGGTATGTTTTAGTACCTGCTTGGCACCCGGGACAAACAGGTACTAAAACGTACCTGGTACCAGGTACTATGACCTAATGGAAAACCCTGAAAACCATGGCAAACCGTGATGAGTCCAAGTAGGTACTAATGGAAAAGAGGCTTAAGAGTCTTACTTGTAGCCTGATGATTCAATATATCAATGGGTGAGGAAGGGCTGACCCAGAGAGAGACAGAGAAGAAGAGAGAGAGAAGGGAAAAGGGAAGAAGAAAACAAAAACCCAGACCCACTCGGTTCATAACACCTAGGATGAGTTGCTGGGGCATTTAGTATTTCTTGTTTATAGAACCCTATAAAAGGTTAAAGATGTGGTTTACGTGCCCTAGGAATCATAAAGACACAAGAACAACCTTTCTTTAGCACATTTTTTAAATTTAATCCAGGTCATCTCAGAGGAAAACCACAGTTTCTTTCTGCACACCTACAGCACCCAAAACCACACACCAAGCCAACCCTCCCTTTTCTGTTCACCTAAGAAAATCCCAACGAAAGTTTATGGTGAGTTCAGTGATACCATTGTGCCCAACAAAAGAAAGTTCAGCAGCCGAAAATTAACCAGTGGTCTGCCAGGGAACCGTTGCACCACCTGTCCTTACATTTGTAGCCTGATGACTTTGTATTTACTGTTTCTAGAACATTATAAAAGGTTAAAGCAGCTGTTTAGATGCCCTTCTTAATGAGTGGACACTTTGTACATTCAATTACATTCTTCTGCTACTATGAAATACTGATGTCTTTGTCTTGCAACAACTTCTGGAGGGGGCTCAAATACTGATGGGACTATGGACCAAGTCAATATGGCACTGCTAAAACTGCTAACTTTGAAGAACATAAAGGATATGTTCATTGTTCATAAAGGTGTGGCAGAACCCCCCCCCCCCAATCTCAAACAGGAATATTAGATCAATCCAGAAACATTGAGAGCCGGAAAAAAAACGAAGACACGGTCTACTTTATAAAGACAGAGGGACACATAAAAAGGAATAGATTAACTCAGACACTATAAGTAGCAGGTAAATAAGAGAAGAGGGAAGTGAACACACAGAAAACCACACAAGGATCTGAATTCCAAAATAAAAGAGGAAGTAAAAGTCAGCTTCAAAGTTTAAACAAAGAGATCTGAAGTGGAGATAAAATTCAAGAACCAAACTGTGACATTTATTGACTTCAAAAAACCTTTTTTACATAAATCGACATCAAACAAAATCTGGAACCAAAAAAATTACATATATTACATTTTGTTGCTCTGTGCTCCATCACCCACACACAAGCTGGATTTTAGGCCTTTGTTTCATGTTGGAGCTGAACTGAGGGATCTCAGTCTGCTTGACGAAAGAGACCGGTCGCATATGTTACACATTTGATAAGTTACTTTTAATTGAAACATCCTAAATAACTTTTTACAACTGTATATGTGCATTTAATAGCGGGAATGAGGATCAGCACCTCCAAATCTGAGGCCATGGTTCTCAGCCGGAAAAGGGTGGAGTGCCCACTCCAGGTCGGGGATGATTTCCTGCCACAAGTGGAGGAGTTCAAGTATCTCGGGGTCTTGTTTGCGAGTGATGGGAGAAGGGAGCCGGAGATCGACACACGGATTGGTGCGGCGGCTGCAGTGATGCGGACGCTGCACCGGTCCGTCATAGTGAAGAGGGAGCTGAGTGTAAAAGCAAAGCTCTCAATTTACCGGTCGATCAACGTCCCTACCCTCACCTATGGCTACGAGCTGTGGGTAGTGACCGAAAGAACGAGATTGCGAATACAAGCGGCGGAACTGAGCTTCCTCCGAAGGGTGGCTGGCCTCTCCCTTAGAGATAGGGTGAGAAGTTCGGCCATCCGGGAGGGGCTCAGAGTAGAGCCGCTGCTGCTCCACATCGAAAGGAGCCAGCTGAGGTGGTTCGGGCATCTGACAAGGATGTCTCCTGGGCGCCTCCTGGGGTTGGTGTTCCAGGCATGTCCCACTGGGAGGAGGCCCCGGGGCAGACCCAGGACATGCTGGAGAGATTATATATCTCGGCTGGCCTGAGAACGCCTTGGTATTCCCCCGGATAAGCTGGAGGAGGTGGCTGGGGAGAGGGAGGTCTGGGCTTCTCTGCTTAGGCTGCTGCCCCCGCGACCCGGCCTCGGATAAAGCGGATGAAGATGGATGGATGGATGGATGGATGGATGTTTTCATAATTTCTTGTCTACTATGTCTTTCTCCTCCTAACTCCTTTGTGCATTATCATCATCTCCTGAACTGATTTCAGGGCTCTAACACGTGAAAGCATGCATAAACATGTTTATTGTCATGCATACTTATAGCAGATGAAACATATCACCCTCACGTCTCCGGAGAGCTAACAATGAGCTATCTAAATGAAGACAACAGCTAGTTATAAGTAGAGATGGCACGATACCACTTTTTTATGTCCAATACCGATACCGATATCATAAATTTGGATATCTGCCGATACCGATATGAATCCGATATAGTGTGTTTTAATCAATAAAACTGTTTTTTTAAAAATATCTTGCTGCATTTTGTATAAGTTCATACTCAAGTTTAAAACAACAACTACACTAAAGCTATTCTGTTATACCTATATGCAAAAAAAAAATATTTCATAGTTCAGCAATACTGATCAATCTAATAAACTTAGACCTACACCATCCTCCCTATTCTGGTATTTTAAAGAGTACTTAGCGTAAATATTAAGCAACCTAACTAATAGGGTTCCAACTCCCAGCAACAACAAAAATAAATAAATAAAAAATAGGGAACCACCCCTCACGCTCCACCTCATGATGCTTAATCGACGTAATCAACCTTAATTTGATGCAGTGTGAAAAAAAAATGCACAGAAATCAATTATTTTTCAAGAAATATTAAATAGATTCAACATCTTTCTTCAACAAAATTGCAGACTGCACAGATGGTACCTTCCCAAAGGAAAAAGTACTATAGCTTACTAGGGTATATTAGACTTAATAGTCACTATATACAGTAATTGACTTCTATTCATTTTACATCAAATTAAAACTTTCGGTGTAAGATTCGGATAATTATTTATTAAAAGCTAGACATTTTAAATGAGAATAAGAAAGAAAAGTATGTCTTTGTGCCCCCTTTTCCCTGTTAATGCCCTATCGGCCCCCCTGGCTAAACTTTGCTAGATCCGCCCCTGCACAGTTACCAGCGTCAGCTACGTAGAAAAAGATCCTGGAGTAGAAAGTAATATTAAATACATTCTAACAATAGCTGATCAAGCTTAAACGTGCTGCTGTTGTTTAGCCGCTGGTTTCCTCTTTCTGGTGCAAAGTGGGCCAAAAACAAACCAGAGAGATGGACTCGCGACAGAAAAGCCGATCAGCTGATCATTAAGCAGTTTCATGATTGAAGTAGCAGCAAGAAGAGGCAGTCGCTCCATATATCGCTTGTTAAGCTTAACGCAGGAATGCTTTACAAACATTCAGAGATGGACTTACACACTTGCTTTACTTCTCTCGGGGATAACTTTGTCGGAGATGAAATGCCGGGTTGCTAGCGAAGCTCCACATGCTATCCAGACCACCGACAGGTCCCGCATGCCACAGCCGCTCTATCACGTGATGCATACTGCTCCGACGTGCTAACGTTCTGAGGTGAGTTACGGCGTGTTGCAAGTTTTGTGAGGTGCTTTCGTGATATTTAATGGATCGGATTACATTTTTTATTTTTCTCCGATATCCGATCCAGTAATTTAGGTCAGTATCGGACCGATACCGATACGTAATATCGGATCGGTCCATCTCTAGTTATAAGCGAACATTATGCCAGCTAATGTTGGACTTGACTGTTCTAAAAAACACTTTTTCCTTCTGAAAACATCACATCATATGAGAGCTTATTTGATAAGTGTCCAACTTCAACAATGTTAGATGTGCTAACAGTAGCTAACAGCAGCTAATAGAGGCTAACAGACGGTAATAGAGGCTAATAGCAGCTACATGTGTTTTAATCACTTCACTTTATTATGATCTATGATAAAGCAGGCCATGCTTTGCAAGTCCCTAACCTATGAGTACACAGTAGTGTGAACAACCTTTAACCCTGACTAAAATGTTTATTCATTTTAACACTGAGAATGAAACCATTTACTGCACCACCCAAAACCACACACTAAAATCAGGAGTTGTCCACATACTTCTGACCACAAAGTTCACATAGTTATCTGAGACCTGCAAGCATGAAGAAAGCAAATACTGAAACTTTTTCTTTGTTTTTGTCCTGAAAAATATTAAGCAATGCATTGTTAAAATCTGATTTATAGTTATGTGACCTTATGGCAACTTAATCTGACTAAGAAATCAACAGTCAGGCGAAAATTCACTGACTTGAAAAGGACTAATGAGCTCCATCAACCACTCAAAATCCTTAACCTCATACTCAAAAGCTATGATCTGTTGGCTCCAGCAGATGATGATAGGAATCGTAAACACACAGGAACAACCTCTCTTTAACAGCTTTTAATGAATTTCCAGGTCATCTCAGAGGAAAACCACAGTTTCCTTCTGCACACCTACAGCACCCAAAACCACACATCAAGTCGGCCCTCCCTTTCTGTTCACCCCAAAGAATCCTAATGAAAGTTTCTGGGGAAGTTCAGTGATACCATTGTGCCCCACAAAAGAAAGTTCAGCTCAGTGTCAGAGGTGTCAAACATAAGGCCCCGGGGCCATTATCAGCTTTCTGTGGTCCAATAGATATGGGTTTGCAATGTGTTAATTACACAGCACTAAATGAGGTTTCTTTACTGTCTTGCTGTTTTTAAGCTTTTTTTTTTTAGCTTTGGTTTCTATTTGGATTTTCTTACTATGCTTCTTGTGTTTTAGGCTCCTCTCTCAGTTCCACACTGTGTTTCTTCTGTACACTACCACTTGTTCTTCTTGCCTCTGTTTTTTGTTTGTTATTTCCTGTTTTGCTTTGAGGTTTAATTTTCATTTGAGCGTCACTTTCTGTTGTTGCCTCCTAGTTTTCACTTGCTCTCCTGCTACTTTCTTAGGTTCAGCTATGTGTCAGCACAAGTATCTAATCAGTCAATAACATTGCAGCAACTCAATGCTTTTAGGCATGTAGTCATGCTCAAGGCAACCTGCTGATGTTCAAACTGATCATTGGGGTGGGGAAGGAAGATGATTTAAGTGACTTCAAAAACTGCTGACCTACTAATTTTTACAGAGTTTACAGGGACTAGTCTGAAAAAGAGAAAATATCCAGTGAGCAGCAATTCTCTGGGGGAAGTGGATCTCAGAGGTCAGAGGAGAATGGCCAGACTGCTTTGAGCCTAACGTAAGGTTTAAAGTAAACTTAAATAACCACTCATCTCAAAGTATCTCTGGAACCAGTTCAGTTTTATTTATATAATGCCAAACTACAACAACAATTGTCTCAAGGGGGTTTATATTGTTGAGGTAAAGACCCTACAATAATGCAAAGAAAACAGAGAAAACCCCAACAACGATATGACCCCCTAGGAGCACTTCCTTTGGCAACTCCCTTTTAACAGGAAGATACCTCCAGCAGAATCAGGGCAGGAAGGGGCGGCCATCTGCCAGGATTAGTTGGGCATGAGTGGATGACAACAGGACAAAGACATGCTGTGGAAGAGAGCCAGAGATTATTAACACATCAAACATCAAACACATGAAACCTGGGTGCCACTCCTGCAGCTAAAAACAGGACACAGGAGGTACAATTAGCGCAGGTTCACAATAATAATAGTAATAATAATAATGATGATGATGATGATGATTAGTGGTGCAACGGATCACAGTTGATCCGTGATCCGAACCGCTCCCACTCCACGGTTTGGCACGCACGTGATCCAAAGATTCGAAAAAGAAAAAAAAGCGGTCCAAGTCGAGGAGCAGAGTTTGCGGCATTTAAGCAGCCCTTTGCTGCCCAATCCGACCGGGCTAAAGCTATTACAAAAGCTATTGGGGTCTATAGCTGCAGACATGAGGACGTATTCCGTTGTGCAAAACAAGTGGTTTAAACATATGATGAACATGGTTGAGCCACGCTGTGATATCCTGTTGCGCGTCCACTTCAGTAAAAAGCATGTATGAGCAGGAAAAGTCTAAAGTTATGGCTGAACTGTCCCAGGATTCTTCTGTTTCCCTAACTACAGATGGGTGGATCTCCAGGGCAACATAAAGCTACGTGACCGTGACCGTGACCGTGCATTATATCACAGCAGAGTGGTACATACAAAGCTCTGTACTGCCCTATATTGCACATTAATTTGTTTTATATGAGTTTTTATATGAGTCTTACGTTGAATGTTTTTTAATGGGCAAAAAATATGTAAATAAATAAATGGCGAGTTACATTTTTCTTGTCTTTTTTCTTTTTTTGCTGATCCAAAAATCGATCCGATCCATGACTTAAAATCGTGATCCAATCCAAACCGTGAGTTCTTTGACCCGTTGCACCACTAATAATAATAACAGATAATAGAAGACTGAATAATTGTTGCTTGCTCTGGTGACTCTTGAATTGTGCTCCAACGTTTGGATGATAGGTCAGAATTTGGCATAAACAACATAAATGCATGGATCAAAAGCTACTGTTTAATGGTGTGGGGGATATCTTCTTGGCATACATCTGAGCCTTATTTAACACTAAAGTATTGTAGCTGATCATGTCCATTCCTTTATGGCCAGAGTGTACCATCCTCTGATGGTGGAATCCATCACGGTGATGTTCAAATTATCTTAATTTTGGCCTCCACACTGACCAATCCAACAGAGCACATTTTGGATGTGATGGAACAGAAAATTCCCATCATGGATGTGCAACCAACAACTGCAGCTGTGTGTTGCTATCAGAGATGGGCAGTAACGCGTTACTGTAATCCGATTACTTTTTTCAAGTAACGAGTAAAGTAAGGGATTACTGTTGCAAAAACGGTAATTAGATTACCGTTACTTTCCCGTAGGAACGCTGCGTTACTGCGTTACTAAAACCGTGATTTTTTGCGAGAATGTCTCATGACAGTGACGTAAGCGAGTGCGACGTTTGTGGCAACAGCTGTGTGCAGATCAACAGTGGATCATATATCGAGTGGGGAGAGAGTGTGAGCGTGCAGCGTTTAAAGCGTGGAAGTACTGACCTTACTTTGAGCTTGATTCCATAAAAAGTGACAAAAACATTAGTGTCCGTTGTGCGTGGGAAGAAAACTTCTTTTTACAGCGAAAAAAAACCCCTAAACTTCCAACAAGCACCGAGTAGCTACGACGTAATGGGAAACTCACAGAGAAACTCGCGGATTCTTCCACTGACCGCGGCACACCTGCACCAGGGTAAACCTCCGCCTACCCCACTCCTGCTTTACAGGTGAAAATAGAGCAACAGGACCGCTGAGTCTTTGACTTTATTTATTTTCTGCTGTGTTTTACTTGCATCTATTTGAAAGACTGAGTGTAAACACAAAAAATATTTTATTTTATGAGCTGGAATGTGCAGAAAATAGGTTTAAATATTAAACAAATTTCTTCCAGTCAGAGAATGTTGCATATAATTACATTTTTGCTTGATGCATAAAGTTAAAAGAAAAACTAATAAAACAAGTTTTAAAAGGAGACTTTTCCATTTGATTACATTTTGTATGATGGATTATGCAGAAAAAGTAGAATTGACCTGAAAGATCTATCGCTTTATCACCTATTCA
Source organism: Rhamphochromis sp. 'chilingali' (assembly GCF_963969265.1). Classification (NCBI taxonomy): domain Eukaryota; kingdom Metazoa; phylum Chordata; class Actinopteri; order Cichliformes; family Cichlidae; genus Rhamphochromis; species Rhamphochromis sp. 'chilingali'. The sequence goes on from NC_137950.1 coordinate 27,771,947, forward strand.
GGTTGTAAATCATGTTTTTAAAGAGTAACTAAGTAACTAAGTAATTAATTACTTTTGAAAATAAGTAATCAGTAAAGTAACGGGATTACTTTTTTGGGGAAGTAATCAGTAATTAGTTACTGATTACTTTTTTTCAAGTAACTTGACCAACACTGGTTGCTATCATGACAATATGGTCCAAAATCTTTGAGGGATGTTTCCAACATGTAGTTGAATCAATGCTACAAAGATTTAAAGGCAAAGACAGGGTTCAGTCCTCGCAAGGTGTACCTAATGAAGTGGCACATGAGTGTATAGTCATGTCTTCAGTTTATCTTGGCTGTTTACATCGCCTCTTCAATCTCCTGTTTCTCTTGCTGTGCTTTAGATTTATCTATGAGTCTTTGACTTTCTGTAGCCACTGAAGTTCATCTTTTGTTAAATTATTCTGACACCCATCCTGCATGTGGGACTTTTTTATTTATGTGAGCTAAGAGGCACCAGTCAGTCCACTCAGCTTTTCGAAGTTCTGGCGAGCCTCACTGATGGGGAGGAGAGCCAAACGTAAAAGAGCACTGGAAAATTGGCAAATTGGTGTGAAAAGGAAAGTTGTTTGAAATATAGATATGGGTTTTTTGTTCTTTTTAAAAACATTTTAAGCTTTGTTTTGCTAACACTTTCCATTTTTCTGAGCCACTATACTGTGTTGTTTTGGCTAACAGATATTTAAGGTTTCTGCAGAAGCCTTGAGAGAGAGATTTGATGCCTGAGCTGATCGGGTTGAGCTAAAAATGATTGAGAAATATAATTTATGAAATAAGAACATTTTTAATATCTCCCTTATCAAAAGTAAACAATAGGGGTATCATAAATCTAAATATCTTTAAAATAAATTATTCCTTTAGCTCCCACCTGTGTGTGTGTGTGTGTGTGTGTGTGTGTGTGTGTGTGTGTGTGTGTGTGTGTGTGTGTGTGTCAGTTAAATTGCTATGCAGAAGGGTGCACTGCCACCTTCTGGTTAAAATTCAGTAAAAGTTTTGATTCTTTTTTTACCCAGAAAATGAATTTGAGTATCTGTTCTGTTTCATTTATCTACTCCAGTGACCCATATTTTAAAATGTACTAATGTTGTTTTGGTTTGTTATTTTTATACATTAAGAAAAATATTATTTAGCCAATTCTCTTTGACTACTTCTTACAAAAAATGTAATTTATTTCATTCACATTAGGAAAAAAATTGGATTTAAAACTTAAAGTATGTTTGAGTGAACGATACGTTGCAGTATGTTAATATCGCTCTTATAGGTGAAGTTATGACTCTGTAAGATTTCCATCAATAACAAATGATAACGAACGCCATCATAGTCAGGCTTTTTATCTTTTGTTTCTAATTAATTCTAAATAAACATCTAATAATTAAAATATTTATTTTATTATATCAGAGACAGATAAATTAGGTGAAGGTAAAGGGCAGTATTCCCTCTAACGTTGCATTAAGGAACCCCAAAGTCACATCATATACATGCAGTGTCCAAATGTACCTGTTTTACCCTGAAACTGCCTGTGTGTGTATACCGTGTAAAGTCATGCTAAAGAAACTGTTTTATGATACATAACAGGAAAACCACACTCACTGTCTCTGTGGGTTAGGAAGTCTTTAAATTATTTTTTTCTCTTGGGTTCTGCCTATATTTCAAGTCTAGACACGCAAAATGTGCGTCTGAGCGAGAGTGTGTGGGCTGATGACGAAAAACAAGTAGTGCATTCTTCTTTCTAATGAACCCTCAGCTCAGAAAAACAAAGCCCCCCACTGTGGTCCACATGACTCAAACTGAGCTTATCGCACTTTTCTGTTTGTGTATGGCTGCTGCAGCTCGTCTCTGATATTAGGACGGCCTGTCTGCAGGTTCAGCCTCCTGCAGACTCTGCGAGTTCAGCAAAGCAGATCATAAGTAACTTTTACATTGATAAATAGTAAAGAAACACATTTCCAGCTCTATTTTTTTATTCTTAGATTCTGCTAGAGTGGCCTTTCATGATTATCACTTTAAAAGAATCCTTATTTATCTCATGCCGGACTTTCCAGAACAAATAAAGCTTCTGACAAAAAGTTTCATTTTTTAAATTTTAATCAAGTATTTTGTCTTCAAGTGTTATTAAACAACATACATTTGCATCACATAAATATTGAAAGAACATTAAAATAAGGTAAATTATTCAGTTTTTCCATAGCTTGTTAAACATCAGAACTACACATCAGTTCACAGTAACAGTGCTAAAAACACACTCATGGCTTACAAATTACACATTCACTGATTCTATGTCAAAATTCCACATTAACAGTAACCGAGCATTCAGCTTTCCAGCATTTATTAAATGTGAATTTATTTATTGAATGTAAATGTAAATATGATAATCAAATGTACATATCCGTCTCCTTTTATCCATCTACCTTCAGTCTGAGGCTAACATGGCTGAAAATACATTTGAAAAACAGCAGTGAATTATAACCCATTTACTAAAAATAATCCACAAACCTTGTGATTATTCAAGAACAAAGGATGGTTCTGGGTAGTTAAGCTTGTACTTCCTCTGTAATGTTAGCTGGCTCCACACTTCTATTGGTTAGTGGATGTAAACAGTAGAAAGAATATAGTTCCTTTATGCAACTGCTCGCAGCAAGGCTTGTGTTTTGTTTCAGATAGTTATTTTAGACAAGACCCATTGACTTACTAAAACAGCTGGACACTACTGTATTGTAAAATTACTGAAACATGAGCATGAGGTGCATTTGCTGTTTGTGCGGTTATAAACACAGACTGAACACAGATGTGTGACCATTCAGAAATGCCTTAAATGTGAGTTCTGTGGGGAAACAGAGATTGGCTACTATAAAACCTTTAGTGATGAGCTTAGCTGGTCGTTTTGACTCTTATTGAACAGAACATTAAAAGTCAGTCAGATCCATAAAAGTCAAATCTTCACATTTAACAGATTATTTTCTCTCGTGTTTGGCTGCCACAGTACTGTCCAAAACTCTTGAGCCACCCTTCATTTCTTTATATTTTGATTCCAAGGAGCAAGGCTTTTTTGCAATTTAAAGTGGTGTTGACTGATAGTTCTCCAGGCTTTTGTGTTTTTCTTCAGCGGCTTTTTCACTCATTTTCAGTCCAGTTTAGTATTTTCGCACGGACAAAGGGTTACCCAAAGAGTTATTAGCTGAAAACCTGACGTATCTTGTCATGTTGTGCAGTGTGTTCTTAAAAAATTTGAAGAAACTGGACAAGCGAAGACAAACAATGAAGTATCAGACCTAAAATCTATCATCAGAAATGGTCCCAAGTTGAAGGGTGGCTGTTAAGAAGCCATTTACAAGGACGGGAAACAGGAAATGAAAGCTAAGGTGTCCCAAATTACATAAAAATTAGACAGAAAATCAGTGGCAACTTTTGGTTCTGCAGTAAGTAAAGAAGAGGATGTGGAACAAGGTAGAACAGTGTCTACAGCCAACTGTAAAACATTGTGGAGGTACAGTCATGGGCCTGGATGACTGAGAACTTTCACAGACATAAGTCATGGGCCCGGTTTGGAGCTGCTAAGGCAGGCTGTATATTCTGTATTTTCATTATTGTTTGCACATTTCACTAAGCTTTTGATATGTCCCTAGCAAAATATGAAGAAAATCTGACTATGAAAAATTTCTTTTCATAGTCAGATATTGCTCACCATTGGAAGTTTAATATTGCATCACTTACTTTGTATTAGCATTAAGTGACAGTGACAGCACCAGAGTGATTTGAATCAAATAGACAGTCCTAAAACCTTTGTAGTTTATGGAACAGGCCAAAAAGAAAAATACTCTGTCCCTATATTAGGATGCACGATCTTTGGAGGATAAGTTAGTGTAAGGATGTTTTTTTTATTGTGTTCCATATTTACTTTTTACTTTCTATCCATCCATTTTATAACAGCTGGGCCCAGGTCGCGGGGGCAGAAGCCTAAGCAGAGAAGCCCAGACCTCCATCTTCCTAGCTACCTCCTCCAGTTTGTCCAGGAAAACATCAAGGTGTTCCCAGGAAAGCCAAGAGATATAACTGCAACAGAATGTCCGGGCTGGCTTTGTTCATTATTTGTTCCTTTTAGGCTGAGCAGCAGTAAAGAACGACTAACCCAGGAGAAATCTCAAGTAAGATTTGGTCTTTTCATATGATTGGGTAAAGACAAGAAAAATCTAGAATATCAATATGTCTGTGAAGGTTCTCAGTCATCCAGGTCATCGTAGTCAAAGAAGCTTGCAAAGAAAAGCGTCTGGACTTCTTTAAGTTACTTGAAAACGTAAAGAAGGTAACGTAAAGAAGTCCAGACACTTTTCTTTGCAAGCTCCTTTGACTAGAATATCAATATAACATTTTAATTGGATCCATCTTCATTCGAGGAGTCACTCTTGCTTTGGTTTCCTCCTCCTGCACATTCGAAGCCACGTGAATCGTATGACTGCCACTACACAGGCTGTCAGCATAAACAAGATGACCAACAAAAAGCTTATAACATCCACAGAATGATACACATACCAGGGCATCTTATAAGACTCGGTGCGTAAATGTGCAGCTCCTTTGTGCCTCATAACAAACTCAATCCAGTAAACTGCAGCATCCAGAGGATGCATTGGTCTGTCTCGGTGGAGAGCAGACAGATGCTTCATGTTGTTTCTGTAGGAGGGATTGTTAAGAACTTCTTGTAGGACTTTGAGGAAATTCTGCTGGGTGACTTTTGTTACATCCACCATTTTAGCAGCTCCTCGAACTTCCATTCGCAAAATGTTTTCAAACTGGTCAAACAGCAGGGGAATGCCAATAATTGGCACACCATGGTACATGGACTCATAGATCCCATTGGTGCCACCATGAGCCACAAAGGCTTTTATCTTTGGGTGACCCAGCAAGTCGTTTTGGGGCATCCATTTCACCAGAAGGGTATTGTTCCCCACATTGTTGGGGCATTCACCAGCATGCCTCCATACGACCTTTTGAGGAAGCTGAGCAAAGGCAGCTGCGATTTCTGAAGTTATTTCTATTGGCAAACCATTCACCAGCGTCCCCAGAGACATCAGGATGAAGCCGTGTTCTCCTGAACTTTCAACAAACTCCTCCAACTCTGAAGGTAAGGCCTCAGCAGGCTTACACTGAAATCCTCCAATGTAGACAATGTTCGGCATGGTAGGCCTGGGGAATTCGAAGACAAAGTCCACTCTCATGAGCCACAGGTCTACTCCTTGAAGAAGCTGATAGAAGTTCACATCTGGGCCTAAGTACTTTTCTATCATTCTATCATAGGGAGGACACACTATAAACTTGTCAATGCAGGTGTTGAGGAAGTAGTGGAATGTGTTTTTGACTCTTTCAAAAAAGGTCATCTTGTCAGATATGGCATTTCCAGAAGTTGGGACATATGACGTTGGTGATGGAGCAACCACAAAATGACCTTCCCCACTGGTGATCCATCTGACGTTAAAAACAACTGGAAGCTTTAGTTTGTGGGCCACTATAACTCCAACAGGAAGTCCAGGGTCCATAAGAACCAGGTCAAAATTAGAGTCACGTATCTTCGACATTAGAGTCTTGTTCTCAAATATTTCTACACCTAACAGACTAGCTTGTTGGTGGATTTTTGATAATGAACCTATCATTTCCCAGTAGAACTTTATGAAGGCCATCAAAGATGCCCCTTGTTTTTTGATTTCCAGTATCTTGACCAGGAAAGCTACATAGAAGTCCTGCTCCTCTATGCAGACAGCCTCTGGTAAGGTGACAGTGATGGAGCTGTAATGTGGTGCCTCTTCTTTGACATACCAGCTAGTGGCTGTGCGGACCACAGTGACTTCATGGCCTTTGGCGTGGAGGCTCTGGATCAGCAGGTTCATGTTCACCCAATGGCTGCCATCAACGGGGAACACCAGAATCTTTCCACCTTGGACAGGACTTGGAAGTAGTGACAAAGTCACCCCCAGAAGAAATAGAGAAACTCCTGGAATGCTCCCCATGGATCAAGTCTGAGGAAAACCATAGAACAATTATAATTTAACTGTTAAGTTCACAGTCAATGTTGCAAGTATGATTGTACAAGTGATGCATAAATGACATCTTGAATTTCTTCCAACTGGCAAACTTATTTAAGTTGCAGGACCCACCAGATTACAGAATTATTGATTGAGTTGAAAGGGTTGTCTTTTTGAATGGTGCTACTTAGATAGCTTTCTTATTTCTAAGCAGGTAGTTAAAATTGCCTAAACCTGGCAGGTGTGCAAAAATAAAGGTAAAAAATAAAAAGAGAAGAAAAACAAATACTAGTTCAAAACAAAAAAAACCCCACAGGACTCTAATCACAATGTCCTGGCAGACAATACCATGTCTTTACATGGATTTTGTAGGTCTTGGGCGAACAATTGTCTCTCAGCATCTAATACTGTTGCAAAAGTTTTGAATATAATGGTAAGATATGTATTACCATATAATGGTAAGACATAGGCATGCACTGTGTCATGACCTGATATGAATGAATGCATCCATGTATGAAGGTTAAATACTTCAAGTCAAAGTCAACTTAATTGTGAGTTCTGCTCTATGTTCAGGACATACACAGAAATCAAATGTCATATCCTCCTGATCCACAGTGTGCATACAGATACAGATTCGAAATTACATATTAGGTCTCAGCATATTAAAATGAATTACACAAGATACATTAAAGCCTAGATTCTATTATTGCTTTCTATGCACAAATACATTTGAGGCTTACAAGAATTCTTAAAGGTATATACGCTATTGCATTTCTTTATGTAAAAATATAAAGTATCAATGATTTATTAAAAGCCTCCATCAATTATTGCAAGTGAGGAAACATCAGAATGAAAGTCCTTCATGTAAAGTAAAGGCTAAGACATGGAGCATCTTTTTGAGAGCAGATAACTCTGAGTGGGTAAAGAGGTGAGGGAGCAAGTTCACTATCACGACAGCCTGGCTGATGAAACCTGGTGGAACCACCCAGAACTTTTCTCTGGGGTCACGAGACTAAAAAAGCTGTGTGAGGGGTTTGTGGGATCACCCGCAATACTAACAGTTTTGTAGAGGGAGGGAGAAGATTGAGGCCCCAGATAGCTTCCCTGCTCCATTTACTATATTCTGTGGCTCAAGGTGGTTGAGTCTTCAAACCACACAGAGATGCAGCTGGTGAAGATGCTCTCAATCATGCCTCAGTAGAAGGTGCACATGATGGGTACTAGGGCTGTCACTTGTCTAGATTGTTTTCACTGCACCACATACTAATTGAGATACCTCACTTCTGTAGTATGTCTCATCATTTTTGCTGTTGAAACCCACCATAGTTGTATCATCAAATCAAATCAAATCACTTTTATTGTCACGTCACATCACTGGTACAGCACATGTGAGTGAGATTCTTTTCTGCAAGCTTCACAAGCAACAGTGGTGTGCAAAACAAAGAAATGTAAGAAACAAGCCAATTATAAGAGCAGGAATGTGAGAATTATGAGAATAAATATATGTACAATTTCAGGATGTGCACAATAATGTATGTATGTGTGCCAAACTTTGACAATATCCCTATAAAGTTGCATCACTGCATATTGTTTAGTTTGGACTTTGTTAATTTGACTGAACGCCAAAAATAAATATAAATAAACCATAAATAAACCTGCAAATCTAATAAAGAGGTTATTGCTGTAGTGTGGGGTATGGTTGTGGGTCAGCAGAGTGAAGAGAAGACGACTCAGCAGACATCCCTGCTTGATGTGCTGTTGTTGACCTGAACTGCTGGTGGCCTCTCAGTGAGGAAATCCAGCAGTTAAATACAGGGGGAGGTGTTTCCAAGTGTCTATTAGAGACCCAATACTGTACTTGTGTCTTGGCAAAGACAAACACAATAAACTATTACTCAAGAAACACAAAAAAGGACCGAAGGCTCTGTATAAGCAAGACAGAGAAGAGCCATTGTGTCTAAATATGCCACTTTCTTGGTGTGTGTCAATCAGTCCATGGCTGTTTTTGCCCTGGGCCAAAATAAAATGTTGGCAAAGCTATAAGAGTATAATGCATCTAACTAGTGCACACAGTGACTTTCCACTACAGTTGGTGTTTTATGCACATTTTGAGTCATCTGGAAGATCTGCACAGTATCAGTGGAAAATCTTCCACAACACTTAATGTAGGATATATAGTGTGTCACTCCTTACAGAACATTGATAGTGTAATAATGCAATGACACAGTCACATCCAGCAACAACTCATTTAAAAAACTAAATGGAAACGATATTTGTAAAGTGAAATACGTCTCTTCAGAGATAACCCAATCAATAATCAATTGGTTTCTATGTAAACGTGTCTTCTTTTCTAAATGTCTTTTCCACAACTTGAAAAGATCTCATTTCACCTTGAACATTTCAGCCGACTTTCTGAGGTTGTGAGCTGTCTGCCAAAGCTGTCTAAAGTTTTATTTGTTTTGTTTTTGTGTTTTTTTTCCGGTAGCATGTACTTCAGACAGCTCCAAAAAGCTTGACTTTGGCCAAACAGGGCCAAATCATAACATTATTTAGTCCAAAAACAACATCCATGGACAACTGATGATTACTGGTTTTGCGCCTGGAGGTCCCTGTCATCATAATGGTGGTCTATTTGTTATTAAATGACCATACTATACTTCAAAGGTTGTATTCAATGTACAAAGCACCTATAGTGTACCACTGGTGAGCTCACACTGCGTGTATTCAAAACACTGCATTTAAAATGACTTGGAACAGTTTAATAACATCACTGTCTGAGCGACCAACAACAACAAGAGAAGAATTTTTGCCAGATGTCAGAGATCAGTGGAGCTTTTTACTCTGCGTATGTGTTGAATCACTTTAAAACTCGAGCAGTTGATTAATATATGTCTGTTTCTCTTTCTGTGCAGTGACTTTGTGTCTGCAACAATCGTGTAACATAAAGTCGCAGAATCTTAGAGGTATGTGGCTGACATCATTGTGGAGGCAGATGCCCCCACAAGATCTTCTCTGGTTATTAAAATAATGGTTTGTCACATTCTGCTCATAAATGCACACTGTGTGCATTAACTCTAAATATACAGTTCTGTGTAATATAGCATTTTAATTCTTCTTTAAGCCACATTTCCTGTTGTTTTCTGCAGCTATCATTTGTAAATTAAACCATACTAAAAACCACTAAATGCCCAACCTGTGCTCTATTTATTGCTACATTTAACAGAGGTTAAGTAACACCCACACCTCTTTGAACTCTGACTGGATTGGATCATGACATCATACCTAGAAAGATGCATCACTGCATATTGTTTAGTTTGGACTTTGTTACTTTGACTGAATCTGTCCAGGCACACATAATACTTGCAACAAACTCAGAGCTTTTTGGAGTAGTTTCTGCTATAGGAGCTCCCTCAAGGATCACTTTGCCATAACGAGATCACACACAGGCTAACCTCACTGTGTAACATGAAATGTTGCAACAAATCAAAGTTCAGGGGGTGTATGTATGTCCTGAGTAATGCCTGCAGTCTCTAATTTCGTCATCTACATTTAGCAGGGATTTTCTAACAAGCTAAAAACACCAAAGAGGAAGAAACATGCCCTTGTATTCAGTTTCTTTTCTGAATGCCAGCTGCTGAAGAAAAAACAACTAAGTCTTCTGAGTTTATTTTTGAAGTGCTGAGTAAGCATTTATAATAGTTTAACTGTTACTGTGAAGGATAGAAAGTGTTGTAACCTACCTTAAATGCCTGAGAATGTGGACAAAAGTACTTTGGATCCTCTCTGAGAGAAAGGAGCTCAGCTTCAGAGTGCAGGAGAAAAGAACCCAAATCCTAATTACTGTGTTGCATAAGGTGGGAGGAGTGTGTAACCCGTGGGTTTCATATGCATGTGCGCAGTTTAGGGTTGGGAGAGGAAAGGGAAGTAGTCTTCCTACAGAGCACATACTCTGTGGCACACACACAAAAACTGTGGAGTAACACAATATCTTCTTAAACAGAATAAAGCCAGTGTGGTCTTGATCTGTATGAGCTCAACCAGTGAGATATCCCTGTTCCTAGAAAGTAAGAACATTCCAATGACAAAAGAAAAAACCTGGAATTGCAAATTCTGGGAGTTTGCAAAAGCTCTCGGCATTCTCAGGAAATAACCTTGAGAGAACCAATAGGTTGACACTGGAGCAATGCACACAGCAGCCCTCACAGCTTCCTGTGACCTTAGTGGAACAATACAAAAAATAACATTTTAAAGAGGTGCAACATTTATACAGTTTTTAATATGATTGCATTTGTATAGTAATCAGTGTTAATCCCAACACCACAGTGCTGCTGATATACAAGGTAAAGACAGAATCAGACTCATCAGAATGAATGCCTGTTTAATCTATAAAAGTAGCATAAATATATATCCTTTAATATCTGGGAACATGTGAAGCTTTTTAGCTCTCGAAAAAAGTGTGGAAAATTACTAGAGGTCAAATAATTACCCCTCGAATGGAAATTCATAGTGATTAGACTGCACCTGCAGGGTGCGCAGCCGCTACTGACTTTACCTACTTAATTCTCATAATTACTTACACACAGCCATGGCTAATGGATCAAACCAAAGACGATACCTATGCCATAAAATATGAGCATAAATGTGATTTATTTGTGTGCATGAAATGGGAGACATGAGCTTTCTTGATACTAGCAGCAGGGGCTGAAAGATTCACGTTGAATTTTGACTGCTATTCGGTGTTGCTCTTGCATTTTAGTTTCTTGGAGTCAGAAATAATCATGTAGTGGATACATGTGTTGGTACACGTGTCAAAAGCCAGCCACTCTCCAAACTTTGAGTCTTAAAAAAATGTAAAAATACAAGTTATAGAAAACGTCTCCCATGATGCAGTTGTTATAAAGGTAGACCTTACCCCCAGAAAACAAAAAAAGGTTTCATGTATCAAGCTGTAAACATCTTTCCTTCTGCTGTAAAGTCTGTGAGGACTGGCTCGCGTTTGGAGACAGCAGAGGAACTGCAGAAGTTGCACATGTAAACATGTAAACACTTTCTTATTCATTTTTGAACCTTATAATCCTCCCACTCACCCACTCCTGTAAACCACTATTGCCCATTGATTAAAATATATCTAAAAGATATATCTAGTGTTCATTTTAATTTCAAATCAAAACCCACAAGTGTTGAGCAGTCAACACCACCGTTTAGGGTTTTTCCCTTATACCAACTTCAGTATTCAAAGCACAGATTCAGACCACCAGAGTTTCATATGAAACAAATGAAATAAAACAGCAAAATAATTTAGAGTTTGGTTTCTTTTTCTCTAATCAATACAAGGTACCAGGTTTTTTAGGGGCTAAATGTTGATCTTGTTTGTAAAATGGTGTTGATATCAGCGAAATAATCAGCTGTAAAACTCTGTAGATTTGAGGGAACTGTGGAATAAGGTTGAAATGAATCAAGGCAGTAAAAGTTCATTCAAACAATGAAAGGGTTTCCTCTTATGAGCTGTGACCATGGAGCTGGTAACATTCATACTTTTAGAGTCTGTGTGTGAAAAATGACCGAATGTGGTCTTAGAAACCGAGGACGTTTCCAGGATATTTCAGATGGGTAGCCATGAGCACAATGCTCAGCCGAAATGCAGAAATTATGACACAAAATTTAGCTTTAGCAAAATGTTTATTACATACCCACAGTAAATGTTCTTTAAGTAAAAAAACTCCTTGTGCTGATGATAATTATTGATTTATTGGTGTGTATATCATGTCAGTGTTGCAGCTGGAGATGATTATAATTACTTATATACTGCTGTTTAGCTTTGTCTACAATGTTACAGCATCATATATTAGTGGCTTTATGTTTCAAAATCTGTTAATTAAAGTGTAACTGATGCTTTGACATAAATTCAGATTAGACTTTTTTTTTAATTTTATGCAATTATATAAAAAATGAATTACTGTTTTGGTAAAACACCAATAAAAAATACTCCATGTAAAAAGTCAGTAATAAACTCGAATCATATTTAGGAGAAATGTAATGGTGCTGAATTAATAAAATAATAATACAGCAGTAATTGCTTATGAAAAGCTTCTTATGATGCTCTTGTTCAGCAGCCTGATTGATGTGAGAATGTGTTACCTGTCCAAGCCTGCAGAGATGTGTCTAACATTTTCTGCCTTTTTCTCTGTCCTAACCAATGACTGTATTTCAGAACAGGAACCACGGGAGGATTCAGCCTGAAGACTCACTCTGTTTAATTATTAAGCATTAGGCTTCCTGATGGTTTGGTCCTTTGTTGATAAGTTTCAAATGCTGTGCTTAAAGCTTAGTCAGACAAATTAAGCCAACCTTTACCTCCTCCCACTATCAATGGGATAATTGTATATGTTTACTCATGCATCACTGTGCAGCACAGCACATAACAGCAGACAGTCTACGCAAGGATAACACAAAAACTGCATGACATGCTATTCACTTTTCTTAAGTTTATTGGAGAATTACTTATTGAACTCATTTTGGTAGCTAACTGCAAGGTGAAAGACAAAACATACAAACCACGTGTGTTTACATGTGGAAAACATAAATGTGTTCAATATGTAAATAAAGTTTTTTAATAATAAGAAATGTCTTATAATATATGTTAAAATCCCATGCAACACATACAACAATGCAACCTCAAACTTCTTAATGTGTTTTAATTTCATAGACTACACATGCAGAAATTCCTGCCCCTTTCACACAAAATGTGGAAATATGTTTGTTTTGAATTGAAATTTCATGTTTAAATGACTAAGTCTTCTGAGAATGTCTTGCTGAACTTATTTTCAATCTATTGCACCTGTCAGTCACCTGCTGTCCTATCTGAAATTCTTAAAAGTAATTTGTTATTTAGATATGACTGAAATACAATAAAGAAAAACTGGTACATATTAGATAATTCATTTTGAAATATTAAATCTGAAGAAATAGAAGCTATTTTGACTGCTCTCTTTTTCACCATAGCAGGAAGCTCCCCATCTTTGATTTGGCACATTTCTGTTACAGTGGATGCTCTTTCTGGAGCAACTCCCCCCCCCCCCCCCCCCCCCAAAAAAAAGAAAAACAAACCTATAAGCATTGCAGCAACAATAGTATTCCAGGACTTTAAAGTTTAGTATTTTATTTTCGATTGGTCGACAACAAGAAAAATCTAGAATATCAATACAACATTTTGATTGGATCCATCTTCATTCGAGGAGTCACTCTTGCTTTGGTTTCCTCCTCCTGCACATTCGAAGCCACGTGAATCGTATGACTGCCACTACACAGGCTGTCAGCATAAACAAGATGACCAACAAAAAGCTTATAACATCCACAGAATGATACACATACCAGGGCATCTTATAAGACTCGGTGCGTAAATGTGCAGCTCCTTTGTGCCTCATAACAAACTCAATCCAGTAAACTGCAGCATCCAGAGGATGCATTGGTCTGTCTCGGTGGAGAGCAGACAGATGCTTCATGTTGTTTCTGTAGGAGGGATTGTTAAGAACTTCTTGTAGGACTTTGAGGAAATTCTGCTGGGTGACTTTTGTTACATCCACCATTTTAGCAGCTCCTCGAACTTCCATTCGCAAAATGTTTTCAAACTGGTCAAACAGCAGGGGAATGCCAATAATTGGCACACCATGGTACATGGACTCATAGATCCCATTGGTGCCACCATGAGCCACAAAGGCTTTTATCTTTGGGTGACCCAGCAAGTCGTTTTGGGGCATCCATTTCACCAGAAGGGTATTGTTCCCCACATTGTTGGGGCATTCACCAGCATGCCTCCATACGACCTTTTGAGGAAGCTGAGCAAAGGCAGCTGCGATTTCTGAAGTTATTTCTATTGGCAAACCATTCACCAGCGTCCCCAGAGACATCAGGATGAAGCCGTGTTCTCCTGAACTTTCAACAAACTCCTCCAACTCTGAAGGTAAGGCCTCAGCAGGCTTACACTGAAATCCTCCAATGTAGACAATGTTCGGCATGGTAGGCCTGGGGAATTCGAAGACAAAGTCCACTCTCATGAGCCACAGGTCTACTCCTTGAAGAAGCTGATAGAAGTTCACATCTGGGCCTAAGTACTTTTCTACTATTCTATCATAAGGTGGGCATGCTATAAACTTGTCAATGCAGGTTTTGAGGAAGTAGTGGAATGTGTTTTTGACTCTTTCAGAAAAGGTCATCTTGTCAGATATGGCATTTCCAGAAGTTGGGACATATGACGTTGGTGATGGAGCAACCACAAAATGGCCATCCCCACTGGTCATCCATTTAACATTAAAGACAACTGGAAGCTTTAGTTTGTGGGCCACTATAACTCCAACAGGAAGTCCAGGGTCCATAAGAACCAGGTCAAAATTAGAGTCACGTATCTTCGACATTAGAGTCTTGTTCTCAAATATTTCTACACCTAACAGACTAGCTTGTTGGTAGATTTTTGATAATGAACCTAGCACTTCCCAGTAGAACTTCAAGACAGCCATGAAAGACGTCCCCTGTTTTTGGATCTCCAGTATCTTGACCAGGAAAGTTACAAAGAAGTCCTGCTCCTCTATGCAGACAGCCTCTGGTAAGGTGACAGTGATGGAGCTGTAATGTGGTGCCTCTTCTTTGACATACCAGCTAGTGGCTGTGCGGACCACAGTGACTTCATGGCCTTTGGCGTGGAGGCTCTGGATCAGCAGGTTCATGTTCACCCAATGGCTGCCATCAACGGGGAACACCAGAATCTTTCCACCTTGGACAGGACTTACAGTTAAGGACAATGTCACGCCCAGAAGAAACAGAGAAACTCCTTGAATGCTCCCCATGGATCAATTCTGAGGAAAACAAAAAAAATAATAATAATGATTATTTCAATGATGCCTAAATTAGAACTTGAATTCCTTCTAAGTTATTTTATGAGCTTGTCTTCACTCCTGGCTATGCTACAGGACCCACTGGATTAGACCATTATCAAAAGGGGGCTGTCACGCCCAACTTTTCTGTACAAAAAGAAAAAAAAAACAAGCTCAACACAGGACTCTAAGCACAGCTCCGAGGCATATAAACCCTCATCTTTACATGAATTTTCAAGGCACTGTGGGGAGAAATTATTCCTCAGCAGCCAAACCTTTCTTCAATATTCAACGGTACATTATGATGACCGAATATGAATTCAGGTATGAATATATTAATTAACTACTGGGCAATCATTAGGTGTGTCCCCACCCATCCATCTTCTTCCACTTATCCAGGGCCGGGTCATGGGAGCAACAGGCCAAGCAGAGAAGCCCAAACCTCCCTCTACACGGCCACCTCCTCCAGCTTGTCCGGTTGAACACCAAGGCGTTCCAAGGCCAGCTGAGAGATAAAAATCTCTCCAGGATGTCCTGGGTCTGCCCCTGGGCCTCCTCCCATTGCAGAACACCTCACCCAGGAGACGCCCAGGAGGCATCCTTGTCAGATGCCCGAACCACCTCAACTGGCTCCTTTCGATGTGGAGCAGCAGCGGCTCTACTCTGAGCCCCTCCCGGATGGCCGAACTTCTCGCCCTATCTCTAAGGGAGAGGCCAGCCACCCTTCGGAGGAACCCCATTTCTGCCGCTTGTATCCCAAATCTCGTTCTTTCGGTCACTACCCACACTTCGTATCTATAGGTGAGGGTAGGGACGTAGATCGACAGGTAAACCGAGAGCTTCGCTTTTACACTCACCTCTCTTACAACAGACCGGTACAGCGTCCGCATCACCGCAGCCAATCTCCAGCTCTCTTCTCCCATCACTCATGAACAAGACCCCAAGATACTTAAACTTGATCTTGACAACCCTTGCAGTTGTCAAGATCCATCACTGCATATTGTGTAGCTTGGACTCTCTTTTCTTTGACAAAATCTATTCATAGACACGCAAAATACTTGCAAAGCCCTCAAAACCTTTTGGTGTGGTTCCCGCTGCAGGAGCTCTGTTAAGGATGACATTTTGCCATAATAAGACACATACACACAGCTACACTGTCCAAACCAGTTAACATGAAATGTTGCAACAAATCACGGTCCAGTGGGGGGTATGTCCTGCCTGCAGTCTCTAATCTCATCATATGCGTGTAGCAGGGACTTTCTAATAAGCTAAAAGAACAACAAGAAGACACACACCCTTGTATTCTGTTTCCTGTCTGCATGACAGTTGCTAAGTAAGCATTTTGACTCAATTAACTATTAATGTGAAGCATAGGGCGTATGAACCTACCTTCAATCCTCGAGCGTGTGGAGAAAAGTACTTTCAGACTAGTGTGGAAGAGGGGAGCTCAACTTCAGATTACATAAGAAAAGAACCCAAATCCTGATTATTGTGTTGCATAAGGTGGGAGGCGTGTGGATCTTAAATATAAATATATAAATATATAATTTGGACTCACAGTCACAACTCACAAATGAGCGGCAAATGGCTCTTCCAAACACCCAAGTTTTATTTTGGATGCTCATATTATTTAACTTTGCAGACAGAAGCTAAATTATTCCACAAAGAATACCAGGGTCCCAATTCTTAGCCTCCCTGCTGCTAATAGGGAGTTGTGTAACCTTTTTACTGGATAACAGCCCACAATCATTTGTTGTCGTTTTCAGCAAGTCTTACATACTGAGCAATCCCAGCCTATTCTTCTTTCTTCAACCTCTCAAGCTCCTCCATATTTGAAGTTCTTATGGCATGGACTTTAGTCACCCCACAGTTTTTCAGTAGGACTCAGGTCAGGGCTTTGTGTAGGCCAGTCAAGAAAGTTCAACTTTCACATCCTTCCTTTTCATGATTCCTGCCACCTTTACAAGATCCCACTACTGAAGCATCACCACAGCACAATACTTCCACAACCGTGTTTCACCCTTTTTATTTGGCTTGTACACCTCTGCCTTCTTTCTCCATGAATAAGCAGCAAAGGTCTCCAGTTTCAACTCTCTTCTCCAGGTTGTCCACATACTTCAGTCTGGCTTGAAGGTGTCTCTTCTACAGAAGCTGAGTTTTTCTTGGTCTGCAACCTGACAGTCTATTACTGTTCAGGGTTCTAATCATTGTCATCTTTGAGGCTACAGTGGGCTAAGCCATGCACCATTGTCTCTGAAGTTGTTCTTGGGTCTTTAGACACATTTCTCACTAATTTTCTTTCCAGATCTTTGAAATCTTGTACTTCCTCCCTCTGCCAGGCAGTGCTTTAAGTGGCCCAAAAGAGGTGCCGGTACTCTATTTTTTTTCCGCCTCCCCTGAGGTAACAACAACTATATTGAATGGGTTTTATATACAACAGTCAACAGACAACCTTATACAAAATAATAAATCATTTTATTAGTTTGTGGATTTGCTTGGGCTAGAAAGAGCTACTGAACATAAATAAAATGTGCAAAAAGGTATTGAAATTTTTTTTAACAAAATGTACATAAAATATAAACTAATTTGTATTTTGCTCTCTCTTGAGTCACTGCTGCTATCAGCAGCAGCACTTGTAAAGTGTACTGCAGAGCTTGGTAGTTCTCCCATACTGCTTTCACTGTTCTCTCACTTGAAGCAACCCAACGCACTGATAAAACACGGCCTATCACAAGGAGACGTTGTCCAACATTGTGAGCACTCTCGGTTAACTCCCTTTGGTTTTTTGGTGATGCATGGTAGAGGGAGTAAAGCTGATCTAAGAATATTTTAAAGTGGTTGATTCCTCCTACCTCCTTCAAAACATCACAAACTGCCAGTTCCAGTCTGTGATTGGAACAATGCCAGACAAACAGGTAAGGGAATTTGGAACAAAGCTGTGCAGCAACTCCTGCTTTCCTCCCAAGCATCACTGAGGCTCCATCACAAGCAAATGCCAACAAATGTTCCTGTAGGTAGTGAGGGTCAAAGCCATTATTATGAAGACATCCTAACAGTGCTTCAGTGATGTCCTTTGCTGTGGTCCCCTGCAGCTCAATCAGTTCAAAAAGTATTGTGTCTGGATTTTCACTGGAAATAGCTGACCGCAGGCACACGACAAGCACAGACTTTCCACTTATTGTAGTGGATTCATCAATGAGCACACACAATTTTCTTTCATTCATCACTATGTCATTGACTACCTTCTTTTTCATTTCAGCTGCAATGTGATCCAGTATATTTGCACATGAGTTATTAGAGTGCAAAACTCTGCCCATCTTGACACCATTTAAGACTGGCATGTCTGTAAAGGGACGCCCATGCTTGCCAATCTTATAAGCTGTTCTAAACACATTGCAAGTTGAAGCGTAGTCAGCCTTTCTCATATCTTCAGTGTGTTTTTGCATTGTATTTTGTGTTGCCTTCTCTTTTATTTCAACTGCTTTCTTGTGATAAATTGAGTCTCTGTGCTCTTTTATTTTCTTTCGTGGTGAGTTTTGTTGTGCAGCCTTGTCCCTTCCAAAAGACGAGATTAAGCACCCACTCCACTCCTGCGACACTCTCTGCCCTTGCTGCATGTCCACGCGAGCACAAACTTGACTACACACACTACAACCCAACTTTTGATTTCTGCTGATCAGCCACTTGTAATTTGTGGAGAAATACCGGACTTGTGCTTGGGACCAACATTCTGGCCACTCATGCTCGCTAACGCGGCTGTTGTCGTCGGTAGAAATGGTGTCATTCTCGTCCTCGTCGTCGCCAAAAGTGCCGTCGTCCGCGGCTGCGACACTAGTGCAGCTTTCGTTAGCTTGCGTCTGACCTGCAGCGATATCATTCTGGCTTGGTGGGGTGTCAGCCAGCGAGTCCTCTGATTCTGACCTTGTTCTTTTACTAGTCAGAGTCTGAAGCCAGGAGAGCATATTAAGTGTTCATTGTTTTTGTATTTTAACGAGCAGCTGTTTGCGCGTTTTACACACACTCTCCGGACCACGTTGAGTTGTTGACATGACAACGGCAAAAGCGACGCATGCGCTTTTCACTTGTAAAACACATTGGTGTATGGGTAATGTAGTCTCTGCTCTCGGTGGGACGAATTAGGAAGCGTGCTTGTGAAGGGCGCTCTGTAAAGCGGCAGCGCAGCCAAACGATTATAACAGATGTGCAAATGAGAGTACCGGTACGCTAAAAGCACGTTCTGGGCGCATGGAGAGGTGGCGGTACTCTCAAGAGCTATATTTAGAAGTGGCGGTACTGAGTACCGGCGCGTACCGGCCCACTTAAAGCACTGCTGCCAGGTGTGTTCTGTACTATGTGGCTCTTGATTTTGATACATCTTATTTCAGTTCTTGACACTTGGAAAGACTGAGATAATTTTATATATCTATTTTCTGCTTTGTGGATGTCAACGATTCTTTTTCTTGAGTCTAAACTGATGTCTTTTGTTTTTGGCATAAAGCTTTTTAATGTTATAGCCCAAACCCTTGGTGGGTTTTTTATTCTGTGAGAACATTTTTAGGTAACGCTCAGACTGGCTTTGAACATTACCAAGTCAAAGCGCATCATTGAACAGCAGTGGTTTTTGCCATGGTTCAATCTCCTGAGGCCTGATTATATTGATCATGGTAGTTTTTGTTTTTCTGAAATAATTCTGGTATTGTGTATAAATAAATACAAATTATTGAAGTTTTTGAAAGAAAACTAGTATTTTTAGAAGTGCTGTGTTGAAAATATTTTATCAATTAACGAAGCTCTTCATTGGAAAGGTTGATCATTTTGTCCTCATTTGACAGTGAATGCTGATGCTGATGCTTTGGTTGGATGATCTTATAACTGAGCAGCTCACAGCATTAATAAGGTCAAGGTAATCTGTGCCCATCCACTCTTGTCTGTTGCTGAAAGTGAAATGTAAATGAGACCTGGCCCGACTTTTTAAGGTTTCTTTTCAGACTTTCACAGAATAGTGCCCAAGGTGCTCAGTCAGCCATGACAAGAGCCATTTTGATTCCCACGGGGTCAAATACAGCTGCTCTTTAACACCTGCAGTCCCTGCTGCAGACTGGGCTCACTCCATAAAATATTTACGTTTATCACTATGAAGAGCTGATCATTACACATCAATCACTTGCTGTCTTGAGGAGTTGTTGATTTCTTTGCAAAGTAAAGTTAACTGTTGTTTCTACTGTGTGATGGTGGCTCTAATGAGACTTTAAAATTTGTTCTAAATTTTTTTTTTTTTTTTTGATGTGCCAATCCAACATCCCATACCTCCAACCCAGACACACTTAAAACTATTCTCTACCTGTGTAAAGCAAGGAGGTGTTTCGTGTTCTTATTTTAATTTACGCTTTTATGGATGTTTTTTATTTTTATTTTTTGTACTTCTTGTTAAATACAACGTCACAAATAAACGCTGACATGGTTGAACAGATGTTCTACATCAGCTGGAATTTACTGAGATGGCGCTGACACGGTGGACAGATTCTGTAATCCTATTTACTTCTTTTTTTTATCACTGAAACTGTTTCTGCTTTAAGGAGGTCACGTGTTGATCTAAAGGGAAAAACCACGAGTGGATTCCGGGCATCGCGTCTTTGTGTGAATGTATGAAAAGGCTCTGGGAGGTTAAAGAGACTCGCTTCGCCACCGGTAAAATGCCTCGTTTGTGCGCTCTGCTCGCCCTGCTCTTTGCTGCAGGCTGCTCGCTGTGCGCTGCGGATGTCGGGACCTTCACTCCGTGCCTGCAGTTCTTTTACAGGTCTTGGCCCCCTAAGGGTCTGGCAGGGACGCCGATCTGCCAGCGTTTTATCAACAAGTATCGGTTCGCCACCCTGTACAGCCGACCCCGCCGCTCGCCCTGGTTTTCCGCCTATTTGTACACAGTACCTGCGGGAAAGAGACCCTCAGCATCCTGGAAGTTTGAGCCACAGGTGAGAGTTTGAATAATCCGTGTGTGTTTATATTAAAAAGAACAACAAAAGTAATAGATAGCATGCATCATGGTGATTATTGAAGCTGGAATGGAAACAGGCCAAAGTAAAAAACAAAACACAAAACACAAAAATTAAACTAAACTAAAAGAAAAAAACCGAGTTTAAGCAGAACTTAGACTTTGTGCTGTGTCAGCTCTGCGTGCAAACACGCCGCACACTTCACGTCTCAGAACTGTTAACCGCTCCAAGTGTGTTGACATGCCAGCGAAAATCATGTGATTGTCGAGCATGTGAGTCAAGAGGAATTTGGTTTATGGGAGGAAGTTGACTGTTGACATAATTACTATAGCGCTGGCTGGTACACAATATTTTTGACACTGCATGTTTGAACGAGATAAAAGATGACTTGGTAAATCCTTTAATTGTCCCACAAGGAGAAATTTGATAAAATTACTGGAATACACACAAAATGTGTGTTCCACTGTAAAACCCCAAAATATAAGAGTCACACAAGAGTTAAATGGGGAAGGCAAAATAAAATGACTGTGATGGTTTGGTAGAGTTGGAGTGGGAAGCAGAAGAACAAATATTTCATTTGAATGCTGCTTTTCCCAACTTCCTCTTGTGAAGTTTGTTTTTGTTATGTTATGTGAAGCTCTTTGTACGCTTATCTAATCCTATTTTCACTTGCAGCAAAGTCAAGGCCAAAAGTCAAACTTTTACTGACAAATAAAGCAAATTAATGCAAACAGTCAGCATTTGCAGTATTGACCTTTCTCCTTGTTTCTTCAGTGGGCTGGTTTCAGTCATTATGCAAATGTACGGTTTATAAGATTGGGGAAACCTGCAGTCAGCTGAGACTGAAGAAGTCACCTGGATGAGTGACAAAACGTTTCTCCCACTGAAAACGCTACATCCAGATGAACAGAATCAACTTGTGGAGCTTTAGCTTTCTGCTCATTTCTGCAGATTGGTCAGTTTAGGGATTTTTAACAGGACACTTTTCAGTGGCACGGCTGAGATCTGTGTCAAGGGTAAACCCTGATTGATCCTGCCTCAATCAGTGCTGCAAACTGATCGCTTTCTGAGGACTGGCCATACTAAAAACGTGAATAAAGAGAAATAAATGAATAAAAACTGAAGTGTTAAAGTGTTTGAAACTCAAATTTTGTGCTACTTCCAAACCTTTGGGCCATATCTGTTTTACGGTACAGTTAACAGGTTGAAAGGGGATATAACACTTCTTTTTTTTCTTTTTTTGTGCCGCATATTTCTTGTAGGACACTTTCTCGCTTTTATAATGTCAAAAATATCCAACACTGGCTCAATATGTGAGACTGTAAGGAAGTGGGGGTGGTGGTTGTAACCCTTTGACTGTTTATATCAAGAAAACTTTCCACGACATCCTGTTAAAGGCCGTGTGATATGAATAAATAAAAGTGTTAAGATTTCTCATCCCAACTAATAAAATGACGAAAAGCCTGAAAGTTCTTTGGACGATAAACATAGTAAGCGCCACATGTGCAGCAGGAGATACCCCACTCCTCCACCCTAAACGGAAACCCCCCTGTTCCTCTGATTAGTCAAAGGCGGAAATGAAATTGTGACTCTATTTGCCTAATTTATGTCCCCACTTTTGATTTCAGTGTGATGATCTGCTTTGCATTTCACACTTCTGAATGTACAGAAATGGGCTGCAGTTTATCCAGACAAACAGCAGGGGGCACTAGCAAGAGCACTTCTCAATGAGAAGGAGCAATTGGAGCTAAACATGTAAAATACGTTTTTACACCTGCTTCTAGAAAAAAACGATCTTACTTTAGTAAATACAGCAATGATAATAATATAAAGCAATGCTTCTGTAGTTTCTCTAATTAGGACGCTGACATTGTGCAAAAACCCTTAGCATTCTGCGTCTCCAAAAGTTGATTCTGTTCATCTGGATGTAGCGTTTTCAGTGGGAGAAACAAAGGGCTGGACCTCCCAGCCCATTGTTTCTTCAGTGGGCTGGTTTCAGTCATTATGCAAATGTACTGTTTATAAGATTGGGGAAACCTGCAGTCAGCTGAGACTGAAGAAGTCACTTGGATGAGTGAAGAAACATTTCTCTCACTGAAAACGCTACATCCAGATGAACAGAATCAACTTGTGGAGTTTTAGCTTTCTGCTCATTTCTGCAGATTGGTCAGTTTAAGGATTTTTAACAGGACACTTGCTTGATGTCCTGTCTAGTCCCAGAGTAAAAAAAAGTGACATATAAGTGAAGGCCACACTGAAAACATGTTTATAGTCTTGGACTAAAGGCAGTATCAAGTGGCAATGCCAAAATAAACTTCATAACTTAGCATCTTTTATTTTGTGAATATTTGCTTATTTAGCATGAGGCTAGGACAAATCCCTCTCAACCGTAGGTGGACTGGTAATGACCGGGAGGTTAAGTTTAAAGCATAGTCCTGGTACTTCCATTGAAGCATTGCTGATAATAGTACAAATGCAGCTTTAGGAGTGTCGACAACATTTTAGCCGAACAGCTTAAAGTCATTTGTGAAATCAGTGAAGTGTAAAGTCTGTAATAAAACCCCGTTTCTTCCTTTGCTGATAAACAGCTAGCCTACCCAGGGGGAGATGGCAACATGGAACAGTTCCCCCCAGGCCCTCTGGATCAGAACATCGTGGAGAGCCAGGCAGTGCAGCTGGACTACATCAACTCCACCTACTCCCGTGGCCACTTGAACCCCAGCCTCCACCACATGAGCCACGACACCCGCTCATCCACCTTCACCCTCACCAACGTGGTTCCCCAAAAGAACGGTTCTAATGATGGGCCTTGGGAACTTCTGGAGCACAGTGTGAATCACACCTTAGCAACCTACTGTCTCGGAGATGCCTACGTCGTGACGGGCATCATCCCCTACCGCAATGACGAGCACTGGCTCAAGAATCACCGCGTGGCGGTGCCTGAGTATATGTGGTCTGCCTACTGCTGTCCAAAGTACAACCAAAGTCTTCCAAAAGAGCTAACCAACGCCTTTCCCACGTACGCGGGCATCGGACGCAACGACCCCAACAGCAGCGAGGAGATTGTGCCTGTTGATAAGACGGTTAAGAAACAATTCAGGGGATATGATGTGAGAAATATGTCCCTGGAAACACTCGAGATGTACTTGAAGGACAGATTCAATACTGTTGTTAGTGTGTTTTATGAGCAGTGCACCGGATCAGACCTCACAGAAAATACATAAATGATACATAAATGCTGTTATATACACATTTCTGTGAGGAGAATAACACAAAGTGCAAATATTAATGACCACTACTGAAATGACTCATACACAACGCGCTGCCGCTGAGTTGAAGTATGCACAAAACACTTTAAACCACTAGGTGGTGTCCTTGTGCAATACATGTAGCTCCACATTTCGGCTGAAGTTGTATGTATGTATCAAACTAATTCATATTCTGATTCTGATTCACTAAATAACTAATAATGATCAGTGGTGTAAGAACTACTCAGGTACTAAACAACAATGCACATTCCTACCAAAGTAGAGCACAGATGTTTTGTTAGCCAAATATACTTGAAGTATCAAAGAAAACTTTTCATAACCTGATCTATAACTTCTATATCTTTGCCCCAAAGGAAAAAGTGGCAATGACTCCAACTCTTACATGCAACATCTATATTACTACGTATTATTCTTTTATTTTTTACTATTGAGAAATTGGAATGTCCTAATTTTCCCTTTTGGGTGCATAAAGTATATCCGATTTATCTAACAGCACATAGTATGTGTTAATATGTGCACCTGCAAATGACAGAAACTATAATAAATCAATATAGAAAAGATTTTCATTGCTGCAGTGTTTGTGTCCTAAATCAGCTTCCACTGTCTGAATCAAAATGTTGTAAAATTCCACAGATGATTAAAAATGTAAAGCTTGACTCTTAAAATTATATTCAAACACAGTACTTGAGTAACTGTAATGAATTACTTCCCAAACCTGCTGGTTTTGTTTGTACTTCATGCCCCAATCAAAGTAATGAGTAACAGACTCAGTCACCTGCTCCACAAGTTAAACCCAACTGGTGTGTCGTTGTGTGTATTTCATGTCAAATGATCACTGACACTTGTGTTTTATCACATCAGACTAGTAAGAATTTATTGCATTTACAGGTAATACAGTAGCACAGGTGTACAATTGGCTACACGGTGGTGTTTCAAGCAGGTTTACTCTGACAAACATGAATCAACAACTCAGTAAGATTGCTGCATGTGGGGAGTGAAGAGCTTGTCCCAGATCTCCACCTTCATGATGGCCCTGCCCAGGGGGGACATGGTACCCTTGATGTCCAGGCTCCCGCCCTCAAAGGTGAGGTCGGAGCCTTTGGCCTCCACCCGCACGAATCCCACCTGCTCTTTGTTGTAATACATCTCTTTGAACAGGCTCTCATTGCACTCTTTGCCCTTCTTGTAGATTCCCAAGGCAAACCAGTTCTTGTACATGTTATAGTCATATGGCACAGAGAACATTATAGCGAGTGTCTCATCGGCTCTGTTGAGCTCCTTCTTGAACAGGTCGTAGGTCAGCACGCCCACTGCCCCAGTGGCTTTGGCTTTGCCCTTGCCGAAGTTGCACACTTCAGTCTTTTGTGGACGTACAGTCGGTTGTGGGGGGCTGCGGCAGCTGCCACTTTCCAGGAAAAGCCTTTAATTTTTAACAGCAGCAAAAGTGAGGAAAAAATGAAAGCAGGAAGCAAAATTTGAAAATGAATTTTCCTAACTGGATATTTGTCAAGCTGCACGTAAAGCATATTCTAACTTTAATCTGTACAGACAAAGTGAGCAAAAGTGTATTTATTTTAGACATACTTAGGGTCAATCAGGCAGTAGTTGTTGGTGAGGTTAGTGATCTCTATGGTGACGTTCCTTCGGCTTTCGACAGCGGCAGCCAAAGCTTCTGCAGATTCACTCATGGTGTGGCTTGTAAAGGCTGTGACAGACAGAACAGAAGTGTAAACTGCAGATCTGCGAATGAGTTTAACCAATCGAAATAAAAATGCAAATCCATCTGAAACCCTCAAATAACTGAGCAGGAATGAAGCGTCTTACCTGTCGGGATCACTGGTACGTAGCTGACTCGTGCTTGGACAGATTTGAGACACTGAGTTCAGCTCTTACATGAGTCTCGTTGGGGAATGCGTTGCACCCAAAGGTGTCTCCACCCATAAGCATGCATCCACCTCCCATGTTGCTTCCCATCGCATGTCTGCAGAGGTGTAAAGCAAAGGGTGTAGCTAACAATAACAGCACAGGATAACTGTAGTCTTTTTGTTCTCACACTGCTGTCAATTTGTGAAACTACGAACTGGTTTGTTGAGGTTTGTGGGATTTTCTGCACTACACCTTTTCTTTCTGGGTCTGTGATTTTGTTTTTCCATTGTCTGCATGAGGAAACAAACATGCTTCGTCTCTGCAGAGGGCTTAGACAGTTTGAAACATGTCTGTTGAAAGGTTGATGAATAACCTATTCCCCAATCCAAACCAACAAGAAAATTAACTTTAAACTTAAAAAATTCCAATAAGGAGAGGTTATAATACTTTATAATAGACCCTGCACTCCTAATATTACTGTGTAATCCCATTGGAAGAACAGGAAGAGTTATTCATCCTTGTCAAGATAAGAAAAGATGTGATACACCGTGGCCATAGGCACTAAACATTAAACATAACTTATTAAAAAGATATATTAAATAACTCAATAAAATTACATGCAATGACCAAACAAAATACCACAGCAGGGTTATGTTAGTGGCCTGTATTTGTGTGACTGTCCAGAGCAGATTACAGGAGCAGCATGTCAGAGATGAACATCTGATGATTTTACAGGGAAATAGCATTTAGATTAGAGATTAGGATGCTCTAGAATAAAGCATGCATCCTTAATACTTTTGGGGAGGTTAGGACACTTATTCAATACTATATCATTTGAAAACTTTTATATTAGCTTCATAACAATGGCTCACAACAGTGAAAACGATGTCTTAAGGATGAGATAATAAGTTAGATAGTAAGATAAAAGTAAAGACTACAATTTGAGGAAGAACTAATGATGATCCCAACTCCCTTTTCCTCTCTTTTAAAACACTCATTATTTTAAAATACTTATAGTATTTTTTGCAGTTTTATACTCTTTTGTTCCGTCGTACCATTACTAAGCAGGAAGTGTTGTCAGCAGTGAACTTAAACCCTAACTTTAGAAGAAATTCCTCAGTAAATAACTGGAAAATAGTGGGACAAGTCACAGGCTGGGTTAAGGGTTGAGAATGATTAGCTACATTTTTATTCACTTTTGCATGCAAACATTTGAAGTCATGTCCAACAATTTATTTTTAGATTGAACAAAGAAACACAGAGGACAACAAGTCAGTTGAATTGTTTTTTATTTGTTTAAAGCACCTCTAAACCATAAGGATGACAACTTGCACTTTGGTTTTCAGGAATATCAGCAAATACACTCGACACATTTGTTTGCGAACATTTTATTCTCACTCCTAATACAACCAGACTCTTTAGCCCATCCTGTCATACAGCTCCAGTTTAACAATAGCTTTGCCCTCATCGGACATACATGCCCTCACATCCACCGTCTTGCCTCTGAACACCAGCCCTGAGCCTTTGGCCTCGTAGCGGACAAAGTCGCTGCAGTTCTTGTCGTTGTACATGTAGTTGAACAACTTGCTGTCGACAGCTTTCGATTTATCAAGGACGCCCACGCCGAGCCAGTTCTTGTAGAAGTTGTAGTCGAACGGCACGGAGAACATGATGGCCACAATGCCATCGCAGCGGCGGCTGCGCATGTCAAACAGGTCATAGGTCAGCACACCCGCAGCACCTGATGCTGTGTTGTCATCCTTGGTGAAAGAGCACACCTCTGTCTTAGTGGTGCGCACGGTGGGCTGCGGAGGGCTGTGGGCGAAGCCACTTTCCATGTGAACCCTGAAAGGAAGGAGGGCAGAGGAAACGATCAAAGGTTTATTAATGCACCTCGATGTAAAAACAGTCAACTGTGCAATATCCTCCTGACTGTTGATGCCATCAGACATTTAACACTGGCACTGCTGGAGGTGGTGCAAGCTCATCAACTGCAGACTCAACAGGACTAATGTTTAAATATCAAAGGACATGCAAATATCATTCTGGCCATTTTTTACACATCAGTAAAAAAATATTGGTTACAATTAAAATGCAGACACAAGAAACCACAAGGATACAAAGTAACAAATGATGGATGGCAGAAATAACTTGTGTTAAAGAGTGATAGACAGGTCTTTTTGTCTGACTTTTGATAATTTTGCATCACACGGGCATTGAAATTTTAAAAGATAAATGTCTTTTTTTTTGTTTAACTGCAAACAATAAATGCTCTCTTACATAAGCAAAGAAATCAAAAACTTTATGCTGGAGTAAAAGAGAAATAGTTTGGGCTGTGTTACTTTGGGTTGACGAGGCAGTAGGCGGTGGTGATGTTGGTGATTTCCATGGTGCAGTTGCGATTGGTGGTAAGAGTGGTGGAGTGGGCCTCTGCATTTTCAGCCATGGTGACGACTGCTGGTAACGGCTACAAGAAAAACAGGTGTGAGCCGTGCAAAGTGCAGCAAAGCTCTGTCATGAAATGTTTTAGCTGTCCTGCTGAAATAAACACTGGAATATGAACTGAAGATGAAGTAAACACGAAACATTACATATAGCCAAAAAGTCACTATTAAATATCTGTATTCACTAATTTCACAAACTGACAAAAACACCTGCAGAAATGAGCACTTACTTCGCGTTAGGTGACACACACAGGATGGCAGAGAGTCCTCTGAAAACAGGTCGGACTTCGATTTGGAGATGAGTTTAAAGTCACGCCCTCTCTGTCACACCTAACACATGAGCTTCAGTTAAGTGGGCGTGCCTTTCTCTTTCTCTCTGCTTTCAATCAAACAGTATGTGATCACTTCACATGTACCTGCGAGTCTGGTAACGAGTGCAGAGTTGCACCCAAAACCTCACGATCCTTAAACCACCTGAACCGGTCTATCTTTGCAGCTGACATGAAATTCTGCTTTTCTTTGGGGGGGGTTTCCACAGTCTGTCTCTTCACAGGAGATTTAACATTCTTGCAACAGTTTCATGATTCATGGACACAAATGAATTCAACACACCCTTTTTTAAAGGTCTGGATGTTTAAATATTTGTTTGTCCTTGATGTTTGAATCCGCAGCCTGTCCCAACATGCAAAAACTGGAAGTGAGAAAGCAGAAAAGTTACCAGCCCAGCAGTTCACATTCAGACATATTATGACTAAAAACACAAAGAGGGATTACAGATTGCTGTGACCCAACAAATAATTGCAGAATGACAATACAAAAGCAGAATTACTGCATAAACATGCAAAAGTACAAATAAGACAAACAATGAGAACCAAATAGAAATGGAGCACAAAGTGACCAAAAAGAAATGGTAAATGACAAAAAAAAAAAGAGCAACAGGACTATAAATACATGCGGCTTTAGTAAAAACAATTTTTAAAAAAAGTTCCCCGCCCACCCCTGCGGGCAGGCTATCCTTCAAGCTCCTCCACCAGAGGCCTGGGAGCTTGAGGGTCCTGCACAGTATCTTAGATGTTCCTAGAACTGCGCTCTTCTGGACAGAGATCTCCTTTGTTGTTCCTGGGATCTGTTGGAGTCACTCGCCTAGCTTGGGAGTCACTGCACCTAGTGCTCCGATTACCATGTATGTCTTTTCTCAAGTTTTCTACCACAGACAGACAGTGGGGCGGTCACCACTGGTGGGACTACTGGATTTAAGATAGTAAAAGAACCTATCAACTATTTTAAACTAACACTGCAGCGCACCGAGACAAGTGTGACCTAATTAAAGGACAAACTAATAAAAACATTAAAACTAGAACTAAAATATCTGAAAGAAGCACAGATCTATTGAACTGTCAGTAAAACACAGCACAAGCAGAGTTGTGAGGTTCAGTTCAGTGACTTCAAATAGCGAAGGTGAGGCCTATAGCAGGTCTGCTATATGGAAGCGAATGCTAAACTAAAAAATGAGCCTGTTGGAGATTTCAGGAGACACCTTGAGCCCCAGATGTTGCGTTCTTTGAATGACTGATAAGGTGTGACACATGAACATGTAGTGCTTTCACCAGAAAAAAGTTTCATAAATGGTTATTGTTCTATAATAGGAAATCTGTACTAATAGTCTTTTTTTAACGTTCCTATAATCGATATGTATTAGAAGAGTTGTTTTAATGCTGACTTGTATTGAGTTTCTCTGTATGCAGTTGGAGGTTACATAGCTATGTATTTGATTATAATACACAGGAAGGCAGGTGGAAGGCTGATAAATGATAATTGCGTTGCTGCCAGTCTTATTTGTGTGTGTGTGTGTGTGTGTGTGTGTGTGTGTGTGTGTGTGTGTGTGTGTGTGTGTGTGTGTGTGTGTGTGTAGCACCATCCTGTGGTCACTGTGTGTATAAAGTCCTGAAGTAAGAAGTTTTTTTAAATGATAATTGATCATGTTTGCAGTGTTCCTGACACTCATTCTATGAACTTTAATGACTTTATACTATATCCATTAATTCATCCACTGGAGGGGGGGGACACACCAGTGTACTCTCATTCCAGTTCAAAGCTAGATCATATAGGAAAGGTGGCAGAAGATCATCCGGTGTAAAATCGTTCCCACTGCACCACGACGCCAACCACAGGAGCTCTGATTCAAACCAGTGTTTCAATTTAAATTTAAATCGGTTACGTCAGGGGTCCCAGTCCCAATCCACGAGGGCCGGTGTCCCTGCAGGTTTTAAATATGTTTATATTGATCCATCACAACTGATTTAAATGGATAAATTACCTTCTCAACATGTCTTGGCGTTCTTCAGAGGCCTGGTAATGAACTAATCATGTGATTCAGGTGTGTTGATCCAGGGTGATATCTAAAACCTGCAGGGACACCGGCCCTCGTGGACTGGGATTGGGGACCCCTGGGTTAGGTTCACTGACACTTTGGCCTCTTTTTGAAAGAGAGCTGCTGTTCCAGGTTTCTCACACCTGACTGCCACAGCTGAACAGTATTCAGATCTTTGTGTGTAACTTTGTATATAGCCCCAGTAAAAAGTGTCCGTAAAGTGTTTTACTTGTTAGTGGCAGCTAGATGAGGAGTTCTCTACCGTTTTTGTTTATGCGCATTTTTCTCCTGTTTTGTGGCCAGCTGGGAAGTTTATCTGTATTTAGTATTTTTTGGTTTTAACCTAGAAATATGTTTCTTTACTCTCTAAAGAGTCGGGTTATTTGTTGCTTATTTTGGTCTTGGAGACCCTGGCCTTAACTTCTTTCCTTTTTTCTTTTCTTGCCTATTTATGTTAAATAATGTAGTATAATTATAAATACTCCACCGTAATTTGTAAAATAAATTCATTTGACACATGGTTAGGTTTGTTCGGAGGCTCAGTCTATAGTTAGTACTGCCTATACTTTATCTTACACTCACTGTGTCTCCTAGGCTTTTTACATGCAAGAGGCTTGTAAGATAAGTGGGGGCTCGTCCAGGAAATTCCCTGAATCATAGCTCTGTTTTATTTTGAGACCTCCTTTTACTTAACTGCTTATCCACTTCAGGATAAGCAGTTCAGGATCACAAATCTTAGCATCTTCGTGCTTGCCATACTCCCTACCTTACTTCCTTCTACCTACAGTAGGCTCTTGCACACACAGTATGTAAGAGCCTACCAGCATGTTCTTTCACTAGTTCCAAATATGCCATCCCCCTCTCCTCCACCTGTATCTTTGACCAACTGGCACCCTGTTGGTGCCAGCAGTTGTTGTTGCTAACTTGGTCCCTGATCGATCAGGTAATCCCATTCTTGATAATCCAGATGTTTAATTTGGTAAAGATTTTATGCCGATGCTCTGCTTGGTGCAGTGCTCCTCATTTATCAGACTTCAGACCAGCACTAGGAGTACGCTGGTTGATAACCCCTCACCATCTGCAAAGAACCAGTTTTAAATTGCATCTTTAGGCACTTTGTTACTATCTGTCTGTTGGAAAAACACAGCATTTGTTCCAGTTTCTTTGATTGAATCTATGAAAATGTTAAAGATAACAAAGTTTGACAGACAGAAAGTTGTGTTTTTGCATCAACAGGGAAATTCCCAAAGTTCAATAATATCCAGTGAATAATGTTAGAAAAACAGTAAAATAAAGTTTATTTCATTTAAAGAAGAAAATATCTGAAGAAAATCTGCAGACGAATCCATAAAAATTCAAAAATATGTCTCGAGATGATACAGTAACCAGGTTTGGGCAGACCTGCTTATTTCAGCCTCGTGTAGAACAAAGATGAAGACCTTTGAATTACAAAATATATATAGTATGACACATGGATGTAGCCTGCAGCAAGTGTAAATGAAGCATTTTAGATTCCTGAATTTTAACAGGTTTCAGCTACTGGAAGAGCCGTGTTCAAATTATTCAAGGTATGATCTCATGAACCTGAGCAACACACCAACAATAGTGTCCCGGTCTGTCATCGGTATCTGTGTGACTACATAGTTTTGATTTCTTAACTTCTACAATGAAACCAGTGAATAAGTAGGTGTGGACCTGACTAGATACAGACACAATAACCATCACACAGCATTACACATTACTCTGTTTCTAAAAACATCAGCATTTCATTTAAACACAGCAGATTTAAAGTTTCCACACAAAACACTTTACTAGCAGAAGCACAGGAGTGATTTCTAAAGTGCTTAACTTTGAGCTAAGGTAAACCTGACTGGAAGATGATAAAACCAGCAAAAACACTGGTAACACTGGCTCTTAAGATAAGAATGAACTTGTTGAATTCTCATTTTAATACTAACATTAACTCAGTCTGAAGCCCATTGCTTACTCGTGTGTTTGTGAAACAGTAACATGTTTTCATATTAGGAGACTCAGAGTGTGTATTCACTCTATTTCATGAGACACATCAGTCAGCCACAACATTAAAACCACTGACAAGTGAAGCAAGTAACACTGCTTACTGGTGTTAGCTTGTGTACTTGTGTGGTGTTGTTATGCTAACTTAACCGCTTAATGTTTAATTTGTCTTTTAACCGTTTCATGCATGAATTAAGACGACCTCAATCAGGATTTTTTACTTAAGTATTTTTAATCATCTTTAGGCATGAAAAGATGAATAAAAATGCTTAAGAAAAATAACAATAATAACAATAATTACAGTGAAACACGTCACACATCTACAGTAACATTAAATGACCAGTGGGTAGCAGGGTATGCAGTGACACATCAGTGTCCAATGTAGTGGTTTATGTGCAAGTATACCATCAACACTGACACAAATACAAGAACACAGCCTTTGAATAGCTGTAACTGTAGTGACCACTATGTGTGAAAGGGTTAATTCTTATATTTGTTTCTTTTATTCTGTTGTAGGGCTTAAATCATGTTTTTCATGATGTGTTTTAGTGTCTCTTGTGTTTAATGCTAACATCCATCAGGTCACAGGTGTATGGAAGCCCGTTTCTGCCACAAAAAAACAACAACAAAAAAAGCATCTATAACTTGAAATTTCAACTTATTAACTCGAAATTTTGAGAAAAGTAGCTCGAAATTTTGACTTACTTTACTCAAAATTTCGAGTTAACTCGAAATCTTACTGAAATGTTGCTCTGTAGCTGATTGTGTCTTATTTTAAGTGTAATGAGATAATTTTGATGAGAAATAAGACAAATATACTTGGTAAGATTTTGAGTTATTGCAGTCCAGGCGACCGTTCCAAGGTTAGCACTGGATTATGTTTAAGCCACATGGTAAATGGCCGAATTTTCAGAAAGATGTTTCGCAGCGATGCGGACGCTGTACTGGTCCATTGTGGTGAAGAGAGAGCTGAGTGTAAAAGCGAAGCTCTCAATTTACCGGTCGATCTACGTCCCTACCCTCACTTATGGCCACGAGCTGTGGGTAGTGACCGAAAGAATGAGATCGCTGATACAAACGGCGGAAATGGGCTTCCTCCGAAGGGTGGCTGGCCATTCTGGAGGGGCTCAGAGTAGAGCGGCTGCTCCTCCATATCAAAAGGAGCCAGTTGAGGTGGTTCGGGCATCTGACAAGAATGCCTCCTGGGCGCCTCTGGGCGTTTTCCGGGCATGTCCCACTGGGAGGAGGCCCCGGGGTCTGCAGACCCAGGACACGCTGGAGAGATTATATCTCTTGGTTGGCTTGAGAACGCCTTGGTGTTCCCCCAGAGAAGCTAGAGGAGGTGGCTGGTGAGAGGAAGGTCTGAACTTCTCTGCTTGGGCTGCTGCCCCCACGACCCAGCCCCGGATAAGCGGAAGAAGATGGATGGATGGATGTTACCATTCAAATTACGTATCAAATTATCTCTTTCTGACTGAACATCTCTTGGCCGGAAAGCCGCAGTCAGTCCAAGGCTTCACAGGTCTTCTGACCTTTGATGTTGATACTAATACTGTGGCTTACTCCCACAGGTTTCTGAGTGTGAATGGTTGTCTCTCTGTGTCAGTACTCTGACTGGCCACCTGGCTGGAGTGCTACATATTTACACCGACGCTGGCTGTGTTAAAGCTACACCACAGCTACAGCACTTGACAAATGTGTTTGATCTCTTTCTGACTGAACATCTCTTGGCTAGAAAACCGCATTCAGTCCAAGGCTTCACAGGTCTTCTGACTCCATGTTTTGATGTTGTACTAATACTGTGGCTTACTCCCACATCTCAGACCGAAATATAGGGCCGTAGGCTACAATTACCGCCAGTTTTTGTTGTGTCTTGGGATTTGTTCACACGAATAATAAACATATTATTGCTATACAACTACTAGAACAATAAAAACAGCACCACCACCAACAATTTGTACTGCAACCAGTGGAAACTGGTTATGGTTATGCAGGTTTACATGCATAACCACAACCTGAAATATTCTCCAGCAAATGCCTCTACATGTGGGCGGGCCTTAAAGGTCATTTCTGAGGAAACATGGCTCCAGCGGTGATGGACCCCAGGTGAGTCTTCGCTTCTATCCATTTGTTGTAATTGGTCACTCTGGTGTAAACACCGGGACGCAGCTCTTTGGCGCAGCCGTCGCCCCAGCTGATTATTCCAAACAGGAAGAGCCTGCTTCCGACTTCGCACACCAGAGGGCCTCCTGAGTCTCCCTGCGGGGGAAGAAAAGACAAGCAGCGCTGAAGGAAACTGACAAACCGACCTCTGGAATCAAAGTCGAGACCAGACGTGTGCAAATACCTCGCAGGCATCCTGACTCCAGTCGGGACGAGCGGCACAAAACATGTTATCAGTAATCATGTTATCGTAATAATCCTTCCCTCGGCACACGTTGTCGGCGAGGAGGTTCACCTGAGCCTCTTTTAGGTATTGAGACCTGTACCACAAAGCTGGAGAGAAGAGGAGTGTTAAAGCCCTGAAGGGTGAACATAATTATAATTATGTGCTGCAGTTACAGAAATTAGGCATTTTAAATGAGCCTCTGTTTCCTTCACTTGTTCTGCTACACTGATAGCTGGTGACTTGTCTTTGTAAGGCTTCCAATAATATTCCCATAACAAAAGAAAAATGAGCACAAAGTTCAGAGTGTGTCAATGATTCCCGACTTTGTAGCCGGTGTGCAAACATTCAGTGGACAGATCAGCTCAACTTGAAACAGCACAAAAGTTATTATTGGATCGAACACATAAATCTGCAAGTAGTTAATGTTCGATTTGCTTCAGGCTTCACTTACAGGTGTAATATTTTAGTGTAGACATACTTGATATACGTTTGTTTCTGTCAGATGTAAGAACAATGCTCAGAGGACTCTCCTCACCGTGACTTTCTTTCCCATATCCGGCAATGTCACAGGTGAATCCTGGCTGCAGGCTCTGCTGAGGTGGCGGCAGGCAGACCGTCCTCACAGCGCTGCTCTCCTTAGCACATTTACCAAGTTTGGTCTTCAGCTTCACCAGAGCTGCAAGACAATTATCAACAATCACACCTTTGATTGAATTACAGCTTTAAGAAAAAGGCCTCTGAAATTCAAGAGAATTCTAAAATCTTATTGCAGAATGACTAAATTTGTCAGGTAACTAGATCCTAAAATCCATCTAATGTGGGATGCTGGTTTAAGATTCTTCTTAGGGTCCGAGCGTTTCCATAGTAAAGTAAATAAAGCCACAAGGGGTCACCAAAGTGCTGCACGTTTGATTTTGGCAGAGTTTTTACACCAGATGTTCTTCCTAACACAACCCCAATTGGAATTTATGTCTCAGGCAGGAATCAAACTTTTAACCATTTGAGACACTTGATCACATGATTCCCTTTGAGCAGCACTCGCTGAGAGTATGGAGGAAGAACTCCCTTTTAATGGGAAATGATCTGAAGCAGTATCAGCCTCGGTGTTAAGCAGCCAAGTATTATTTTAAAAATACATTAACCCCTAAACCAATTTTTAAAAAAAGGATGAGTGTCTCTTTGTTGAGATTTCATTAACTGATAGAGGCAAACAGACTAAAATCAGAACATTCTTTTCAAGTTTTTTGAGAAAAACCCCCCCAGCACGTATTGCTATAAATATATATTTTTTCCATATTTTAAATTATAGTCAAAGATAAGTGTTATTTCTAACTGTCGAAACTTCTATTTGGTGGATTGACTGTTTTGGCACCTGACAGTAAAACGCACAGAACAACAGCTGGGGTGGAAGTGGGTTGCAAAGCAGCTTGCAGATGCATTGCAACTGTGGGCAGTGAGGCTGGAGTAACGCTCTGTTTGATTAAAAACTTAGTTTCAAAAGATGTTTTAATTTGTGTGTTCACACCAATATCGTTGTTGAAGTTCCCCTCGTTATTATCAAACCCTTCGTGGATGAAGATTTTTTCCACCCTGAATTTTTGCTCCACGCTCGGGTTGCTCTCGTTCAGGGCGTTTTTCCCCAGGGTGACGGTGAAGCGCTCTGCTATGGTGTTATTTCTGAAACACAAATTCACAAAACAAGTCCAGTCACAGCTATTTCTCAGCACCTGCTGCATTTCCAGTAAATGATCTCACTTCCTACCCGTCGGGGAAGCAGTGGGCAGCTGTGAGGACCCAGCAGGCGGAGATCAGACTGCCCCCGCAGCGGAAAACTTTCTCTTTGGATTTAGGGCGCCAAAATATGGCAGCGATCCACGGGTGGGATTCCACAGTGGCAACTGTTCCGCCAACGATCTTCAGCTGCTTTCTTCTGGTGCGCTGGCCACATGTCGTCATCTCTGCAACTGGAAAATGAAAAAAAGTTTAAAAGTGTCGCCGAGAGAAGCGAGGAATGGGATTCACAGGCGTTAGTGAGGACTCACCGTGCTCTGGCTGGGTGGGGACAGGTGAAGCCACAGGTGGAACTATAAGACAGAAATGGGTTTTTTTAATGCTAAAGATTTGATTTTCCCAGAACATTTAACCCTTTAAATTCTGGGTTATTTTTTAAATTCTCATTGGAGATTTTTTATATACTCTAAGTCTCAAAGTCTCCAGCACCAGAGCAGAGTGAGACTTAAAGAACTGCTGAGAAAATATATTTATGCCCTTCTAAACAAAATAAGAGATTATTTAGCTTTTTTTCTTTGCCAATTTTCCAGAATTCAGTTACATTTTCATCTGCATTTGGAAAAACCCCTATACTTTGAATCCATGGTGGATTTTGGACTTTTATTCTCCCTCCTGGTCCCCATAAATTTGGCTCCTTTTGCTCCAGTGACTGATGCACCATCAATGAAAAATGCTTCACTGACTTTAATAACAGTCCTATCAGAGAACACACTTACGTGGCTTGAAATTGCAAAGCGGCATGTCGCAGTATTCCCACACCAGCTGCAGGTTTTTCCAAACGTTACACCATGGACGACGTCTGTAGTGAAGATTTCTGAATAAAAAAAATAAAAAACAAACCATCCAAGTAAACAAACAGTCCAGCCTGACGAACATATGCAAATGGTTGGAGTATAAATGATGGAATCTGGCCATGAAAGACCTGAAAACATTTTCTAACCGTCTCTGCTAACACTGACAGGTTTGATATGAGCACTGTCTCTGATTGCTGAGACTAGTTGGTCACAAAACTGGAATCTGTAGCATGAACTGTAATGTTTGGTGTTTAGATTATTCGATTAAAGATTATGGTTGATGAACGCCTGAATTAAAAGAGCCGGACTGCTAGAACAGCTGAAGATAAAGTGCTGTGGTTTTTACACTCGCTTAAAAATATGAAGGAGCCCAGCTGATTAGTGGGAGACACTGATATTTTTTTTCTTCCAACTATCCAACATTTTGCAAAAGGAATGTGAAACTTCAAAGATCCAAACTCAGACCTGCAGTAGTTGTGCTTCCCGGCGTTGATGTCCAAATGCAGGTACTGCCTCCTGGTCTCCTCGTCCCACTGCAAACATGTTTGTCCGCTGACTGTTTTAGATGCTGTGCCTTTGTAGTACAGTCCCACTCCCTCATAGCAGTGACTCGCTTTTACTGAAGTGACAGTATGACAGGTGAGGGCGATTAGAAAATCTGAAAACTATCAGTAACGTTTGGTTTGCTGTTGAGCTGCTCACCTGTTTCACAATGTGTGCCTTCAAAGCCATCAGTGCAGCGACAGAACAGGTGTGAACCAGAAATCAGCGCTGGGACCGAGGTGCCGCCGTTGAGACAAATCTCACCTACAAAATAAGACGAAAGCTGACGACACTTTTGAGACCCACATCGACAGCATATTTTATGATTATGAAATGTGGCTGGAAAATAAGAGGTCATATAATACAAGGTATAGCAGTAAGACTGACAGGCCAGTTCATTAGAAGAAAGAAGAAATATCTAATCAGCCAATCACAGCAGTTTCACCGCCTACCTGACCACGTCCATCCCTTTATAACCACAGTGTGCCCATCTTATAACAAGTGCCTCCAGGGGGATAAGTAGCCATATCACAATCCTCAGATCGAGTAGATAAAATTTGGGATGTGGTGGAACAGGAAATTTGCACCATGATGATATCATGTCGACATGGACTAAATCTCTGAGGAATGTTTTTAGCGCTTTGTTGAATCTTTGTCAGCAAAAATGAAGGAAGTTCTGACGGCAAACGGGAGTCTGGACCCTGGGCTGGACCCTAACCCTAACCTGACTCAGTAACATCCAGGTCACGCACTATCTCTCTGATACGTGAGTAAGCGGTGAACCAGCCACAAGTAATCTGGAACAGCCTGTCTGGTTATTCCCAGGTGAGTACAGGTGAAGCTGCTGTATGCTCCAAACCACAGGAACGACCCAGTGACTCACATTAGGTGACTCACCTTTCAGCACTCTATTTATGGGTCAAATGATCATTTTATTTCTGCTGCTGCGTGATTTTATTTATTTTAGTTTGTTTGTTTTTTTGATGGGGGGAGGCTCAGTGATTGCTTTTGTTAATTATTTTAAAGCTACTGTTTCATTTGTTTTCAGTCCAGTCTTTGTAGCTGACAATGTTTGCTGTTGTTTGTTAAGCCCCTTAAGCCACTGACCTACATTCACATTCTTCCTGTCATACAGTCATGGATTGGCCTCCCACAGAGCCCAGAATGCAACATTACTGAAGCAGTGTGGGATCATGAAACAGACGGCAGCCAACAGCCACACAAAAGCGCTGAATCTCCTACATTAAGCTTGGAGAGCTAATTCAGTTCAGGCTGTGCTGAGGAAAACAAGAAGTCACATCAAATATTGACTTTCAAGCTGGCAAAATATAAATAAATACAGGTGGCTCAAGACTTTTGCACAGTATTGTAGGTAATCATAGGAGCAGCACTTTGTGCTTCCACCTGGAATGAAGTGTGCTGTCTAAATACAGCTTTGCTTATTTGCTGCCAAAGTAAATTACACATTTCATGCTCAGGAGATGAATAAAAGCGTCTCACCTGAACGCTGAGAGGACGAGGAGAACGAAGACGAGGAAGAGGAGGAGTGGGGGGAAAAAGCTAACTCACGCCTTCTCCTTTCATCCAGCAGGCCCTGAAAACATTTTAAAAAGTTAAATAAAGCCTCGTGAAAGAAGACTAACATAAAATTGGAGTTAATAAAAAAATAAAAACAGATAAAAATAATTGTCCTCACAGCCTGAGCTGCTGACAGGAAGGCCAGCGCGCAGAGGAAAAAGCTTCTCATTGTTTTCATGATGCTTCTCGGCTCGGTTTGAAGGCTTTGCATGAGCGTGCTTGCAGAGTGGCAGCCTCCTCGGGGTTTATTCTGTTCAGTGGAGGGAGGAGTCCTGATTGGCTGACAGCTGGCTGGCTGACCCACTAGATGTAGAGTGAAGAAATAGCTGTTTACAGTACATGTGAATGAGTCATCACTGGTAATCCACACCATCAGTTTTCAGGGAGCATATCAGTATCTGTGGTATGTCAGCCAGTCTAGAACTGCAGGTGTTTACATGCTGAAGGTAACTATAATTGGATTTAAATGAATCAGGATGTTTGATTAAATAAAACATGTTCATATTTGTCTGAATATCACATTACTGCACTGTGTTTGCTTCCATACAGCATAATCTGTTGGGAAACTCACACTACTGATGTACCAAGAAATGGTTTGGGGATTTTAGTGGGTGTGGTCTGACACAAATATGTATATATGTGTATACAGTGCTGTGCTAAAGTCTTGAGTCAACCCTCATTTCTTTACATTTTGCTTCCAAGGAACAAAAACTGGGAGAAAAAGGCTGACTATGCCAAACTACACAAGAACTGGACTGAAACCTGTGGCAGCAGGTTTTATGGAGTGATGACTCTAAATCTGACATTTCTTGGTTTACAAAAAAAAAGTAAAATTTGTAAGGATGAGGTCAGAAGAGAAGTACAACAGTGTGAAACCTGTTCAACATGGTGTAGACTCTGTCATGGGTTGATTTCAGCCAGTGGTGTTTTAGAGCTTGATGGGATGATTAACAAAAACCACCAACGTCCCAAGAAGAGCTTTAAATGTCCTTCAAGAAGCCTGGAGAACTATTCCTGAAGACTACGAATTTATTTGGTGGTTCATTGGTCAAACAGGTCGTGTTTTATAGTTTATTTGTTGTTGTCTCTTTTCATTCTGGTTGCAGACCACAGGCCTGCTGTATTTAGCAAGACCTGAAACTAGAAAATGTCCAAATTCGCCCCATGTTACAAAGTTAGACTTAAACCTGCACTACCTCTGACGCCCAGCAGGGGGCTATACCCGTTTTTCCAAAAAAAAAAAAAAAGTCAGATTTCACGGTGCTCTATCTCAATTTAAAATAAATGATAGCATCAAATTTTACTTGAGTACCATCACTGCAAAGTGATTTACAAAAACACAGTGGCGGGCTCTGTACCAAGCTGCAAAACTGGATCATACACAACTAAAGTGGCCTTGAGCTAGTTTGTCACTGAGTCATTTACAGCATTGAGTTCATTGTCACAGCTTCTCTAAAGTATATAAGTTAAAATAACATATGTATTTGCGCAGAAGCTAATTTATAACAAATAAATATATACGCATTTTTGCTATTAAATTTAATAATTTGCTTTTAAACCTTAAGTTAAAATAACTCGATATATATATAAACAGTACTGACATTAATTGTATGTGATTGGCCTGTTTTTGTAGTGAAGTCACTGGATGTCGCTGTTGCTCCATAAACGCCAGAACTCATTTATCCTGACTGGACCTGAAGGGGCTCTGTGCGCGCTAACGGTGCACGTTAACGAGCATCACTTTCCTGCCTTCAGGTGACATGAAGATGCAGGTGACTGTGGTCTCTTGAATGTCCCTCATATGTAAACGAAAGCAAACTGAAGAAGAATGAGAAAAGCAGGAAAGCAAATATGTACATTAGGATCCCGGAAGTCGCCTCGTTTGGATCCTGTTGGGCTGATGTTGCCTTCAGGGACTCGAGGTAATCGCTACAACTCTTATTGAGACAGAGGAGCTAATTAAAGATTCTATTAATTTAGGAAAATCCTGATTTTAATTACATATCGCAATAATAAACAATAATTTGATTGATACCGTATTAAATGTGCATTTTTATCCAGAATGGTTTTACATGTTTTATCCGTTAAATGGTATTGAATATCTTTTATTTTACTTTGTGATATTCGGTTGGTTTTCTCTTATTTTATCTACATATATTTCTATTTATATTTGTTAGCATATAAAACCCTTATTGTTTTATTGTTTATTTGGTATTATTAATGTGCCTTTAATTCGTTAATACTGAATCTATTTATTTGTTTGTTTACTTGTTTTGTGGCATTTTTTTAGCTAACGTGCTTGTAATGCATTCGCAGATATTCGGATAATTTCCATGTTTCCCATTTCCAATTCTCTCAGTGTTTAACCACAAAACTTTTCATTATTATTTTATTAATTTTTTAAAATAACTTTTTAAATAAAGTATTTTATTCATTTGTTCAGTTTGCTATGAAACGGCTTATAAAAGAGTTTGTCTTCTCGTGTCTGTCCTACAAAAACTCTTCTTTTTGGGAGGTTTACTAAATGTTTGGGAATTTTCCATGAAATTATAAGAAAAAAATCCATATTGCAATATTCCTACGAAAATGCATACACGGATATTACAGCATCTCCCTGTTTCTTCATAAAGCAGCTTCGCTTCTTTATTTAAGATTTAAGTTGAAGTGTAGGTTATTTTATTCCACTTTATTGTGCTTGGGTTTCTTCGAGGGGGCTTTATACGTGGCTTTAGCTTCCTCCCAGTTTTGCACAGGCTGATTTTTACTCTGGATTTATGTATAATTTACTTTCACAAATATTCATACTTGTTTTTAGTACAAACAAATAATGAAATGTGTGTTTGAATTAAACACACGCTGGAAGCAGCATGAGCGTGATTTTTCCGAGCTGCACCTGAACGCAGTGGCCGCACAGCGCTGTGGATGAGGCAGATTATCCTCCCTGTGGATCCAGGCAGGCAGGCAGCAGGTGGCTGGAGACAGAAATATGGGAAACGCAGACAGCAAACTTCACTTCAGGAAAGCGGTGGTCCAGCTGACAACCAAAACTCAGGTCGGGGTTTGTTTTCTTTAAAAGGTGACATGAGGAAAGTTCCGCTGAGCGTTTGGCTTTTAGCGTTAGTGGAGATGTGGAGATAAAGTTGGAGTGCCAGATGGCAGCGTACGTCACACAAAGTGGAGAGAAAAACCTGAAAAAAATCATTGGAGTTATTTCATAAACGAGGATTTTTAAACAGAAAGCAAGCTTGCCTCTCAGAATACGGATTTTCTTCTTTTTCTTATGCAGTCTGAGGGACTCCAAACAGTCATTTTGGACTTTGTCTGTGACGTGATCCTTAAACGGCTTTAATATGCAGATGGGAATATTAAAGATTGCATCAGTTTTGGGCCAGCAGTTGTTTCTCTGGCTGACAGGTGTGTTTAAAGGTAACAGGGCTGGACGGGACAGCTGCAACGTTAATCGATTGGTCGAGTGATCGAAACTGATCCAGGTGGTGTGTGGGTGGTGGTTTGCTGTAGCGTGAAACAGATGTTAGGTCAGCTGCTGGTAAAGCTGGAATCTGGGTGTTTATGGGCTCATATGGTCTCTTGTGTTCGAAGCAGAAGTGATTGGTTGATTAGCTAAAATAGACAAAAAAGAATCAATTTTCAAGTATATTTATCCTGGGTTAAACCTGCATCGTCTTTATTTTTCAGTGTTGGTCAGACTGAAGGAGATCTTTAAAGAACTGACTTTGTCTGATTAATCAACTGTTTGCTTAGACATCAGAGTCCACAGACACTCCTGCCTGACCTCGTCTGTCAGCCTGGGGCTCAGAGCACATCTGTGATGTCGTCCCACCTCGATCCCATCTCTGGCTCCTTCAGCACACCTCACCGCTGTCTCACATGACTTCCTCATTCAGCACCACAGTTCCTCGCTTATCCTTATCCTTTCTCTGATCCACAAAGACACAGCCAAGCTCCTTGTGAACTTCTCTTTACTTCTCCATCAATACTCTCGAAGTGCACTCTGCTGGGCTCTTTCTCGGCATTACTGCTGCTCACTGATCGTCACCTCTCTTCTTAACCTAGCTTCAACAACTCTGTCCCATATCTTCATGCTACAGCTCATCAGCTACATCCCTCTGTGGTGTTGTACACTGAGAACTGAGAATTTATGAGATTATGAACACAGAAAAGTACATTCTGATTGGCTAGACTATCAGTGATGGAGTAGCCTCCCCAGAGCTTGGAAAACTTGACAGAGGATGGAACAAAAGAAGAGCTTTTGGGATGCAAGAGGCTTAGAGAGCTGTTCCTGAAATAAATTACAGAAAGCTGCCTCAGAGAGTTCAGGCTGTGCTGAGGAATAAAGCCAGTAACACCAAATATTTACTGTCAAACTCTGTTTTTGCCTCTTATAACATGTTTGCAGATGTTTCCATAGGTCACTGCTCCTATTTCCTATGGAAATTATGAAGAAATGAAGGGTGACTCAAAACGTTTGAGATCTTTTTATGTCCAGCTTTTTTTTATTTAGCTTTGAAATGGTTAATTAGTTAATGGGAAAATAAAATCACTAAGTTATCAATAATGTAAATGTTGTTAATTCAATCAGTTGATTGACAGAGAATTAAATGTGTTACTCTATGTGAATAATTTGGATAAGCTTGTTGATCCTTGGTTATGTTTTCTGTCGGCCATGAAGCAAAAAGGAAAGATCGTACCTCCTCATCAACAC
The DNA here is from genome assembly GCF_963969265.1 of Rhamphochromis sp. 'chilingali'. Taxonomy (NCBI): domain Eukaryota; kingdom Metazoa; phylum Chordata; class Actinopteri; order Cichliformes; family Cichlidae; genus Rhamphochromis; species Rhamphochromis sp. 'chilingali'. Next base: position 27,816,622 of record NC_137950.1, read on the forward strand.
AATGTATTTAGCAGCAGATGAGCCACACACACACACACACACACACACACACACACACACACACACACACACACTGATGTTAGTGTGCGTTTCCTCTCCTGCAGCCCGTCGAAGCCTCAGACGACGTGTTCTGGGATCAGTTCTGGGTGGACTCCTCCACCACGGTTCAGGATGTTTTTGCTCTGGTTCCTGCGGCAGAGATCAGAGCCGTCAGAGAGGAGTCTCCGTCAAACCTGGCAACCCTCTGCTACAAGGTAACCTGACATCCTCAGGACTGGGGCAAGCGTGACTCAGTATCAGGACTGAGGGTGTAATCGTCTTGTTTCTGAGTCAGTTTAGAGTTTTTTGCACAGACTTACTTTCAGTCTTAAACTGCTGTATAAATCAGTTTTACTCCCACATGGAATGAAACCTTAAACACTCTGCCCTGTGTCAGCCCTCTCTCACATGTTTAAGGCTTCTTAGGACATCTTCTGTCTGATCTTTGTTGCCACCAGCTGCGAGGACTTCTGTACGTTGCTTTAGAGCAGCTTTTGTCCATCCTGGATACAGTCGGAGACAAAGGAATGCAGCTGTTTGTTGTTCCCACAGTTTGATGGCAAAGGTCAAACGTCATTTATAGAAATGCAGAAAAACAGAGAAACTAAGTCTGAAGATCATTTGGTAGTTTAAGGTTTTAAAGGGCAGACAGCTGCTTTGGTGACTGGTTGAAGGTCATGTGACAAAAAGATGTGCTTTTAAAAACTCCTGAGGTTTTATTTGGTTCATGTGGAACGACCCATGCTTTTCACCATAACCTCAAAGAAGTAGCTGCTGGACAGAAACAGCTGCAAGTATTAATGTATTTTAGTGCAGCTACAAAGGCTAGCTGGTCAGAAGATATGCTATTGAAGATTTTCTGCATTTATTTGTCATGCATGATGGTCACACTGATTGGGGTTGGGGTCCGAACCCAATTTGCTGACATAGTTTTACACTTACAAGTACGATGAAGTCACGTAGAGTTTAGAAGAATGAGTCGCTGTAATAAAAACAAGCTCAAACTAATGAGTCCACTCACCAATCAGAAGCTTGATGCTTCAGTCGCCTGGTGAAAATAGAATTTTCCAACACTTTTTGTGGCCTTTAAATAAAATGATGATTGACAGGTAAAACAGGCACCTCGGGTGAATAAATAAGAGTAGACTTTTGTCTGTCTTGGTTATTTCATCTCATATTTGCACGATACTTGTGTTGGTTTTTCCCAGGCGGTGGAGAGGCTGGTCCGGGGAGCAGACTCCGGCTGCCCCTCTGAGAAGGAGCGCCAGACCGTGTTGAACTGCACGCGCCTGCTCACCCGCATCCTGCCCTACATCTTCGAGGATGCCGACTGGAGGGGCTTCTTCTGGTCCACCATCCCCGGCCGAGCGGGGGTACGGCACTGACATCTTTTAATGTATTCATCTACGTGGCTGTTTTTAGTCTTACCTATACTGGCCATTTTATTTATTCCAAGTAAAAACACCAAATATTTGCAGCTTTATTGTCACATATCATTGAAATGATGATATTTATATATTTTGCAGGTATTAGTTTGGTAGCTGATTAAATGCTTTTAGTAACTTTTCAAACAAAAGTAGAGACAGAAAAGTCAGAATCTATAGTTCATAAAACTGATCTTTGCAAAAGAAGAAGAGGAAGAGGGGAAAAGGGAGAAAGTTATTTAAGAACTCCTGCCACGTCTCAGAAAAAGCATTTGGAGGAAATCTTTTAGCTTGCAGACAGTTTGTTAGGTTTAATCTGTCGGCTCTGCGGATATCTGAGGACTTGAGCCTCTCTGATATCTCCACCTTTAATAATCTGCGCCGGTTCAAAGCGATGGGTCCATCTGATTTTCAGAACAGACTCTGCAGTGTGAGATGAGATTGCTGATGCTTTGACGTGTCTGTCCAAATCCCTCCTCTCCCTGCCTTCCCCCCGTTTCCCACCTAGGGCTGCTGGGTCTCTGGTTACCCGGTCGGCAGGGGACTGCGTCCAAACACTGCCCATATTGTGTCTCCTGCTCTTTCTGGCCAGCGGTTGAATTTAGAAGGGATTGAATGTCTCTTAATGAAAGTGGGAGACTGAAATAAAGTGCAGAGCAGCTGCTGGTTGGAGCAGGCTGATTACTCAGTATTGTATGAATGAAACGACTCTGTGTGGCTAACGGATGGTTGAACTCTTATATTTGATTATGGATTTATGCTGTGGAAAGATACAAGTGGACAGTGTTTGGAAAAACCTGTGTATGTGGTTTAGAGTTAAATGTGATGACCCATCCATCATTTTCTTGTCTGTTTGCTCAACATGAAGCTAAAACCAGCAGCTAGGTAGCTTAGCCTTGAATAAAGTATAGCATAAAATGTCAGTTTAACTCATAATTGATCTTTCCAGGACACAAAGTTAGACGTAATAAGAATGACTTTTGGTTTATTTGGGTTATGTAGATTATGCATGCTTTTTGGAGTGACAGCAGCTACACTCCAGGTGTTTCCTCCATTTTCAGGGATCCTGCTGAGTCAGCCAGTGACTTGAGTTAACCAATAGCAGTACTCATCTTTTAACTCAAGACATGAGAGAAAAAAAGCACATTTTTGGAAGCTGGTCCACCAAATAAACAAAAGAATTAGACCTTTTTTGACACACTACACTCACGGGGTGATGAGCTGTCTGTCACACAGAAAAGCTTTACTGTCCTGTTCTTATGGGGACCATAATTTCAAAGATAATCATTGTGCTGTAGTCAATAAAATGTAAAGCAAGCAATTAACCCTATAATGTCATCAGGAATAATATCGCTGAGTTGATATAGCAAAGGAAATGAGGGTAATTTTCCCAAAGGTTTCTATAGGACTAGACTTGACCGGAGTATACGCCCCCTGCTGGCCATAATAAAGAATCAACTTTAAGTTGATGGGCCATTGGCTTTACGCTACATGTTACTTTCTATATACAGTCTGTGATTTAAAGCAACTAATTGGGACTTAAGTGACATAAAAACCAACTCTGAAATGGATCCAGAGCGGCACAAAAACAACAAATTGACTTACCAGCAACGATACAGTAAAAGTACCATAAGAGTCACAGCCTCAGCTCTTCTCCCTCCAGCACTTGGACCACGATGCTGATGACGAAGGTCGGCCTCTGGCTGAGTCCCTGCTGCTGGCCATTGCTGACCTGCTCTTCTGTCCAGATTTCACCATCCAGAGCCACAAGAAGAACAGCCCGGTGAGTCTGGCAACCCCCCGCATCACTGACCATGCAAAAGTAGCCTTACTCATTATGTAGCTGGTCACAGCTGCCCCTCCGTAAGCCTGGTTCTGCCCTGTGTTTCTCCCTGTTAAAAGGGTGTTTTTTCCTTCCCACTGTCAGCGAGTACTTGCTCACAGGAGGCTGTTTGATTGTTGGGTTTGAAATATTTATTTTCTGGGCTTTTAGGGTCTTAACATGGTTTTTGTTAATTAACACTGAAAACAAAAAGTTCAGGTAGATAGAGGATTAGACATATAAAAATATTGACCTGAAGGTGGTTTGGAGTTATGCCTTTCAGAGTCGTGGTTTGTTTGCTTTGTTTTAGCTCTGAATCGACAGGCGTGTCAGCACTTTACAGCTCATATAAAAGAAGTAAGCCTGTTATTTGCTCCCGTGGCAGCACCTCTTAGCGCCGTTATCTCTTAACACAACCTTCTCGGGCGGTAGCTCAAGTTAATGAGTGACTCTGTGGGACGCGAGGAGAGGGGCCATGTTTGGAAAGGGTGGAAACGTCTTTATTGTGCTCCGCAAACATTCAGACGTTTGAGAGACTGGGAGGTGATCTCATCGGATGACTCCTTACTCCTTGCTACCTCACGAGGAAATGTTAAAATCAAGGAAACTGTGCAGGAGAATGTGGAAAATAGCCAGCAGCTGCTGTTTGTTCCCACCTGCCCCAGTGACCTCTGAGGCGTGAAGCAGGCGTGTGCACAAAGAAACACATGGCTGGAGGGAAACCTCATTTGTGCCTTGAATTTCAGCTTTCACTTCCTGGTATGGATTTAGTGATGCAGAGGTCAAAAGCCCCTGCTTGCATCCACAGACCCTCCCGTGTGACACGAGCGGCTAAAACAATGCACAGCACGTAAATAAATGTACTCATGCAGAAAGCTTGCTTGTCTTGTGACCTGAGTAAACACTTTCCTAGTGAGTTTATGGTCTCCATTATGAGTTTTAAGCTTTATTTATTAGAAGTTAATGTTTTTTTTATTGTGGTTCTTTTTAGAATAAATGAAGACAATAAAGGAAGGTATGCATTACGGTATAGTGAGCCTGCAGTGTCCCTCGGTCTCACAGGTTTCAAAAAGAATGAGCAACACTGCTCAGCTTGAGGCTTCTCAGTGCATACACTAATCAGTGGGTGACATGAGGGCTGCTATGTCCATCTTTCACATACAGTCTGTGCGTATCCTATGCTCACCAGAGTAAAAGGATTCAGTGACCTGCTTCCTTTTTGTTTCACTTTCAGATGTTTGGTGTAGGTCCCCGTCCCATACTTGGTTTGGACACTTCTTCAAAGGTCTAAAATAACTTCCTTTCGTAAAGAAAGTGACTTGTGCTGAACGGCTATGCAAAGCTTTTGCTTTTAAAGAGTATCCCACGCTTCAAGAAGAACACCAGAGTTCACTGCGGTTGGCGTTTGACACCAGTGAACTTCATTGTGTGGCGTACGTGGAGCTGTCAGTTCACTTACAGTGGTAGCACCTTGTCACATCTATTCATAAAGCTGTAGTTATCTCTGCGGAGGTGTTACATGCAGATATTGTCAGCGGAGGGCTTAGCTTGGTCCATTTGATGACTTGCATGGTAGAAGTAAGTGTGAACTCAGTCCCGGAGCTCTGTTTAGACCTCCAGCTTTAGCTGTGGACAAGAATCCACGTCTGTGAGTAAATGAGGCTAACACTCCACACACCGCCTCTCCCTCCAGGTGTGAGGCGGGGGGAGGAAAGCTGAGTGTGTGAGAGAAGCTCCTGGCGTCACAAACACACAGACAGTACATTCCTATGAGTCAAGCTCCACCTTTCAGTGACCTCTGTGGCCCCGCCTCGAGAACGACCGTTCCTGCAGAGGTCACGTTTGCAAAGAACTTTCAGCTTCAAGTCAATTCATAATCGATTATCAAACCTGTCGTGAGTTCAGCTCATTAGTAATTTCAGCTCTCGGGGACCTTCGGGAGGAATGTCACTGAATGTTTTACCTGTTGTCTCTGCTGCAGGATACAGCTGATGACATACGAGCCATAGACAGCTGTGAGTACATCTGGGAGGCCGGCGTGGGCTTCGCTCAGGCACCTCCTCTGAACTACGTCCACGACCTGAACAGGTGAGACTTCAGCATCCTTTCAGTGCTGGTCATCGCAGTGTTGGCTCATGTCTGAGCTTACATGTATGTAATCAATACTGATTTGGGCTCCTGCACATGTGGAACTACTGCAAAAAGAAATGTAATCAGAATTAATGTGCCTGGGCTGAGCGTCTCCGTGCGGGAGTCTTTTTGAAATTTTGGATGAATCTGTTTCATTGAAGTCAGTCACATCGATATCCAACCAGTCTTAGCTCCACCTCTGCATCCACACTCGCCCCAAAGAGGCCGTCAAAGTTTTTCTCTCTTTATACTCTGTTTTTGTCATCCGATCCAGATTTGCTGGTTTCAGCAGGACAAGTGAAGATTAAAACCTCACGTGAACAACAAATCAGTATTGAGCGCTCCTGCTTGTGCTCTAACAGCTTCAGCCTGGACGACGAGCCGTTTCTTTTTAATTGCCGTTAACAGAAGAAACAATGTTTGTTTTCTGTATGCAGTAATAAGTAAAGCTGTGCTGCTGAATTTAATCTTCTAAAATGATGAAACCCCCAGATTAGACATCACTACAGATTCCTGATTATAATCATTCTTTTGCTATCTCGCAAATTCAGTTTGTATCAGGCTGAATTCACCTACTAACATCCCTCCATCCTGTGCTAACGCCCTTTCCAGGACAGAGCTGCTGAAGTTACTCCTCACCTGCTTCTCTGAAGCCATGTACCTTCCTCCCTCCGCTGAAAACAAAGTCCTCAACCCCTGGATCTCCTTCTTCTGCTCCACAGCCAACAGGTGACTTTATACCTGACAACACCTCACCAGACGGAGTGAGATAACTTCTCTCCTGTTGAATTGCACTCTCTGCTTCTCTGTTTTAACGTTGAATTTATTAGAAAATCCAAAACCTTTGTGACAGTGAATTCATCCGTCTTAAAAACTAAAAACAGGGAATTCATTTTAAGGAGTGTTTGTAGGTCTGTGTTCAGTAATATTTGACATACAGAGCAGGGGTATACATCACTACAGCCTTTCATTCATCCTCGTTAAGCTTGTGCAGACTCACCTCCACCTGTTTTTCGCAGACACGCCCTGCCTCTGTTCACCTCCCTGCTCAATGTGGTTTGTGCCTACGACCCCGTGGGCTACGGCATCCCGTACAACCACCTGCTGTTCTCAGACTACCGGGAGCAGCTGGTGGAGCAGGCGGTCCAGATCCTTATCGTCACCCTGGAGCACGAGGCTGGCTCAGCCGCCAGCGCCGCCCTCCAGGCCCTGGACCCCTCAACATGTCCCTCAGCTGAGGAGGAGGAGCAAGAGGTACATACAGTGAGTAATTAATCCACATATATACAAGTATATTTTTTTTAAGATTATGATTTAAAATATAAACACTGATGCTGATTTATTTTTCAGCCTGGTGGACCTGACAACCTGTTTGTGAATTATCTCTCCAGGATACACAGAGAGGAGGTATTGAAACATCCAGCCGTTCAGCAGCTAACAGCATGATCCCCTGGGATGTTTATGAGTGTGTGTTCTCCTTGTTTGTTCATCAGGATTTGAGCTTTGTCCTTAAAGGTCTGGCTCGGCTGCTCAATAACCCTCTCATCCAGACGTATCTGCCCCGATCCACCAAGAAGATCCAGTTCCACCAGGAGCTGCTGATCCTCTTCTGGAAATTCTGCGACTTCAACAAGGTGCGAGCACGAAATGCAACAGGAAGCCAAGGGATTCTCAGGAAATGAGAATATTTCATCAACAAAAACAGCTGCTCGTGTGCAACCACGGTGGTCAGGTCCTAGTGAACTGAATGTGGAGAGGACAGTGTGTTTGTATGGGACATTACTGATGCTGACTGAAGTTCTTACTGCTAAATAGATAAACAAGCGTAAGTGTGGCCCTCACATGTAACCCTCATTCAAAACATAGTGTTTAAATGGCAGAATGGGGAAAAGGAAATAATCAGGAGAAATGAGAACATTTCGACACAGTCTGTGGTAAAATGCTGCCCCCTGCTGGTGAAGGCTGTGATTACAAAAACACATCATGGTTCTGTGTTTTTCCTTTTTATGATTGGTGTTCATTTCAAGATAAATTTTGTAGTAGTTCGAGAATTAACTGAAAATATTTTTTCCATTTTATTTCCTAAAATGCTATTACAACGTTAATCTTGAAGACTTTAGTATAATGAAATTAACAATAGTAGTAATAAAAAATAAGATCCTGGATTAAAGTCGTAATTTCACTTTTTTGTGAAAAAAAACTTTATTCTCAAAATAAACAAGAATAATTGAAAAATTTGGTTCCTTCTCAATTTTTTCTTAATGTGGACTTAGTCCTGGTTCGTAGGTGTGTGTGGGGCTGATGAAGTTGTATGTGTGATGGAGTGAAGTGGAGCAAACAAGCCAAACCTGATTTTGTTATTTTTGTGTTTTAGAAATTCCTCTTCTTCGTCCTGAAGAGCAGCGACGTGTTGGACATGTTGATTCCCATCCTCTTCTACCTGAACGATGCCCGAGCGGATCAGTGTGAGTCACGTCTCCGTGCATGCGCGTGCGTGTGAAACAATAAATATAAATCTGTATAAACTGTCATCGCTCCCTGTGTTAAAAACAAAACATTTCCCCTGTGTGCGTCTGCAGCCCGGCTCGGCCTCATGCACATCGGCGTCTTCATCTTGCTGCTGCTGAGTGGAGAAAGAAACTTTGGCGTCCGTCTGAACAAGCCGTACGCTCTCCGTGTGCCCATGGACATTCCTGTGTTCACAGGAACCCACGCCGACCTGCTCATAGTGGTGAGACGTTATGGCGTGAAATAAATGAGAGAATCTATTTCTTTCATTTATCTACGAATGAAGGCAGAAAATCCTGTGTTTGGCAGAAAGAAACCACGGGATGGAGCGCACTCTTGGGTTAGCGAATTATCAGTCACCTGGTAAAACATGCCTGGCTTTACTGGCTTTCTGGATAGTGCTGAGAACTACAGAGTACTAACTGGACATTTCAGTCAGGCAAGTTTTAACCTCTGTAGTAGATCCAGAAAGACACGGTCCGTTTTGTGTCTGGACCAGGGGTATCAAACCCCAGTGCTTGACGGCCGGTGTCCTGAAACTCTTCCATGTGTCCCTGCTGCAGCACACCTGAATTAAACTGACTGCATGCTGAGGTGGCAACACCCAACCCTGCTCAAGTACATTTAAATAAATGTAAGAGTTTGGAAAAATGTACTTCTAAAAGTACTTTTATTGCACCATGTTCATTCACTCCTGGGCGTCTGTAACATGAATCAAGTAGCTGAACTGCATCCTCAGCATGCAGTCAGCTTCATTAGAGTCTTGCTAATGATCTACTAATTTTAGTAGGTCATTAAAGCAGCCCTCGACGACTGGAGTTTGACACCTGTGGTCCAGACTGGATATAAAAGATGGATGTGTGCAGGATTCTTATGCAGTTATCAGCTAACGATAACAAACTTGGTTAACGATGCACATTTACAGATATTTAATTGGTGATAACAAAGTACCAAAAGCATTTATGGGTTGGCAGTGTAGAGTTCAGAGGCTCCAGTTAATGGAGCTCAGGCCTTGCAGGGAGGTAGATCCCAGGTGCTTGCTAGCGTCCGATCCTCCAACTTTCAGCTTTACCAGTATCTGTGGATGGTTCCTGTGACTGCAGCAGGTATTTAATTAATGCAGAAAGACAAATTGCAGCAACAACCACAAAAAACAAAAAAACATTTTATTTGACCTGGAATAAAACATTTTCCCTCTTTTTAATTGTAGCTAAATGTCATGTACATTCTGGTCTTGCGTTTTCAATTAAACGCTCTCCTAAAGATCTCAGGACATCATAGTTTTTTGCGTTTTTATAAGACAGACAGGATATTTTTTGTGGTTTGACTTTGTGATGGAAGCTTGAGTGTTTTTACTTTCGTTTTCAGTCTCCACTGAGTTTGTTCCAAGTACTTTGTCATGTTTAGATCTTCCACAAAATCATCTCCAGCGGACACCAGCGTCTCCAGCCTCTGTTCGACTGCCTGCTCACCATCATAGTGAACAGTGAGTATTACAGTGCAAATGCTGCCCCCTGGTGGAGGAGCAACAGAGCTGCTTGAGCCTTGGGATGACCTTTTGTGCTTCCACAGTTTCACCTTACCTGAAGAGCCTGTCCATGGTGGCAGCCAACAAACTGCTTCACCTCCTGGAGGCCTTCTCCACGCCCTGGTTCCTCTTCTCCTCACTGCAGAACCACCACCTGGTCTTCTTCCTGCTGGAGGTCTGCAACAACATCATCCAGTATCAGTTTGATGGTGAGAACGCAGACACAGGCTCATCGGTTTGCAGGTCACTGCTTTTGCCCAAATAACAATCTGAACCCTCCTTTCACAGGTAACTTCAACCTGGTGTACGCCATCATCCGTAAGCGAAACGTTTTCCACCAGCTGGCCAACCTGCCGTCCGATACCACGTCTATTCAGAGGGCCCTGCAAAAGAAGAGGAGGACGGGAATCTCTAGGGCGAACTCTGTAGAGAATGAGTCCATGGAGGGCTCCAGACCTGCTGTACCCGCCGAGCCCGGCACACTCAAAGCCAGCTTAGAGGCCACTCCAGGTAGGAAGTAAGAAGTAGAATTTCAAATAACGAGGATTTTTACTTAGTCTATATCTGGGGTTTCCAAAAACATCGAACTGTTCCTTTAAAGGCCTTCTTCATGTCATCATGTGTTGTAGGAATCGATAAGATAACAGAGAAGTCTCAGGTGAGTCAGGATGGAACGATGATCACTGTGCCACATTTGGACTCTCCGCACACGTCTAAAAGCAGCATCGCAGCCGGAGCCAGCGAGTCTGAGAGAGATCACGAGGTGAGCAGATGGCTCGTCTCTCTCACACACACACAGAAGTTTAGTTGCTGCAGTTAAAGTGGTTTATTTTTTGGTGTTAGGTTAACCGCACGCAGTCGGAGTCGGCGAGGAGTCAACTGTCGAGCGTCTCATCAACGGCTGCGTGGAGCGCTAACTCCGACTGGGTCAGAACAAATCCTTCATCTGCTCACATTTACCTTCTACCTTCTGCTCCGTGGGTGTATTTTCTGTCATGTGACGTCCTCCATCATTTAGGTCTCCTCGTGGAAGGCCAAACTTCCCCTGCAGACGATCATGAGGTTGCTGCAAGTCCTGGTTCCTCAGGTGGAGAAGATTTGCATCGACAAGTAGGAAATCCCTCAGATTTTAAACTAAACGATGCATTATGTGATAACTAATGAATACCTGTATTAGTTAATGAGCAGCACCAGGCAGGGTTGGAAGAAATGAACCAAAACTGTCTTAATGCAAAGTTATTGTCTGTGACCTGGAATGTTATTATAATAGATTAACATGAGCAGTTAACAGTTTTAACAGAATTCATTCAGAACTTTTTGAGCCATCGTGTTTACAGACACACACCTGCAAACACAACCTCCTCCTCGAGGTAATTATTGAATCGTGAAGCTTTCGTTTCTGCCTGCAGTTGTTTTGTTTGACCTGTAAGCTTCACTTCTATATTTGATCTCTGAAAACATAAATTAAACATAAATGACCTCATTTATGTGTCTGTATGACATTTAATACAACGAGCGTGCACTTTTCTTTGAAGAAATGAAATTTGTTGCACTTCTGATTGAAAAGTTATTTTTGCAGAACAGGTTCACTTTAATAAACTCATTTCTGTGGAGCATCAAACATGTTAATTTAAACAGTAGCACTTTTTACAGATTTATCACATAAAAGTTACTATTGATTCTTTGCATTTAGACGTCAGATTTATTCTCAGTGTCTCGCGGTTTATTGTCGTCCTCAGGGGTCTGACTGACGAGTCGGAAATCCTCAAGTTCCTGCAGCACGGCACACTCGTGGGTCTCCTACCCGTCCCCCACCCCATCCTCATCAGGAAGTACCAAGCCAACGCTGGCACAGCCATGTGGTTCCGCACATACATTTGGGGCGTCATCTACTTACGGTAAATAAACCTGCCTGTATTCTTTGGGATGTGTTCAGTGAACTCCTCTATTAGCGTTTTGGTTTTTTTCTTTCTTCCCGCAGTAATGTTGACCCTCCGATCTGGTACGACACCGACATCAGGCTGTTTGAGATCCAGAGGATTTAGAGGAGCTGCTGGTTTATCTTCCTCACACCTGAACCGTTATTAAAAATCAGGACGGCTCATTCTTGATGCCAAGTAATGTAAAGATGAAGAATGTGTAAATGTGTCCAATTAAAGGAAAAATGTTAATATCTGGCAGTTTTGTAGGACATTTATTTATTTTGCCAAAAACGTGAGTGCTTGTTGCTCCGATGTGTGACGACAGGAAGGTAAAAGTCTTTAAAATAATCTCATCAGAGACCCCGGGGTCCTGAATCTGCTGCTCTACCAATATATCTGCCTAAAACTTTAAAAATGCTTTTTTTAAAAACGTGCATATATCAGGACGCACAGGCCAGAAGACTGCGAGGTGCTGTCATCTCCATATTTTAAACAACATGAAGTTCTATGATGAGGGGCGAGCTTGTTCTTGAGTTGGTTTGTGTATTCAGTAATCCGGTTTTTGGATCGTGTAGTCTAACAGGGATGGAGTCTGTGCGTGTCATGCAGAGATGAGCAGCTCCGTTAAAGCTGCCACCGAGTGCATCCTGTAGAAGACGCTGAGCGGCTGACCCAAATTCATCATAATAAACCAAGTGGTGAAGCCGAAGAACTCTTTTCCCAGGCCGTTCTCGAACTGCGGGTGGACTCCAAATGCAGGAATCAGCCACAGCTAAAGAAGAGGGAACATCTACGTGTTATTCAAATACTGAACATTTTAAAATATTCTTTCAAAACAGGTTCATAAAACACAGTAGTACCATGATATTTGAGAGAATGAGGAAAGCGCAGATCTCTTGTCTCACTCTTTTGGCCCAGGGTTTTGTTGCCCCCTGCTCCTGGACTGTAGGGGGCGCTGATATTTTGGCCTCCAGTAGAGATATATCTGTCTTTTTGTTCTCTTGTGCTTTTTTCTTCATCTGTAAAAGAGTTTTAATATAAATATGAAAAATTTTAATGCCTTTCAACACATCAGTAAAATGTACAGGGGCTCTGAGGTGCACAAAAAGAACCATTTCAGAACATATTTAAGAAAAGAAAAAAACAAAACAAAAAAAAAACAAGAAAGCAGCAAAAATAATCCCAAAACATGACAGGAAACCAAAAAAAAACCCCACAATATACAATATATAAACTAAGATGACATTTGAGAAAACAATATTTCAGAAAAGGTTATTTAGGACAATGTAACAATATTAAAAATGAAACTTCAGTACTTCTGAGTTACACCTCAGAGCTACTATATGAAGAAAAAAAAATACTTTGAAAATACTGCTCATCTGCTTCTTCTTCTTCTTCTTCTTGATGCTGAGGTGTGGGTGTCTGTGGAGGCCTTCAATGATGAAGATGTTCTGGAGGATGAGCTCCAGCAGACTCAAGAGGGAGTAGGACAGATCCAGTTCCCCCAGAGGGCCATCGGTGCCTATGCCCAAAGCTGCCACCACGGAGAAGTAGGACAGAGCGAGCTGGCCCAGGGCCGCCGCCATCAGGAGGACCACATCCAGCCTACGAGAGGGATTAGGCCCCACTTCGCGTGCCCTACTCTCTAACCTTTGGACTATTAGCCCGACCAGAGAGCAGAGAGACATGATGGGCATGACGACTAAATGATAGCCATAAAATATGAAGAAGGCGGTGAGGCGAAACTCCGGCTGGCTCACATAGACCTGATAGAGAACGAAGGCAGTCACTCCTGCAGCCAGAACCAGGCCCCCAAACACGAGGCCCAATGTGATCCCACCTGTGCACACAATATACAGGGTCTTCTTCTCTGTGACGTGGTGATCTGGACCCGTTATGCGGCCCACGTTCTTCCACATCACATAGATCAAGCAGCCTGCCATCAGGTAGTATTCTATGTTGAAGGGAAAAAAGATTTCAAAGCCCTTCCTGAAGGCGAGGCAGGCTGTGCTCGCGTTGCACTGACAGGTTGAATTCCCTGCAGGAAGGAAGAGAACTTTAAATACATTCCTTTTAGTTTTGCATCCATCTTGCAGCTACATTAGTAAGTCGTATGTCATAATTGAATAAAGTGAGCTCAACCATACAACCTTAGGATCCTGAGTGAATGTGGCCTTTCTTGCAGTAACTACCTGCTAAGTCTGAGCTGTCCCTATCAGGTGTGTCGTTATCAGCGAGGCCGTTTCGTTTTCCCAGCTCGATCTCCACGTGGATGTTGTCCTCTGTCACGGCATTCAGCCACAGCAGTAGATCAGTGGAGAGGATCATCATCAGTCCAGACCTGCAAACCTAAAGTTAGAAATCTCTTTCTCAAAGTAGCAGGTGTATGAAAAAAAAATGCATGATTTATATAGCGAATTTAGTAATGCGCACCTTGTGATTATCTTGTGTCTGTGAATGCAGTCTTTGGAGTGAGCCCACAGTAAATATGTCTACAAAAGGAACAAAAGTTTGGTTATTCAAAAAGGACACACCCGAAATGACGGCAAGCTTGTTTTCAAGTCAGGGAGGGTGGAGAGGAAAGGTGAAGGTATGTAACAGAAAATAGCCGACATATGATCTGAAATCTTAACGTGAAAGGGACAAAGATGAGCCCGAGGAAGAGCACCTGACTTAAAGTGAACAGCAAAGAACGAGAAAAGTTTAGTCAAAGCTGTCAAAGCTGCATCCTTCTACTAGAATACTCAGTGGACCCAAAAGCCTTTCCTTATAATAAGGATTATTTTGAACTCAAATTCATGCAAAGCTCTAGTAGAGTTCAAGAGTGAAAATATGGAGCTAGAATAAATCTGGTCACAGAAATAATTAGATGATGGTTATTAGCAATATCTGCTCACTCACTGGAACAGCTGCAGTCTCCTACAGCCTGTGACTGCACAGTAAATTACACATAAAGTACATAAATGATTACTCTAAAGTTAAACCTAAGGCAAAAGTGCCTTAAATCCACTTCTCCTTTATTCCCTGATAGAAAAGTCCATCTGCATGTAAGAGAAAATGAGCATAATGTTCACTTCATGTTGGACCTGAGATCAAGTTTTAATCATTCATTTCATCAGTTTCAGGTCTTAATATCTAATTGACAAGTATTTTGAGTGCAATTAATACAATATTAAAGTAATAAAAAATCCACAGCTGCAACATCAAAGATATACCCACATCAATAAATTCATAAATTTGGCCCAATAACTGCCCATCGTGTACATGAAGTGTCATTTCACGAGTACAGTCACTTTCGATATACAACCCGTGAACGGCTACGCTACTTAAAAGGGATTTTAATGCTTACTTGAGTAAAAAGTCCGAGTACTTTTTTCCACTTTGCAGAAGAACTGTGCATCACAAGATTATGTTTCACTTTTTATGAGCTCCACTTTTCACCGCCTATCGTGAGCTTGAAAACTGTGGTTTGCGCACCATTTCTTCCCACTTCTTAACAATCTGACTAAATATTCAGACTTCCTGTGACCCCTGGATGTGCTGGGCACCTCCCCGGCATTGATTCACCTGTCGAAACTCCAAGGTCACGTGTCGTGGGCGTTTTGACCCACGCGTCGGAGCGGTGTTTCGAAACACCTGCGCTTCTAAACGTGAATATCCCATCCCTGTCCATCGCCAAGGACACGGATTTAAGCACCAACAGAAACACCTTCCTTAATGTTGGCTTTACTTTTTCTGGAGAAAACTTGCTTTTCAAATGCTGTCCAGTCGTCCAATATTTGGAATATAATGACTAATCTCACCATTTTCTTGATTTGGAGTCAACAGGTAAAATTGGCTGAAGCGCAGGTGAAATAATCCCTAGAATGCCTGCTGACCTGTGCTGCCTTGGCCACAGAAATGAGAAAGTCTTAGAAATTTGATCCGTTTACTCGGTTTCTCTTCATCAAATTACTTGAACGTCTTTGAATCAGATAATGAAATAAAATATTCATTTTCATGAGATGACTGATTGGTCTAAGTGTAGAAAAGATAAGCACTTTTTTCTGTTTAGCTCCAGCACTTAGCTTCCTGCACTCTCAGTAACAACTTGCACCAGTTCAGCCTGCCTTCGGATTTTACCTGCAGAGTGAGAAAAGGAGCCTCCATGAACGGTGAAATCAGCGTTGCAGCAGGCTTGCACTCCCTCGTACTCATCAAATAACCGACCGTGAAGACAAACAGCAGCAGGCTGAAGGCAGCAAAGAGCAGGAGAGCCACTGTGACATGAAAGCGCTGTTAGAAAATCCAAGCACACCCTGTGAGCAGTCTGCTTTAAAGATCGAACACGGGAACTTACGGATGACAGGGACCCCCCCGGCGTGGTGGTCTCTGTGCGGGCTTATATCCGGATGTCTCCTGGCCCACAGCAGGTACCAGAACATCCAGATCAGGCTGATCCCCATGAGCACCAGCAGGAACACCTCAGGCTCCTGGTGGCTCAGACCCTCAGGGTTGAAGTTTTCGCCGATCACCAGAGCGGTTCCCAGCAGAACCACATTGAGACCCACCAAACCAGAGATTAGGCGTCTCCCACTGGGAACCCACAGCAGCACCGGGTCCAGCTCCTGTTCATGAGTCTGATGATGGTCTGAGCTCTGGAGAGGTTCACTAGTGGGATTTTCAGGTGTCCCACAGACAGTATCCAGCTCCAAGTCTCCAGCATCACGATCCGTGCTCATGCTTCTTCCTCTTGTCTTCAAAAGACACTTGTTTCCTTTCCTTTCAGCTGAAGTTCAGCGTGGAGACATGCGTCTGACAGGGCGCGACAGTCCTCTAATGCGCCTTCCCACGGCTCCCACACGGCTGTAGGTGTGGTCATGATTTTAACACACCTACACAGGAAATGCATCATATTTACTTTGCAAACTGGTCCTTTATTCACCTGCTGAGCAATTCGGACAAAGTTTACTTAATAGAAAAATTAATGAATTATTAATTTAAAAAAACTAACAATCTAATCTAAAGGCTTGTAAGTGGTGTTTGTCAGTACACAGCATTACAGAACTGAAATGTATGAACCTGCCCTCTGCCAACAAGTAGAGTTTACAAACAAGCCGCAACAGGACCTGACTTAAGTGTGTGACGCCATTCTTATCGCTTCGCCGCTTCGAGCTGCTGTAATGGTTGAGTGGGAACGATAACCCGATCAGCTGATTATTTTTATTTTCACTGTTTAATGACACAAAGCTGTCTGCTTGCTGTGCATGGAGGGCCAAAGCATGTGCATTATTAAATACATTTTTTAATTCTTCATTTAGACATTAGCCTACAAATGTATTAACTCATTACTAAATATTTCAAATCACAAACGGATTTCACAAAAAATAATTAAACTCTCCACAAAAACCTAATTCCATAAAGCATTAAAAGAAACAGAACTTCAAGATCTTAAAAAAAACCAATTTAAAAAAGAGAAATAAGTAAATGGATTTAAAAATCAAAGATTTATTTGTGACATAAAAATGGTGAGTCCACTCCTCATCTGCAAATCCATTTCCTCACTGCGTGTCCTTTTCCTGTTAGCTCATGCATTAGATCATATTAACCCTCTGACAATGCAAAGAGCAGAGATGACACAAGTGTAACATTTCCAGCCTCTTCAAAATCAGATATCTTGATGAATATAAAAAATTTACACTTTCGAAGCAGGAAGTGCACACCAGTCATCAAAAGTTTGGTAACACGAGTGCTGTAAAGATTTGCAGGGTCAACCAGCACACAGGAAGAAAGTTTGCATTCTTTGTAAAATGCTGGATCATGTATGATTTGTCTGAGACCATGTGTCATCATATGGGGATATTACAATATGGCAGCTTTGCACTATGCTGTAAAATAAACCCATTGTCCTCGTATGAGACCACGTCTTTGTGCTCAAAGATGATCCTGAGCTCTTATACTTACAAGGTCCAACTAATCTCAAGTAGCAGAAATTAAAAATACAAACAGCAAACGCGGTTTAGCTGTTAGGAGGATCTGTAACCAGTCAAAGCGGTGATTTTCACATATATTGCAAGAATCTTAACTTTCCCACAGCTTTAGGCAGCATTTCAGCATCTAACAGCTCTTTTTAAAATCTTAAATAGCTGATTTAATTCTACTGGAGTCAATGGTTATCATTGGTAGAAACATTTGATCACTCTTCTTTGATGAGTGATCTCTCCCATTGACAAAATGTCCAGAGGAACTGAACTTTTGGGCATATTGTTACCTGGAAATTAATTATTTCAATAAGACATTTTTTGATTTTCTTTTTATTTCTCTCACATTATTTTCAGCCTTAGCAAGCAGAAAAACAAACACTGTAAACTATCTACCAATCATCACAGAAATTATTATTCAGACAGGCATTATTCTTGGGAGTTTGAGAACATAAGCTGAAAAGAAATGCCAGTTAAGCTTGACAGCGGTGTTCTTTGATGTCTGCTGAATATAACTAAAGTTTAGTAGTCACATTCACCTGCTCTGTACATTAAAATTCAGTATGACTAGTGATCGGTCGATCTGCACATGTATGATCTAATGCAAAATGGAAAAAAAGAAAAAAAAAAAAAGAAAACAATCATTCATTTATGTAAAAACCTTTACTCCTCTGAAATATAACTCATGAAATAAGTTATCATTTTTGAATGATTTTTAATTGTGCGTTAAAGCAGAAAGACATTAGGAGGTAAAGCAGAGGACGCAGAGTCGAACATGACTGAGGCGGTCTCTCCTGCATGAAGTCCAGGTTGCAGGTTTTCCAGTGTGGGTGCCAGATGCCAAAAAGCTAACACCAAGTGCTGTCAAAGCCATAACATCCTCCATGAACATGATATGGAACAGATGCAGGTGTGTCCTTATCACCCAGAGGAGTCCAAGTTGTCAAGAACAAGCAAACCTACAAACACAAATCAATTGAAAATGTAAACATCAGCCAAAATATCAGCAGGGATTTACTAACTTTATGACCTCTGTGAAAATTATTTCCACATCATTTATTGTATTGATCTCAACATTCAGGGCCTTTATTGGGACAGTCCCTACAGAGCATACAGAGAAAATTAATAGACTGAATCAATTTCAGCCTTGGTTTTCAATACAAATATATTTTATTAATAACTACGTTTGCCCATGTGTATTTTTGACTGCATATAGGTACTGTAGGTGCAGTTAGTCATTACAATATACTGAATATTCAATGCGAATATTTGACATACTGTGTCAGAGAGGCTGGGATTAGGTGAACGTGGCTCTTGATGATCATCTATGTCCAGTTTAGAATGAATGTGTGCACTCGTCTAATTAAAACAAATGAACTTAATTCAGCAGCGTGTCATCTCTACTCTTTGCCTTGGCAGATGTTTTAGTTCTATTAACTTTAACTACCAGAAAGCTGTGTGGTAACATCTGGGCAGACAGCATTTTAATCACGAGTTTAAAGGCTGTAGGTTGCCGCCATTGCTCTATATATGTGTATAAATGTAACAGGGCTCAGCGCTTGCTCTGAACGGTGTCAAGCTTTATTTGTGAAGAGCATATTAGCTTACTAAAAACGTACCTATCTAGAACTGCTGGGACGTAATATTTTCATTAGCTAAGGTGATGCTAGTGTTAGCCATGTTAGCATGTTACCTTCTTCAACACTCGGAGCTTCGGCTCTCCATTTCTCTGCAGTCCCGTCATATACTTCTTATCTCCATGTTGTTCAGAGTGTAAAAGCCGAGACTGAATGCCCTTTATATATGTTTAGCAATACAAAGTTATCGGTACAAAAAAAGCACCTTAACAAAACCCAGGTAGTCAGCCTGAGTCTCTGTAACCAATCAGAGAGCTCCTTCCATCACACACCGTGGCTAATTTGCGTTAGTTTTTCTCGAAGGACCATAGTCAAGGAAGTGCTAAATGGAGAAGCTAATCCCAAAACCGAGGGGAGGGATGGCCATTTTGAGTTTGAAAGTAATTTTCTAAATTTAAATTTTAAATTGGTTTTTTAAATTAGCTTTTATTGAGAGCTTATGTTTTTTTGTAAAATCCATTTGAATTATTTATTAATGTATCAATAATTATTTTTGAAATACTGATATATAGTTATTGTTGTTATTTCACATTAAAGAAATAATACATTACTTTTATGATCTCTAAATAAATAAAAGAATAAAAAATATTTAATATGGAGAAATATTTTAAGAATGGGGGATGATGAATGAGCTGAAAGGGCAAAAAAAAAAAATGTATTCAAAATTCGATCAAAAATAAATAAATTGCTGATAATTGCCCCAAAGCCACGTCTCTGGGGCAACTATTTTCTCGCAGATTTCAGTTTTAAGTAATTCTGTGCTCGTAATGAGCAATGAGGAAAGGCGGTGTGTAGGATCGTCTGGGCCACGCCCCCCGCTTGACAACCAGCACGCCTGGTGTTCGTCTCCCAGCAACCAGTCAGTCCGCCGCTACGTCCCGCTGCAGGCCGTCCGGACTCCCGGAGTGACAGTTACCTCCACATCCAGGCTTCCATGGAACCGGACTGGGACTGAGCCGAGGTGTCGCCATGAACGACCGGTATCACCGGGCGGCCCGGGACGGCTTCCTGGACGTGCTAAAGGAGGCCACACGGAAGGATCTGAACGCCCCGGACGAGGATGGGATGACACCGACCTTATGGGCCGCTTACCACGGCAACCTGGAGGCGCTCCGGCTCATCGTGAGCAGAGGGTGAGTTCAGAACCACAAGCACCAAAATAGAGAAAAGTACTCAAAAAGTTGTCTAAAAATAATAGATATGTGAAAGATAGATAGATAGATAGATAGATAGATAGATAGATAGATAGATAGATAGATAGATAGATAGAATGTATTTTGGAAATATGGAGGTCATACATTTAAGATTTTTAATTGTGATTCACAGTATTAAAATTATTAAATAATACAAAAAAACCCGACACAATTAAAATATTAAAAACCACTTAAAATAATGGATGGGTGGATGGATATATATCTACTTCATATGATTTTTATACTTCAATAAAATTCAAAATATTATAGGATATTGTATGTTTTTCTTTCTTGTATTTTAATTACCTCATGGCAATGAGTTGATGCTGAAGCACAGCAGCTAATCATTCATCTGTCTATCTTAAATGAACAATTTTCCATCCTCATTCTGGTCATTATGTAACTTACCCATGGGCTTCAATTTGATTCAACTCTTTTTTATTTATTTAGCGCCAAATCAAAACAAGGTGAAAACTATAGAATTATTTGACCCCCTACGAGCAAGCTCTTTGGCGACAGTGGGAAGGGAAAACTCCCTTTTAACAGGAAGAAACCGGCAGAAGCAGGCTCAGGGAGGGGCGACCGTTTGGGAGTGAGGGTAGGAAAACAGGAAAAAAAACACACTGCGGAAGACAGTTAGATATTAATAATAGTTAATGATTACCTAATGGCGTCAGCAGTAAATCTTACTGCTTCAAGTCTGTTAGCCTGTAAAACACCACAGTCTAGTGGCTGAAAGTAAGAAATTACTATAAATTACTGTAAGAACAATATGAACAGTTGAAGGAGACATAGTCCCAAATCTGAGGTAGTGAATATTTAAAAATGGGTTGCTCATTTGACAAGATAACAAACCTTACCTGATCACTTCTTGGTCTCCAGGTGTGGATTCCAGCCAGATTTCTACCTTTATTAAAGACAGTGACTGTGGATTCAATATATACACAAGAGTGCTGCAACCGTCCACAAAACTCCAGTGTAATCTAAAGTTATTTCTGTATTATACTGGACAAAATGGAATTCGTTTCTGTACAGTTTACAAAAATATCTAACCGCGTAGAACGTTCTTTAGTTTGTGTTTAACTGAGAAAATAAAACTGCTCCAACCCCCATCACTAATCTAATCAGCACTTCAAGAGATGGAGGCTGTACATATAAACAGCCTAATTGCATACAAAGGTCACTTGTGTGTGCTGGCTATATATTAAATCTGACAGATGAAGCTTGGGCTGATCTGTGACACAACAGAGCCTTAAATCTGATTGAGCCATTATACACAAGCCATTTTTACACAGCTCAGTTACTGAAACTGACCGGAAGCTTGGAGAAAACGGAGACAATCACAAACAGGTTTTAGGAGTAAGGCTATATTCAGGGCAGATAAGTTACAGATAGAGTAAGGTAGACTATCCGAGAGCACCGTGCGGAGGCTTTAGGGCCCAAACAAAGCAGCGTGTTTGCTTCCTGCTCTCTAAGAAGGAGCATATTAACAGCAGGGCGAGGTGCACTGTGTCATGCAGCTGGCGGAAGCTTTATAAAGCGTGCAGTGAAGTGCAGGGTACTGCAAAGGTCAGAGTGATGGATCGAGTGCATGCGAAGCAGAGACAAGAAAGCTGAGCAGCAGAGCGGGCATTACAACAAGAACGACACTGAAGACAACAAGAGGGCAGTTTAAGAAGCAGGAACAGGAACAGTCATAAATCTACACTCATCAACCCCACTGACACTGAGCTTACAAAAGAACTGTACCTAAAAGTGGGCAAAATCATTATTTAAAGAACAAATATGGCTCCGATTACAGATGCAGACCTGACTGCACTGCCCTGACTGGCCCAGTTTGTGCTATTCAAGCTAAAACAGCATTTAAGCCTAGATGTGAGTTTTTGCATCATTTCATCATTTCAGATTTAAATGTTCCAAACAAACACATTTTAATAACATGAGTAAACACAACATGTAGTTTTTAAATAATGATTTTATTTATTAAGGGGAAAAAAGTTATCCAAACCTATGTTGGGCTGTGTGAAAAAGTAATTGTCCCTCTTCTTAAATCATGAGTTGACTGTGATTAACTACTTTTTTTGAAAGCTGAGTTCAGTTTCATTGCTATGCCCAGGCTTAAAGGGTTACAAAGCCATTTCTTTGGACATAGCCAAAGCTTTCACAATGTGAGCCCTTATTCACAAATGGACAAAATCTGAGTGGTGAACCTTCCCAGGAGTAGTTGTTTTACCACAATTACTCCAAGAACACATCGACGACTCATCCAGGAGGTCAAAAAAGAACCCAGAACAACATCTGAACAACTGCAGGCTCCACTCACCTCAGTTAAGGTCAGACTTCATAAGAAAGAGAGTGGGCACAAGTGGCCTCCATGGGAGAGTTCCAAGGAGAAAACCACTGCTTCAAAGAAAGAACCCAAAAGCCAATAAAAAAAATACCCTCAAGACTTTTGGGGATCTAAATCTGATCCAAAACATACCAGCACAGGCAGCTCTGAATGTCTAAAAAAATGAAGGTTTTGGAGCGACCTGGTCAAAGTCCAGACTTAAATCTGATTGAGAGGCTTTGGTATAACCTCAAACGGACCGTTCATGCAGGAAATCCATCAAATGTGACTTAATTAAAACAATCCTGAAAAGAAAGACAATGAGAAAGACTCATTACCAGTATATTGCACTTCTTGCTGTCAAGGGTGGAACAAGCAGTTATTAGAATTGGGGAGCAATTACTTTTTCACATTAGGCCAGGTAGGTTTAAATAGCTTTTCAGGAATGCAAAAAATGAAGAAATCAGGGAGGGAACAAGGACTCTCTTCCTGATTGTAAAATGCAACACATTTCTATAAAGAAACAAAAAACATGTAGATGGTTATAACATAAATCACATACAGGACTTTCACTCACGAAGCCTGGGCTCATGGGGGCCCCTTTGAGAGTTCTAGGTTCATTTATGTTTATTGGCCAGGAATACCTGAGATAGGAACATTTTTAATTCCATGTATTTCTTTATATGTAAAGACTGAGACTAGTCTTTGGAGACCAAGAGACTCTTCAGTAAATCAGACATTAGAATCAAAGAACTGAAAAGAATATCTTCTGTAGAAAGTCCAGATTTATGTTTGGTTATATTGTCTTTTGGCTTTTATTAATTTTTTTACTTTATTTTGTTGCCATTGCCATTTTACACAAATAAAGAGAAATTTGTTCACTTTATATTTACACTTGATAAATGATAATGATACTGTATTTTTTAACTTGGATCTCTCTCTGCTTTAGCACTACTTTAGTGCACTTTAGTGCTACTACTTTAGCACTTTTAGCACTACGTATTCAGTACTATGTCAAAGCCCCTTTGGAATGCGCTTCTGGTTCTTGGGCCACTGCAGGTTTGCACACGGATTTGGGCGCTTTCTTCTTTTATTCCTTACCGATCAGTCAAAGCTTAGAATGGATGAGAAGCATCTGTGAAGTGCCACGTTCAGGTCTCTCCACAGAGGTTTGTGGGATTGAAGTGTGGATATTTAGAGACTTGTCCTGGAACTGCTCCAGTGTTGTCTCATCTGTTTGCTTTGGGCTGTTGTGCAGCTGTAAGGTGAACCATCCTCTCAGTCTTAGGTCTCTGCACCCTGACATAGAGCTTTCTTCCAATGACCATCACTTCACTGGCCTTCTCTCAGTTCTTGCCAGTTTCCTGTCTCTGTTTTTGCGGATGCTGCCACTGGCTTACCTTACTGTCAGGATGGTGTTAGCAGATGAAGTGTAGAGCCTGTTGTTCAGCAGACACAGACACTGAATAGTTCAGCACAAAATGCTTTTCCTCATCCTCTCAGAGTCCTTTAAATCCTTTAAGACAAACACTAAGCAGGTTGTGATGATTTTCAGACATTGCATATGAAGAATTTAAATCAGTCGTTTAAGTAATGGTGGAAGTCAACTTGCCATTGTTGAAAAGGGCTTTTTAGAGCCGTTCTTTTTGGGCAAATGTAAATATAGTTTTGTGTTCTGGTGACCTGTAAAATGAAAATACATTTATAGACAATAAGTGCAAAAGTAAGTGCCTATGTTGCTTTAAATGAGTGCACAAGGAAGACCATCGGAGGGGCAACTGCACCACCCTCCTGGGAAGAGCTGAGGAGAACCCCAGATGTGGGGTCACCCAGCAGCCACGGTGCAGAAGCCAGCAGCCAGCCATGCCAGAACGGACCAAGCCCTTGGCCCAGAGGCCCAAGGTGCGAGGTCCCCCACCCCCGGAAGGGGCCCGGCCGAGGCACGAGCGCCAGGTCCTGCCAAGAAGCCACCGGGAATGAGACGGTACATATCTAAGGGCCCAGCCCCGGACACCGAAAACCACCAACGCACCGCCAGTTGAGGGCCTCAGTCACCGGCAGGGAGTGTGGTGAGGGGAGACAGAGATGTTCCCAGAGAGGTGGAGTTTAAGACCTGACCTGAAAAATAGACACAGACAACCAGACACACACAGACACAAACATGCATTCTCACCCTCATGCACACATATACAAATACAGGGCACTCGCCCAACGTGGAGACAAACACAGATGGACAAACACACTCTATACCCCGGGTCCAGGTTCCCTGGACCCTGTTACCCTTTTCCCTGAGGTGGAGACAAGCAGACCACCCCCCAGTCCTGCAGCAGCAGGGAGGCCCTGCATCCCAGACTGACCAGACGGCCAACTTGCCCTCCCAGCTCCCCGCTCCTATGGCGACTAGAGAAGGGGTGAAGACCCCTTACCTCCCTCTGCCCGCTCATATATGGTGTTGCTGCATGTTGTTCTCAAGTGCTTTTAAAACACAGGAAGGGCATGATGCTTTCTGCCAGAGAGCAGCTGGTGTCAGCACGCCCCAAATCCTGAACAAAGAGTCTTCTGAATGTCCATAATGATTGTCATGAGTTGTCATTGTCTGTAAAATGGGACACTTATTGTTCAGTTCCCAGTATTACTGCTGCTGTGTGAGAGCACCAATGACAAATGACACCAAGAAGACAAAACATGTTATATTAACTGCCAAAATGTGAATGGGTTCTACGTTCTGAACTAGTGGTACCTGTTTGGAGATGAAACCTGACTCTTCTTTAAGGGATTTTCCCATATGGGTGGTTTTTCTATTATGCTTTTCTGATACTTGTGACTGCTTGCTTCAAAAGACAAGCCAAGGAATATAATCTCTCCAGCATTTGCAGGCTAAACCCCTGTCCCAGTAGGACATACCCAGAACTCCTCACCCAGGAAGCATCCCTGTCAGATTCCTCAAGTGGCTCATTTTGATGAAGAGGAGTATCAGCTGTACTCTAAGCTTCTCTCAAATGACTGACCCCGTCACCCTTTATCAGTCTCTGATATTGCTGTGGAGGAATTCTGGCCCACACCTTTCACCTGTGATAGATAATTATTAAGTGAAGATGGAGACAAAAGCCGGGAGAAGGAGAAGACGTGGAGCAGCAGCAGTCAACTTTCTCAACTATGAGCTAAAACCGGCACCCTGACCTGACCTGTGCTTGTTTTCAATGTTGCTTCAGTACATTGATGTATGCAGACACTCATTTATGCACAGCTCTTTTAAGGTCCTGCCACAGCATTCAGTGGGGTTAAGGTCTGGACTTTGCAGCATCTCCATTCGTTTCTTTTTTTAGTGATTCTGCTGTAACTTGCTGCTGTGCTTGGGTTGGTCTTGTTGCATGACCCGGTGTGGGTCAAGATTTAGCTGTTGGATAGATGGACTCACATTTGACTCTACAATACGTTGGTATAGATAGGAGCTAATGGCCGATTCAGGCACTGTGA
The DNA here is from genome assembly GCF_963969265.1 of Rhamphochromis sp. 'chilingali'. Lineage (NCBI taxonomy): Eukaryota > Metazoa > Chordata > Actinopteri > Cichliformes > Cichlidae > Rhamphochromis > Rhamphochromis sp. 'chilingali'. The sequence goes on from NC_137950.1 coordinate 27,842,591, forward strand.
GGTGCCCAGGTACAAACCAGCTCAAATCATCACCCCTCCACCATCGTGCTGACACTTGCTCATATGATGTGACTGGCTGGAGTCCACATGACTCTACCTTAGTATAGTTGTCTTTTCTGTCTAAACCTGATAAAAAACATGGTTTCAAAATGAAACTGTGCTGGTGTAACTTCAGCATTTGCTGGACTTCCTTAGACTTTGTAGCAAGGGAAAGTTTGTGTAGCAGAATTGTCTTTTCTTGTCCTTTCAGACCAAGTTAAAACATTCTCAGATAAAGTAGAAATGTGTGTTTTAAATCCTGACTTCGGGATGTGGAAACCAGTGAGGCAGTGACTGTGATGGTCCAGACATAGAGATTTCTCAGTTTTGTTATGTAATTGGTCTTTCTGGCAGGTAAATAAACACCCACATGGTTCGTCTCAGATATACGTGATTTCAAGTCCACACTCAGGGTGCAGCACCGCAGACGTGAACTGAAATCAGGGTTGGTGCCAATAAAGGTGGTGACCCTGCTGTGGTGCGTGGTAACACTGTCGCTGGGTGTCTGTGAAAAAAAGAGTCTGGGTGTGGGAGATGAATAATGCAGAGTCGCCTCTGTCATGTTTAACCTGCTGCGCTTCAATTATTGATCAGGACCCGGCCGTGTGGGAGGAGGGAAAACAGGAAGAGGAGGAGAGTTTACAGCAGATTAACACGAGTCACCGTTGCAGCAGCTGCAGGAGGTGGAGTTGTTGTTGTTGTTGCTCTACATTAGAGTTGTGCTTTTCAGATGCTTCACTAATATCTATATGACAGCTGTTTTCCAGCGAAATACTGGTACAGACTTAAATATGTGTCTTCCATATGCACAGTTACATTGGTGAATGCTCATAAAACCACCAGGTGTATGCGAGTAGTCAAACTCCTTTAAACACTTGGTTTCAGCCTATATTTTTTACGCATGGCTCTTTATGATGTCATAAAGAGGTGATATCCGTAATATGGTCATCTTTGGTGGAAATGGATGGAACCTGTTCTAGAGTGGGCACCAAATAAAGTTAGAAGCAGTCTAAGTGTGTAAACTTTGTGTATAAATTCAACATGGCGTCTCCTCTGTTGACTTCTAGAGGTGACCCGGACAAATGCGACATTTGGGGGAACACACCGCTCCACCTGGCAGCTGCCAACGGCCACCATAACTGCCTGTCCTTCCTGGTGGCTTTCGGTGCCAACGTGTGGTGTCTCGACAATGACTACCACACGCCGCTGGACATGGCTGCCACCAAGGGCCACATGGACTGCGTTCGCTACCTGGACTCCATCGCCGCCAAGCAGATTACCATCAACCCAAAGCTGGTCAGCAAGCTCAAGGATCGGGCGTTTCGCGCCGCGGAGCGCCGGATCAAAGAGTGCGCAAAGCTGCAGAAGAAACACCATGAACGCATGTCAAGGAAGTTCATGAAGGAGTCTGCGGCCTTAGACAACTTGGACGCTATTAGCTTTTCTAGCTACACCAGCAGCAGCACTCTGAGCCGCAAGTTCAACACTGTCACCTCCAACATGCCATACTCGCAGGTGGTTGGTTTTGTGTTCAAAAGCCCTGATTTAGTATTAACTTCTGCTTTACTGAGCAGGGAACATTTTAGCTAGTATTTAAAGCTCTACCTTAGATCAATAACTGTCCCTGGACTCAGTTGCAGTTGATGGTCAGCCTTTTAACCCCCAAAACCTTTTAGTCTTAGTCATTTGAAAACAATATACTTAGCTTCTCAAATGGCACTGTTAAGCTTTTTATTTTTAAAAGAAGATCTATTATCAGATCCATGTTTTCACTATTATACTCTACTAGAGTAATTTTGCGTGAATCCCAATTCAAAACAACCTTTATTTATCTTTTGCTGTGCTTTAATGCAACCCCTGTCAGAAGAAACAAAACTTTTAAAGCTAACTTTCCCCAATTGACTAGTCAATTGTAAAGACTGAGATTTCAGCGGGAGGGTGGGTGACCACAATTGACCACAGTGAGAACATACAGATACACGAGTAGTAAAAAACTTGAAAACGTTGCAAGACTTTGCCTCTGTTTGAGTTTGACATTTACAGTAATTATTTACATCATCTGAAAGACCCCTGGGTGATCCACAGTGTCTGATTTGTCCCTTTCAGGCCACCCTGCATTCGACAGCCAAGGGCAAGGCCAAGATACAGAAGAAGCTCGAGAAAAAGAAGCAGGTTGACGGTACGTTCAAGATCTACGAAGATGGCAGGAAAAGCGTGCGCTCGCTGTCTGGCCTGCAGCTAGGCAATGACGTGATGTTCCTCAAACAGGGCACCTACACCAACCCCAGAGAGCGGTCGCGGCTCAACATCCGTGATATGTTTCCCCGTGACATTGACGACGATGCTGACACCATCTCCCGAGCCATGAGTGACCCAGGCCTCCACGAGGCGGCTTATTCCGAGATCAGCGCAGACTCCGGGCGTGACTCGCTGTTCACTCGACCGGGGCTCGGGACCATGGTTTTCAGGAGGAACTATATGAGCGGAGGCATGTTTGGAATTGGGGTAGAGGAAAGCGTTGCAGGGAGTGAACCTGTGGGGAGAGCGCCTAACGTCCGACTGCGAGGAAAACTGCCTCGACACTTGCCCAGCTTCGATGAGGATAGTATTGGCAGCGCTTTGAGCCTGCAAGAAAGAAATCTGCAGGAGCTGCCCTGGGAGGAGACTGAGCTTGGGCTGGATGAGGACATGGAGCCAGAGAACAATCCTCTGGAGACTTTCCTGGCCTCTCAGAGTCTCAGTGAGTTCATGCCCATATTCAGGAGGGAGAAGATCGACTTGGAAGCTCTGTTGCTATGCTCTGATACAGACCTCACCAGTATCCACATCCCTCTAGGGCCCAGGAAAAAACTGTTGGATGCCTGTAAGAGACGTTTGGATACTCTGGATGAACCAGAGGCCATTGAAGATACTGAGCTGTGAAGCTCAGTATCGCCCATATGTCTGAAATCAGGACCACAGCTTTGTGAATTGAATGCAATTTGCTGCTCGAAATACAAAAAGCAAAAAGAAATATAGAAAATATTTAGTGCAGTATTAATAAAATGTCAGAGCTTTTAATGATAGCAGTTCTCTAAGTTGTGCATTATTTCTTTATATTTCACCCCAGATCAACCTGAGCAGAAAACAGCATTTTTATGCCTGAACAGCACCATCTAGTGGTGACTTATCATATCAATTTAAAATTTAAATCTATGGGCCTGTAAGAAATATTAGTTGGTGGCATTACACATTACAGTTATATGTAATTTTATTTTACCTAATTATTCATGTAATTGAATAAGAAGATGTATATGCAGTGATGCTGTACAGTCGGTGGAGTAATGACAATTTCACGGGAAAGCTGCGACACCTGTATGTACCTAAACCTCAACCCTAATATGTGTGTTTTTTTTATTGTACACTTTTCTTACATTTAAATGTTATTTTACCTCATGGCACATATGCAGTGGTGACTGAACAGTATATTTGTGATGTATGAATGTAGCCGCAGACGGAGTGACAAACAGTGTTGCAACAGTAAAACAATGAGGTGTCAGAGCGGTGCTAGATAACGCCGCTATCTCAGGTTACTGCAGCAGCTATTTGGTTACGCTGAAGGTCTGCTGCCGGCTGCACTCCACAGTACGACTGTGCATGAATGTACCTTTTTATGTTGGCAAAGAACTTTTTGTAATGATGCACTCACAAACTTTATTATCTTTTCGTAAAATAAAGGGGAAATTCTTATTGCGTTGTGCTTGAATTTATTCAGTGTTAATGAGTTTATTATCTCAGGAACTTTTACATTATGCAGCACATATAAAACTTCTGTTAAAACAGCTGATAGAGGAAGTCTATCAGCTGGTGTCGAACCATTTCATTTCTGGTCCTCCATCTCTGCTGAAGTTTGTCATTTTGTTTCTTTATGTTGTAGCCTCGTGTCTTTTTGCAACACTAACATTTTTAAGTAATATGACTTATCATTGTAGATGCATTGAGCTACTTTCTTGCTGTTCTTTATGCATTTTTGGTTGCTTTCTATCTTTTTGTAGCCACTTTGTCTGCACTGTATATCTCTTTGTAGTCCCTCTGTCTTTCTTCATTGTAAATTTGTGTCTTTGGTAGCTGTCCAGCACCTCTTTTTAGTCACTTCCTGTCTGTAACTTTAACTGCCTGTGTTGCTTTATAGTCTTTGTGTCATTTCTTGTGGTCCTTTTATCAATTTCTCTTTTGTCTATTGTGTCTTTTATGTCTGGTTGACATCTCTTCATAGTTTTTTCTTCTGTCTCACCGTAGCTGGTTTTGCCACTTTATGATTGTTTTTTTTTGTCTCTTTGTGGTCACTTATGTGAAGGTTATTACATGAATCCTCCTGCTTGTAGCCACTTTGTCTGTCTACAGCTTTTGTCACTTTTAAGGTCCCTTTGTTGTTATTTTTCAGCATCTTGTGGCCATTTCTTGCACTCTGT